>NW_026623347.1:154460-308290 GCF_030028575.1 Malurus melanocephalus | reverse complement strand
CCCCGTTCCTCCTCCCCGTTGCTCTGCCCCTTTTCCCCTTGTTTCCCCCTTTTTTTCCTGTTGCTACCCATTTCTCCCCATTTTCCCCCAGCCCTCCTCGCCTTGTGCCTCCGTGTCCCTTAGCACTTTCCCCTGTACTCTCCACCCGGTCGCGATGTGACACCCCCGATGCTCTTCAGAGCCCCCCAGCACCCCTGATTCCTGCTGGTGCACCCTTTACCCCCGCTTCCTGCGCCCTAAAACCTTCTCCCGGGAGATCCGGGGATCTCTTGGCTSCCTTGGTTGGGGTCAATGTGTGGAGCCCGATGCTGGCACAGGCAGTTTTGGGGGGCACTACCTTTGTCCCCCCACAATCAGATGCTTTTGGGTGATGTTGAGGTGCAGTGCCAGCTGGGAACGGTAATCCCTCTGGGGGGATTCCTTCAGGGAAGCCCCTCGGGGGCTCCAGCATGATGGTTGCCATGGTTCTGTAGGACCAACAACACAGATCCAAGCTGCCACAATCACCTGTGGGACCGAGGCTGTGGAGCTGGTGACACAGTGACCCCCCAAACAGCTCTGTCACATGTTGGGTGGAGTGAACAGGGAAAAAAAAAAAGTAGGTGCCGCTAAAACTTCTCTGTGGTGCACTGATTCTTTCCCAGCCTTATCTTAATGGTTAATTCCAGACACTCAACAATCCCAACATCTCTTCCCCATCTATTTGTCATGCTGAGAACTACTCTGGGTAAAACAGGCTGCCTCGTTGCCCTCCAGAAATTGCAGGGTAGCTACCTTCTTTAAAAAAATTAAATGTGTAGTTCCTAAATCATAGGGAATGCAGGAGGCTTTGTCAATAAAACAACAGGAATAGTCCGGATTTTATTTTAGACTTCTCTTCCTCCCCCCCACCCCATTTTCATTTCAACCACTAATTACAAAGTGCAGGCTGGAGGCTCGGCAGTGGTGGAGTGAGGAAGGAGGAGACGGGTGCGGAGAAAACAATTTCACCAACTGCTTATTTCAGACTGAGATCAAACGAGGTCCCAGGTGCCAGGTCCGCACCGCCACCACCAGAGCATTGTCCCAGCTGGTGGAGTTGGTGTGTGCAGGAAGTAGAGGGGATAGCCAAGGACCAACAGATATTGGGAAACTTTTATTGTGGTTTTCTGGATAAAAGCTCCCCCAGCCACACCATGGGCCGAGTAGCTGAGTAGGGGTGAGTCGTGACTGGAGAGGGTGAACTTTGAGAGTGAGAAAATTAACTGTGGGAGTCGTGTGTGAATCAGCACAGAACCTCCTGATTTAGGAGGGGATCGTGGAATCACAGAATCCCGGAATGGTTTGGGTTGGAAGGATGCTAAAGCTCAWCTCGTTCCAACCATGGGCAGAGACACCTTCCACAGGCCATCCAACCTGGCCATGGCCTCACCCAGGTGAATCCCCTTGATGAAGGTTGTGTTTTTTCTGCAAGTTCAGGCAGTCTGAGCCCTTTTTTGTGAGCTCAGCACTGGCCACGCAAGGCAGCTGAGCTGGGCAGCGTCCTGGTGTGACGGTGTCCGCACTGCTGGGCTGACTAACGTCCATGTGGAGCGGGTGATCCATCCCTCCTCCTCCTTGTTAGGCAGTTGCTGGTAGCAGCCAAGCCCTGGAAGATGGTCAGCAGATAACCATCTCTGTGGGAGTGCGTGGCAGGGTGTTTATTTCCTGCACTGCTCTCTTTGTCGCTCCYGCTCCTGGCACAATGAGCATCAGTGGTGTGGAATGCTCTGGCAGGTTTTCCCTGCTGCATGCAGGGAATGACAAGAAATGGGTCAGACACCGATTTTGGCATTGATGAGATCCCCATGTCCGTCAGAGAGCACTCTTGTCCCATGTTACTGCCCTGTGGCAGAGATGAACAGCAGCCCATGGGCTCCAGTGTCTGCTTTCCTGTGATATCCTCATTTCTGCTGGATGCTACCTGGGAAAACATGGATGCACCAGGTGTGTGGACCAAGGAGCCAGGCTTTGAGAGCTGGTGGTTTATGGTGGTGTGATGTAGGGTAGAAAACTTTCCATGGTGGTGTCTTTCTGGAAATCCCCGAAGCAAGAGGCCTGAGATGCTGAGAGCTGTGAACTGTTTGTAAAAGTGTTTGTTTTCAGCATCATCCTGTGTTTGTCTCTGYGCCCTGGTGTGACCTCATGTCAGGACTTCCTCCATGTGCACAAGGAAGATGAATTGCACTTGCTTTTTTGGGGGTTGCCCTGTCTTTCCGTTTTCTGCTCATTGCTCCCCTCTCTCCCCTTGTTGATGCAGTAGCTCCTAAAACTGTGATAGGAACAGCTGCTTCACTGGAACACATTCCCTTTTCCCTTGCATCCCAAATGCAGGAGCATTTAGAAGCTGAAAGTAAAGCTGATTATAACCAGGCCTCGTTATCCCTCGAGAGGAGGGCAGAAAGACGCCCAACTGGATTTGTAATGGGTTAGGATGTGACTAACAGCCTGAGCCAGCCAGAAACCTCCCCRTGCACAGACTCTGTTGGAAAACATCAATTTGTCAAAGCTGAAAGCTTCCATGGGAATCATATATACTGGTTTTGTCAGGAATAGTTGGGTATTTTTTTTTCATTTGAGATGAAATTTCAGGTCAAAAAAAAGAAAACCAAAGAGATCCCCCCACCCCAAAGTAGTCGGCTGGTCGGTCCAGCTGCTGGCACAGATGTTTGGGGCAGGGRAACAGTTTTAGTAGCAGCTGCTGTGACTTTTTGATGCCCATCACATCCATCCATCTAGCCAGGAGACAGGCTCACCACACACACAGAGCATCTCCAGTTCCTCAGGGATGTGCGGTCTTCTCACACATTCCAACTCCCATTCATCCAACACTTGGGTGCAGCATGCCACACTTCCCAAAGCTCCCACTCCTCCCCAGCTGAGTTTGGGCAGAATCCCAGGCTGGAAGCTCCTRCTTTGCCCACTGCTGATCTGAGTCTCAGGAGCTCCTTGTCCAGGAGCCCAAGCTTGAGTTTATTGGGAAAATTGGAGCAGGTCATGCCTTGGAGCTTTCCTCCCTAAGGGGGCAGATGCTTTCCAGGAGGGGAAAGGTGCTGAGTTTGCAGCAGGGCCCAAGGGATCTGTCACCAAACACTRCATCAAAGGCTTCCCCACTCCTGCCGTGCCACAGTCACCTCCAGAGAGCTCCTAAACAGGAAACTGCTCCAAACCAGAGCCCCCCCGCTGCCATTCCTGCAGTGAGGCCCCTCCATGAGGGTTGTGCCGTCTCCACTCTGGCTGTTGTGCTCTGTTGTGTTTTCTCTCCGTAGTAACGTGCCAGTAGCTCCCTGGGGAGCGAGGCCAGCCCATGGCAGGCAGTGAGCTCTGGCCTGGGATGCATGAGCTCCTCGGGACGTCTCGTCCTCTCGGCTCACCCCACACGCAGCTTTTGCTTTTGCTTTTTTTTTTTTTCCCCCCAGTGTTTGGCTCAGCCCTGCTCCTGGGAGATGGGGCTGGCATTTGTTCCCTCCCCTTGTTCCTGGGGAATGGCTTTGCAGCAGTGTCCTAAGGAGGCTGGAGTCAGGGGCTGTTCCAAGTGCTATAGTGCAGAAATCGGCCTTGCAGGCAGCAGCCAGGGCCCTGCCCTGGTTCTGGGCACACAAAGGGGTACCATGGGCTGGGCCAGCACAGGGGGACAGGGACAAGGGACAAGGGATAGTCCTGCAGTGCTGCAGCATCCCCTCCCTGGCAGGTACTTTGTGTATGCCAGGAGAGGAGGTCAGTGAAGGATGGGCTGGAGAGGGATGYCTGTGTCCTCCCAGGTGCCTGACATGTCCCTTCCTCAGCTGGGGACTCTGATCTCAGCTGGGGCTGGGACTGGGCTCTGCTTGTTCCCCCAGACTCCTGAGCCACCCAGCCTGGGCACTGTGTCTGGCACCAGGGCTGAGCCCGCCACTGATCCCAGTCCATGGAGAGCAAGTTTAAACCTCGCCCAACTCCTGGAAAAGCTGCTCCTTCCCTGTGCACCCTGTGACTGGAGGGAGGGACAGAGGGTGAGCAGGGCACCAGCTGTGCTGCCCCTGCTGCTGTTCTGCTCCTCTCTGGCTGTGTGATTTGCATCGACTCCACTTCCTCACTCGGTGGCCTCGAGGGGAGTGTCAGTGAGTCAAACACCATGGCCAGGCTCCCGGGGCTCTGCTGGCTGAGGCCTGGGCCTGCTGTGCCAGACTCTGTCTGTGCAGGCTGATAAACTCCTGTCCCAGAGCCCAGGGGGGTGACACGGGCAGGAGGCCAGCAAGGAGGTGTCTCTTATGCCATGTTCTGCTGGGATTTCTGCTTTTGACACCTCTTTTTGGTGGGGATTGCACCAAACTGGGGCAGGGTATTCCCAGGRAGGATCAGCAAAGCTTCCAGCTTCCCCAGCTCTCCTGGGAGCAGCGCCTGTGTCCAGGCTACCATGTAGCACCAGGGCTGGCTTATTCCAAGCCATGGCTGTGACCTGCAGGGCCACACTAAAGTCAGTGTCACAAGTGTCCYTGGTTTCATGTGCTGTGTGGCTCAGGGTCCCATCACTGAGGTGAGCACATGTGGATGTGRTCATCACTTGGCTGAGCTGGGATGTTTTTGTGAACTGGGCACAGTTTCCAGCAGCACTGACTCTCTCTGCAGGGCTGGCTGTAAAATCCTTTGGTCTCTGTGTGTGTTTTTTAAGCTGTGCCCTGGTGGCACCCTGCAGCTCCTGTCCTGGCTGGGGGTCTGTGGTGCTGCTGTGGTACAGGGAATATTGAGGAAAAGCCTGTCCAGGCCATGTCTGAGATCCTCCAAAGACTGCCTCGCTTTCTGCTTTAAAATGCATTTGTGTCTATGATACTTCTAAACAGACCATGTATGAAAAAGTGTACTTAAAAAAAGATCTTTTGTTCTGCTGTCAATTTTATTTTAAACTTCACAAAACTTCAGGCAGAGGCTATGGAAAGTTTTGGCCTGGGAGGAGAGTGGGGTGGAAGGGAATGTGTGAAAGCTGCCGTTAGATCATTTTACAGCCTTTAGTGCTGCCAACTCTGCCCTTGCCACSCCTGAGAGCTGCCACCAAATGCTCTGTGAGGGTGAGGGCACCTCATGCCCCAGCCTGGGCAGGTTTCCSTCCAGAAAGACAGGTCTGTGCTGCTGGGGATGGGCATCACCTGCTCCTTAGGCARTTTTGGGGTGCCTGGATCCACATGGAGAAACACTGCAGTTCTCCCTCTTTTCTGTCTGGGGACACTCAAAGAACTTGGCTTTTTGGTGAACCAGAGCTGAGAGGGGCCAGACTGATGCCTATAAATACTTGGGGGAACAACAGGGAGGGAAATTATTTACATCCACCCAAGAACAATGTTGGCACAAGAACGAGTGGGCAGAAACCAGCAGGAATAAACTCGGGCTGGAAACACGAAAGTTTCCATCCAGTGTAGGAGAATTGAGCTTCTGCATAAAAGGAGCAGGAATAAAAGCTTGAGCTGCTTCTCTTGAAACACGGAATTCCAATGGGCTCATTTCTAGTTTCTCTTGAATACAGGGATGAGGCAAACTGGGCTGGAGTTGTCAGCTGAAATGAAGTGAAATAGAGTGTACTGAGCTCARCGAAAGCAGATCCTGAATGCAGGTGAACTTTACAGCCCTTCAGCCTTAAAAAGAAACATTGGGGGGAAGGGAAAAATTCCATTATTTTAATTGAAGTTGTCTCTTTGACTGGGATGTTGCTTTTCTGAAGCTYACTTTTAAGTACAGAAACCCGCAAGAAATTACATGTTTGCATTTGCWCTGAAGGCACAAGCTCAGGTTCTGTGGATGAAACCAGAGGGGTGTTCTGACTCTCCTCTGACTCTCCTCTAATTTACACGTGCTGAAACKTCTTTTTTCCTGTAACTGAGCTGCTGTGAGAAAGATCAGGGTGTTGAAACAGGAAGCCTCTGTGTGTGCACATGTAAATTTGTGTGCACAACCCCSCCTTGCACACCTGTGTGCGTTTTCCTGTGTGTTTGTGGTGTTCACCTCCTCAGCATCTTCCCCAAAACRTGTCTAGACAATGCTGCAACACCAGACCAAGGTGTCTTGTCCTGTTTTATGTGCTCCAACAAAAAAACTCTTTGCTGGAGGAGAAATTAATTGGCTGTGCCCGGGTCAGCTTTGTTGTTTTCCCCCTTTTCTTTTTGCTCTCCCTCACCATCAACATATCTCCTTCCTCCCCACAGCTGTTTTCCTCTCCTAAACATGTTGTGCTGGCATCAGTGACTCAGGGCTGKGTTGAAAACTTGCTCCTGCTCCAGGGGCTTGGAAAGGCTGAGCAGACTGGGCCCTGCTTACACCTCAGGCTGATCAGTGAGGACATGCAGGTGTCACTGAAAGCAAAGTCTCACCCCAGCACCACAGCCATTCCCATGGGTATGAGGGATGCTGTAGCAGTCCCAGAACTGCCCRTGCCCTGCTGTGAGCTGTCTGGGGACATCCCAACCCTCACCCCTCTGTCCCACCCCTCAGGTTGCCACGACAAGGCYGTGCTGCTCTACGAGTACGTGGGGAAGCGGATCGTGGACTTGCAGCACACGGAGGTGCCGGATGCCTATCGAGGGAGAGGAATAGCCAAGCACCTGGCAAAGGTACGACCCCAGCCACTCAGAAGGGCGAGACCTGTTTTAGATCCTGGCTGAAGTCAGTCCCTACCATGTTGGAATTGCATGAGTGCCCTGTGGGAGCCCTACACTGGCCACAGAAACCACCCCATTTCCCATCAGAGCAGGGATCCCACAGGGCACCTTCACTGCCCTGCTGAGCCCTTTGCGTGCCTTGGGCTGTGCAGGGAGAGCTCAGGAGCCACCAGCACAGCAGCAGGGGGACTGTGGGGTGGTGCTTTGGGGTACAGCTGCTCCCTGGCTCTGTAAGTGGGGACAAAGGGGTGATGAAGGTGGCCCTCACAGGGTGGGCTGRGTCACCTGCAGTGTAGCATCCACGAGGCTGGGTGTGTTGAGGGTTAAATTGGGGACCCTGTGGTGGCTATGGCAGGATAGCTGTGCTCTCCCCTCAAGCCTCTCTCTCCACCTGCCTCACACAGGGGGTACCTGAGGGCAGCCTGCTGCTTCTCCCATTTGGGTGAGGGGTACAGGAACCCACGAGGTGTCAGAGGGGAGCATCGGCCGGGGGTGCTGGTTGTAACCCATTAACCCATCTGATCTTGGCTGGTTGTAGGCAGCCCTGGACTTTGTGGTGGAGGAGGACCTGAAGGCCCACCTGACGTGCTGGTACATTCAGAAATACGTCAAGGAGAACCCGCTGCCGCAGTACCTGGAACACTTGCAGCCTTAAGGCAGGACTGCTCCCACACCAGCACACCTGTCCCTGACTGTTCAACGCAGCCTTCGCTTCTCTGCAGTCTCAGGAAACCCCTTCCCACACTCGCAATTCCCGGTTTTTTTAAGCGTGTCCATGTGGTGCGTGAGTGTGGGCACAACCTCCTCCTCTCTGCCCACGTGTGAGCATGGCCACAGCCCCTGGGCCAGGCTGGCTCTGGGCACACGTGGTGCACCCCAGGGCTTTTCCCAAGCCAGGGGATGGAAGAGGGTGATTTTTCCACCAAACTCCATCGCAAGGCCAGGGGATGACTTGTTCTGCACCTCATCCTCTCCCCTCCACGTGGCGATAGCTGTGAACCTGCTGGGGGATGTTGGTTAGGGGTGGTCCTGGGGTACCAGCCCCGCTTTTCTCCTGGCAGTCGGAGAGATGCTCTGGATTAAGCTTTGTGGGACAGAGGGAGGTGCTGGAGGAGCCCCAGCCCTGTGTCARGTTCATCCCTGCAGCATTTATTGGGCACCAAACCGTGTCCAAGCCCACAGGCAATACATACAAGAACATGTGGACCATGGTGGYACCTCGGGRGCTTTGCTGCACTGGCTGTGGAGAYGTTGGGATGGTGACACCTTCAAGCCTGGACACAAGAGCCGTGTGAGGAGCGGACTTGGACTGCAGAGTTTGTGCAGAGGAAGAAAAGTGGCTGAGTTGAAGATGCTGCTCCTGGGAGATGCCAGCTCCTGCCCAGCTCCTGTACACAACACTGAAGTGGCATCCTACAGGGTCATGGACTCATTCCTGTCTGCCTGCCCTTGGTGTGGACACAGCCTGCTCAGGAGAAGAGACCAGCCCCACAGGCAGCCCTGGCCTAAGCGAGGGGATATGCCAGGGCACCAGGGTGGTTTCCTGCAGCTGAAGAGGAAGGCTCCCCCCATTGCCCTCTTCTCCATCTCTGCATCTGTCAGGGCCCCAGATCAGCCCCATCACTACAYCCCGAGAGCAGYGGGGTAAGGCTTCCAGGACCTGCTYCTGGCCATGGGTTCCAGGGTTCAGTGCTAGAGGCACCTGTGTCTGTGTGGATTCCAATGGCTTCTCCTTACAGCTTTTGGAAAGAATCCCTGGCTCATGGCATTACCTGTCTGCTCAGTGGCCTCCTCACAGCTCCAAGCTCAGGGCACTGGCAGCACTGTGGGGACATTGGCCAGCAGCAGGAACACCCTCATTCTGTGCTGTGTGGATGATGATCCTGTAGCATAACCCATAATTGCCACACTCAGATGTAGAGGTAACACCATGATGGCAGGGCACTGCCAGGTTCCAGCTTGCTGCCTGTCCTGCCTTGCCTGGGTTTTCCAGGGCCTGAGCTGCACCTCAGAACATCTCACACTGAGCTCTCAGGATTTTGCCATATCCCAGGGAAGGGCTGTGGTGAGGGAGATGACATTTTCAACACAGCTGAACCAGCCCTGAGCAGCTGCAGGGGGCTGCAGCCAGGCAGGAGATGGAGATCTTTTCACCTGGAGGCCAAATCCAGACCTTGCTTTGCTCAATAGGGACTSAAGTTTACAATCTGTGCCACGAAGTGACTGAAGCCCCATCTGAGAGGCAGCTCAGCCCTCTCCCAGAGCCCAGCAGKAAGTCCATAGCAGTAAAGGCAAGAACTCCTACAATCTTCTCTCCTGGTTGGGATGGCCAGAGATAGARATTCTGTACCTGATCTCAGCCAGCTGGCCCTGGCCACCGGCTTGAGCCCTTGCTGCCTGTCTGTGCTTTTGGGCTGTCCATCACCAGCATAACGCAGCCCTCTCAGGCTTCTAAATCTTCCAAACTCCATTCCTGCCCTGCACACTGCAGGCTGTGAGACCCCTGCCCGTGCCCACCACCTGTGCCAGGGGGCAGGGCCACCTCTGCCTTGTGCTGCTCAGGRAAAGCCTTGAGCTCAGCCCTCCTCTGCTTCATTTCTGTCCTCTTGCTGCTTATTTAACCTGGGCTGTGACCTTTAGGGTGGCTTCRAAGGACTGGGAGAGGGTTGCAGGTAACAAACTAAAGGGGCTGAARAAGAAATGTGGGCTGCTAAAYGKTCYTTCTTYAACATGCAAAACATACTTGAGCACRTAGTTWCMGGAGCTAGRCTGGCTCTGGYATTGCTGTGGTRACCGAATCATCCCTGCTCTTGATTCCAAGGTGAAGCTGAACCGTTTTCTCCCCTGGAAGCCAAGATAAGACACTTGTGTCTTTGCCACAGCAGGGCTGGATGCTCGCGAGTGATGTCTGAGCCCAGTGCTGCGAGCCTCTGTCGTGSTTTTGTGCTCATTTCCCCTGTGTGCAGTCTCCAGCAGCCCCCTGTTGTGTCAGCTGGCTGGAGGAGGTGCTGTGCTCAGTGTCTGGGCCTGGCTCTGGAGCCCCTCGTGCTGCTCTGGCAGGAACTTTGTGCTTCCCGGCGCTGGATCACCCGTGGCAAWCACTGCCTTAAACCAGGCACAGCACACGGTTTTGCTGCTGCTTCCCTTCGAGGTGCTACAACCCCCCGGCGTCTGACCTGACAGAAACGTGTGCCAGTGTCTGTGCCAACCRTTTCTCTGCTGTACCCGTGCTCTGTCCCAGCCTTTCCTCCTCCTCGATGCCAGTGAATAGCAATACCTGCAGGTCACCAGCGATGCCACAGTCCACGGTGCTCCTGTGACCCTGCACTGCCGGGTGGGACCTGGCTCGGAGTCTCTCAGTGCTGGGCAGCCCTTCCCTGCCTCCCCACCAGCTGCCTTTTGCCAGCTGGTCTCTACAGAAAGGAGCTTTGAGTCCTGTGCTGCCCCTTGGTGCTGATCAAGGCTGGAGGAGTTTGGGATCTTGGACTGTCCCTGGACAGCAGGAGTGTGGAATTGGTTTGATTGAATTCTGGGGTCCCCAAACCCATTTGAACTACAGACCTTTGGWGGGTGGGGGAATGCAGGTGGCTGTCAAACCTGCTTCCACAGCCCCCAACTTGAAACATCCCCTCCCTCACCCACTCTCCAGCATTGTCTTCCTCTGTCCAAGGTTTCYGTTCTGTTGGATTCGGTGGTTACGATGTGCCTTTCCTTCTCAGGACCTGTTACAAAYGACCTTTCTGCTCTTGTTTATGTTTAACATTTATCTTTATCCCTCCCTCTGTCATACTATAAAACATGAACATAATGCATGGAATACAATACAATTAAAGTGTGGCTTAACTGAGCTGCAGTGGCTGTGCTGCGCTGAGGGGAGCCAGGAGGTGCCCACGAAACTGGGCACATTGGGTACCAGTTCTGTCATTGCTGGGTCCTGTCAGCTGAGAGCCCCTTTCACAGGTCCTGTGAAAGATTTTTCTGCCCTMCAACCGGTGTCCATGGTATGATTTTTGCTGTGTATAGGATCCTCGCTAGGACCAAGATAATTGAGTCTTGGTGCCATGYCTGGTGTTGACCAGAGCTCCTGTGACTTGCAGGCACCATTTCCGTGGCCTGGGCACTGCCTGCATCACCCTTCTCCCATCATTTAACACCTCGGAGCCAGATCCCAGGCAAGCCCCGCATACTCCCTGTGCAAATGAGCAGTAGGTAAGGGGTGAAATTACTGTTTTATTTGAGGTCACAGGGCTGGYTGACCTTGTGATGACTGTGCAGAGCTCAGGGTGAGTGGAATCACAACTGGTTCCTCTCCTTTGCCAACTGATCCAGCCCTGCTCACACTCATCATTCTTTGGATTTCAGGCCAGTCTTTGGGAGTTGTCCTGCAARTGCAGCCTCAGGTGAGCAGACACTCAGTGTTTGTGTCCACTGTTTTAAGATAGGCATGAAAATATTTAAATATCCAGCTGCTGTGCTTGTCAGAACAAGGTGGGCAGGCAGGTGACTCAGAGAGACACAAGGCACTTCCCTCCTGGACTGAGCACTCCTCAGCCCTGAAAGCACAGCCCGAGCACTCAGGATCCCAGCAGGGCATTTGTGTCACTTCCTAAGGCTGTGTGASGGCTACAGAGGCCGAGGCCAGAGTTTGGATAACTCAAAATGCGGGGAAGGGTGGTGTGGAGAACAATGATGATTTGATCCAAGGTGACAAGCGGCCCCTGGGCTGCAGCTCGGGCGGGCGGGAGCGTGGGGTTTGCTGCTCCCGAGGGACAGCACGGGCGGTTGGGATCTGTGGCGGGGCTGTTGCTGGTAACACGCTCTGTTTACATTCCACATTCCAGACGGTCCATACTCCGGCCTGTCCCAGCAGTGCTGCACGTTCTGCCGGGCTGGGCACGCTTCCCAAACACCTCTTAYTGCTGCGATTGCAGCGTTTACCTCCCCCGAAACAGCTGCCCCCCCCAAAGTACAGCGGTGTGGGAGGGCCCTGTAGGCTGGAAGAACAGCCTCGGGATGCCTGGGAAGGTGGAGGCAGCCAGGGTTTGTTCTTTTCAGTCACATTACATCACTTGGGAATWATGTCAAAAAGAGGGTTTTTCTAAGAACGGGAGGTGCAGAGCCAGCGCCGCTGTCTTCTGACGTGCGCTGTCAGGCTGGAGGAGGCTCCGACAAAGGGGGGGCTGCAGAGCAGGGAGCTGCTGTTTGGTAAGGGAAAACTTAAAATTCCTGRGAAAAAGCCTCCTCTTGCGGGAGGAATCAGACCGGGAGCAAGAGGGAGCTCTGCAGAGGCTCAAGGATGCTGGAAATAACCCGGCACAGGTCGTCCACAAAACCTTCAGCATCAATTTCTGATGGATCCACAGGAGCTGGAAAACCTCTGGCAGTAGCAAGCCTGCACTGCATTTCTAGAGAAGCATTTGATTATAAACTTTATATTGCCTTGATGAACTCAAGGTCTTTTCCTAATTGATTCTGTGATTTATTCCACCTCAGAGGCGTTAGGGGAGCCTCTCCATTCACTGTTTCTCTTTCRAGATTTATGAAAGGGGCGAAATTCACGCCAAAATCGCCCAGTCTCTCCTCCCAGGGAGGCGCTTCACGAGGGGATCCTCCATCCTTAGTTCTCTGCAGGGAAAGAGCCTCCCGGGCTCTTGGGATCAGGAACACGAGGCGATTCTGASGCTGCCGCGCGGTGCCGACCCTCAGCAACGGCATCCCCTCATGGCGGGGCCGCGGGGCAGGCCGGGACTCGCCGTTACGCTCCTCCCACCGGCTGGAAGATCCTGAGCGGCGGGGCCGGGCGGGGCCGAGCCGAACCGATCTGAGCCCCGCGGGGCCGTTCCGCCACCGGTAACGGGGCTGTGGCCGGGGGTCCCACCGGGGTCTCACCGCGGTGCCCACCTGGCCCCACCGCCCACGCCCAGGGGACTACACGCCCCACAGCCCCCTGCGGCCGTGTTGCGGCGCGGYGCACTGTGGGACTTGTAGTTCTTCCGTGGGCTCAGCCCCACCCCGCGCAGCGGCCACCGCCCCCCCCGCGCACTACATCTTCCGTCGGGCATCGCGGCGCGCCCGCGGGCCGCCGGCGGAGACATTTGCGAGGCGAGTGTCTCCAAGATGGCGGCGTGGGGAAGGAGGCGCGCGGGCCCCGGCGGCACCAACAGCGGCGGCGGCCGGGACAGGTAAGGGGCGGCCGGGCCGGGCCGGGGGGCGGCGGGGGCTGCGGGGCTGCACCACCCGCGGCGGCTCCGCGACCCGGCGGCGAGGCTGAGGGCGCTGCGAGGGGAGCGTGGCCGGGTGGGGCGGGCGCGGGACGCGGCCCCGCTGAGGCGCGGAGGGGCCGGGGGCGCTCGGCGGGGCCGGGCCCGGGGAAGGTCAGCGCGGTCCGCGGTGTGTTGAGGGCAGCGCTGCCCGCGGCGGGATGCGGCACTGGGGCCGGTAGAGGAGGGCCGGCCCCGGGAGGCTCCTTCCGTCCACGGCTATTTTTAAAGGCGGGGAGGGAGCGGCGAGTCCTCCASGGTGACCTCCTTCTGCCGGGGCCGCGGCGGGCAGAGAGCTCCGTACCTGTCTCTGCCAGGGCGGAGAAGCGGCCAGGACAGATTCGAAATGCCCACGGAGCAGCGGTGGAAGTTCGGGAATCATAACTTTAAAATGGGAAAACAGATGGAGGGAGATCTCACAGAATCAAATAGGTTCGAAAGACCTCTGAGATCTCCGAATCCAACCTGTGACCGATCCCCACCCCGTCAGCCAGACCASAGCACTGAGTGCCACCCGTTCTTTCCTTACACACTTTCAGGGACGGTGACTCCACCGCCTCCCAGGGCAGCCCATTCCAGTCTTTAATCACCCTTTCTGTGAAGAAATTCTTCAAAATGTCCGGCCAGAACCTTCCTTGAGGAAGTTTAGTGCAGTGTCTGGTTGAGCTACTTTAAAATCTGCATGCACAGTTGTCCACCTGCTGAAAATGYCTGGGTTTATCCCACATTTCCTGACGTTGGCATTTTTCTGTTCTGCCTCAGGGCTGACTGATGTAACCGGCAGCTGCTGAAAGCTGCTGCAGTGTTTCTGTGAGTTTTCCTTTGTCCTGCCAGCTCGCCTCAAAACTCTGATATCCCTCTTAATTTGTGTTATGGCTTTTGCTTCACTTTGTTCSTTTGCTGTGATCCAACAGTGTTTGCTTTGATGCTGTTGAATCTACAAGGCCAAGGAGAGCCACAAGTAGCCCTCTAAATTCTGGCGCTAATGTGAATTGCAGGAATGCTGTCTATGTTCAGGGAATTCAAAAGTAATTGAACTGGAAGGGCCAATGGAATTCTTGCATCAGCGTGGTTTAAATAAACAACTAAGAATACCACAGTGGTAAAGCTGTCTGCACCCATTCCTGGCACTGGCCCTGCATGGGTGGTGGGGAGTTTTCATGTGGATTTTTCATGTAGCAGATGTGTCCTCCCAGCAGAAGGGAAAGAACAGAATATGTTAAAGAACACTTAATAACTTTAATTATTCTTCCAGGGTGAAAATTGACGCAGACTTAAAAGTGAGTTGCTACTGTGTAACTTCATCTGTGACCTGTACAATAATCTAATTRTTGTTTGAGGTGATCTTTTTTTCAAAGCTGTGATTGCTCTTGATCTTATGATCAAAAATATTCCTAAACACAAGTCACTCCATGAACCTGCTGCATGTWTTATTTTTCCTTTGCCAGTGAGAAGGGTATGGAAGAGAACAGAACAACAGATCCTCCCCTGAGCAGCGTTTCACAATCTCCATCAAAAGCTGGTTGTTCTTTAGGTGTCACCTTGTACAAACATGACAGGAGGATAACTCCAAAAGGTGTTGGGTGATGTCAGCGAGGTGCTGCATTTTCCTTGCAGTTGCAGAGCAGGAGATGAGGATGAGTGGCCTCTGCCTCTCCAGCAGTGGCTGATCCCAAATCACACCTGCCCGTCTCGTTTGGCTGCTGCAGCACYGGTTGTGCAAAGGCAGCGCTGACAGACCTGATGTCATCACATGATGACATGTGCTTTTTATAGGGTGAATACAGTTTTCTGACTCTGGGTGGGATTCTTGTCCAAAGACATTCCTTTGAACTGAATATGCTGATCCAGTTTTCCTGGTAACTGAGCTKCTTCAAGGAGTGTTTGTAGTTGTCAGCCAGCCGCTCTAAAAGGCATCTGTGTGTCGGAGGTGGTGTGAGGAGACTCACTACTGAATAAAATCCTGTCTGCTGGGAGACTAGAGCAGCTTTCATTTAATTTTTTTTTTTTTAAATCAGCATATCTGTGGAGACTTGAGTCCCTTCATAAGCAACTTGATTGATACAGAGAAAGCTAAAATTGGTTAGAAAATGCTTTCCTTGCTAGGAGTGAATGTAAGGACATTAATTTCAAAGGATGTTGACTGTGAACTCCAGATGGCTCTGGTGGTGAAATAATAATGTTAAACAAAATAACCAAAAACACTGAAGGGAACCAACTAAATATTTGTTTTTCTTCATTCTGTATAGACTCTTTAATGGAGCCTGTCTAAAGGGAATTGTTAATCTGTAGACCAAWACAACTTTTTCATACAGAACAGACACTGGATTGTACTGGGTGTTTTTGCATGAAAGGCAGCCCGGTGCCCGCCAGAGCAGTGGACAGCATGTCGTTTGTTCCCCTGGGAGATGTTCTGACAAACTCTGGAAAGAACAGCTTTCATGTCATCACCACTGCCTGCCCTGGCTGCTCTGTGCCCTCACAGAGCTCTCCTTTCGCTACCTGCACTGCTCAGATTTCTGGTACTCTGCTTGCAGCAATGATTGACCTATTTCCATCAGCCTGGCTAATCATTAGTTGACTTAAAATTGACACCTCCTTGTTGTCTGGGGGCTGGATTTGTTGTTATGGTCTGGTGATGTTTTTCTTAGTGCTCAGGGAATGTTGTCCCTCCCTGAGCTKGAAGAGCACCCCAATGTTCCCCTGTCCTTTTACCTATTTGAATTTAAGGTGCATCTTTTGAATTAATGTCTTGCTTTATTGCCCTGCATTTCCTGTTCTTCCTCTGCTTTAATGCCCTTTTTAAAGTCTCAGGCCTGACAGCCATGGCTGGCCTGAGCCTGGTAGATTATGGGGACATTCAGCAGAGGTACAATTCTCCAGATGTTTAGGATGGGATGTGTTAGTGCTTTCTATGCACCATATCTGAGTGGAAACATACACTGAGAAGTATGACCTGGAGGTGGAATATTTTCACTGAGAATTAAAGCCAGGCCACTGCTCATTCCTTAATCTTTAAATTAAATTTCAGGAGGGATTTATGTTGGAGGGAGGGATGGGGGGAAGTTTAGTGTTTGAATTTGTCATKCCTTGACTCTGTTGAATTCCTCCAGCTTGGCTGAGATGCTGACAATGCTCCCAGACATGCTCTGGCCATCTGTAATGTCCTTTTTTTGGAGATCTTGCACAGCAGCACGAAACCCCTCTTGCATTGCTGCGCTGGACTGTGTGTGCTGCTTGTGACAGTTGTTATCACACTGCTGCAGGCCTCTCCTTTCTAGTTTTTTTAACTACTAATCAAGCTGGTCTTCATTTTCAGTTAATCTGATTGTTTGGTAATCTGAGCAACACTGTTGCTGAGGAATAATCTTAAAAACAAACAACTCAAAATTAACAAAACCTGGCCTATGTGTTATGGGAGAAGCTTAAAAAGAACTTTTATTTTTGCCCAGAACTATACCTGAGTTTTGTGCAGGTTAAGATTGCTTCCAAGTGTGATTTTGAGCATTTTGCAGAGCTGAAATAATTGGATGACTTGAAACCCTCACCAGAAGTCTGTCTGGCAGGTGCCATTAGGTTGAGGGCAGCAAACTCAGGARGCTCTGTCCTCCCCTGCAGGAGGGCACTGGTAGGAGCATGCTGAGGCTTCTCCCAGGATGTTTTCACCTGCTCTGTTCCTTTGTTTCAGCTTTTGCCATTTGGCACAACTGAAGGTATTTTTACATGGAGTGACATTGTGTCTCCTCTTTGGAATATCATTTATTTCTTCTCCATAAAGACTATCCATTTGACACTTCCATTTACCAGGCAGGCTGCTGTATTCAGGAGCCTGCTTCCAAGGTGGAGGCAGAGAAATGGAGAGGACTGGAACTTGGGAAGAGATTCTTCCATRTGCTYGTGGGGASGCCCTGGCACAGGKTRCYCAGAGAAGCTGTGGCTGCCCCATCCCTGGAAGTGTCCAAGGCCAGGCTGGACGGGGCTTGGAGCAACCTGGGATRGTGGAAGGTGTCCCTGCYCATGGCAGGGGTGGGACTGGATGGGCTTTGAGGTCCCTTCCATCCCAGACCATTTCAGGATTTGATGAACTGCTGGAGCTGCTATTGTTCAGCAGTYGCAGCACCCCTCTCCTGGTGCTCTCCCATATTCCCATGTTAGGAAGACAATCCAAATGTAATTTGAAGCTTGCTCTATAGCTTACACAGACACTTCTGCACCTCCTGCTGCTGTAGCTCTGTTAACAATGGATTCCTTATTTATAGCTTTGGCAATACCAAAATTTGGTATCATTGAGTTTTAGGTGATTTACATCTTGCTGTGCTGAATAGCTGAGAGTTCTGTCACATATAMCCACTCAGCACCAGGAATGAGACACTAAAATTTCTCACGTATAGAATTCCTGAGGCTGCAACAGAACAAATATTTGGATATAAGGTCTAKAACTATTCATACAGAACAGCTGTACAACTTTTTAACGGTGCCCTCTTATTTGGAGTGGGGAGACAGGTCCTGGAAGGTAATTTGTTTGAATAATATTAATGACTGCGTTTATGCTCTAGTCTGTCTAGTAAACAGTTGTCAGGCTTCTGACCACCTGGCAGCATTTTATGTCTTCTGGCATTAGGTGTTCTCTGGTTATTTACTAYTCTTTTAAGCAAAATGAAGTTTATATAAAATCCCCACATTTGATAAGTGGTGGATGCCAGCTCAGAGCTGCTTGCCCAGCTCTGCATTTGTGTTTGTCATGGCCGGGGGGTCGGTGACAAGCTCCAAAAGGCAAACTCCATGGCCTCCAGTGTTTGAGCAAATCCAATTGCTTTGACTGGATTTGTTCGTGTGCAGCTGCTGTGTTCAATTGAAAGGCTGTGTCAGGAGAGTTGCTTCTGTGAAGTCCTCGGYTGAAACCTCCTCAAGCCCACGTATCTCATCTGTGTCTCTTTCTATATCATCTGAAATCCAAACAGTTTTCAGCTTTCCATGCTCCAGGGACAGTCAGTTCTTGTGTGGAAATAACACATGATAACCCCAGTTCCCTGTGCAGAAATGAAGACTTGCTGCCTGCCATGCTGACTTTTCACGTGTCCTGTTTGAGCAGATATCTTTTCATTTGTCGTTTTTGGAATGGCTGTTTTGCCATTTGCAGCTTCAGCACTGTGATGCAGATTCATTCTGATTTTAGAGGACTCATTTGGAGAAACAGCACAGTTGGGGGGCAGACTTTTTCAGGGACAAAGCCTTTATGCAGTTCAGTTCCCAGTGATTTTTTTTCAGCAGAACATACTTTAAATTCTGCTTGTTTTGGCATAGGAAGACTGTCCTTTTCTTGACTTTATTGTTACAAAGCTCCAGAGCCTGGCAAGCCAAAAAATTCCAGAGGAGATRGACAGTGCTGCCTCTGGCCAGTCTGTTGCATTCCTGCTGACAGGTGGCTGTTTGTGGTGTGGCTCTGCTTGTGCAATGATGGTGGAAGGAAAAAAAGGGGTGTTCAGAGGGAAGAACAGGCAGGAGCTGATCAAGGAGAAATGAGTCTGATGGGTTAGTGCCACCTGTCCTGGTGCTGAGCCTGGAGAAGTCCCRTGTAACATAGACATGAATTCCTAGAGTTAGAAGCTCAGTTCCCATGGCTCTTGTGCAGGCAGGGAAGGAATGGGCTCATTTCATCCGTGTTTTCCCAGTGATGACAGGAAGGTCTGGAGTGACAACAACTGTGCTGTTCTAAGCCTCTGGGAAGCTCTTAGCTGGATTTGGATTCTGCTTCTCTATTTTGCAGACCCATCTGCATATTCCCAGGTATTACAAAACACTGAAAGTGCTCCTTGGTAGGAAATATTAATTTTGGCCGGAGGGTTGTGTTAGCACTGGGTTGGCTTCCAGCTTGAAAATGCCTTTCAGCAATAGYTTTTCTGTGAAGTCATTATGCCCTAGCAAGTGATTTCACATAGTCATGGGTGCTGGTATGTAGAGTTACCTTAAGTCTCTGTATGTCTTTTGCAATGAAACGAGAATTTTTGCTTTGGGAGAAGCTGCACTTGGAGCAGCTCTTATCAGARAAAAGAATCCTTGGCACAAACCATGACCAGCTGTGTCCTTCATGTCAGTGGACATGCTTAACTGGTTTCTTATTAGAAACTCCTTATATAGATGCTGTCCTTAGATTTTTTTTCTTCTTCTCTAAATACCTCTCTATTCACTGCAAAACATCAGAGCCCACCACATCCTGTCCTGAAAGAGTTAATGATAATTTTTCAAACTATGTCTGACAAGCTGATGGCCCTAAAGAAGCCCCCAGCATACACAGAATTCAGGTGGATTTTTATTTTTCTTTCTACCCATTAAAAGGCCAAGGGGGAAATGCACTGCAAGGAATTCAATAACTACATTGTAAGTTGAATTTTCCTTGTAGGTTATATAAATTCCASCTGGAATTTTAATGAAACTGCTTATTACTCTGCTTTGGGAGAGGGTGGTGCCTCTCAGGTCCTGCTGGTTCATGTTTGCTGCTGTTACAAACACAGCTACGTCTGCAACAGCTTGTAATTTAACAATATTCTTGATTACAGGTGGCCACTGCTCAATCCCCTTTGCAGCCCGAGTGGAGCTGCACATTAAGAATAATGTTTGGCAACAGCAGCTTGTGAATGTGTATTTTTCTCCCTTATTTTCCAGTKCATGCACATAAGTACCACTGTACTAATGGAGCAAAAAGTGCTCATTCTGTTCTCCACATCAGCAGTGTGTTCCTCCTGATATCAGGGGGGTCTAAATGCTGTTGGGATGAGGCTGTTTTGTCTGCTGTGATTAGGTCAAATGTGTGTGTGATTTGTTCTCCTTCTGCTAAAGGAATCTGCTAGATATTTTTATCCTTGCAAGGCCACGTGCTCAGTTTTGCTCTGGTTAAGCACAAGTATGTCAGAAATATTCATTTCTGCCTAGAAGGGAGGATTTTGCCTTGTTCTGATGGATAGGTTTWTACCCTTTCTCAGAGCAGGTGAATAATAATAATCCTATTTTTAGCAGTCTGTACATGAATGTAGCTGCAGCTCTAAGGTGATGGGGTGAASAGGGTGGAGGGAAGGTGGAAATTGATGTGACTTGAGGTAGCTGAAAGCTGCTGCTCCAATACAAGTGCCCTGAAACCCCTGAGCAAGGAATRTGTTTCCAGATAAAGTGAGCGGCTCTTTCTTCACTGCTTAAGTGTGCCTGGGTTAAAAACCTGTTTGTGTCTTGCTTTTCTGCATCCCACTTCAGGAGGGGGAATGAACTGTTCTGCCACAAACTGAATGTTCTGCTACCTTCTTCACCTTCCCTTTCAGCAATGTTCTTTGGCCACCCTTGTTGGATTTACCAKGGATTTACTAGGCTGTGTTTGATATGGAGGACTAAATAGCAAGCTGCATCAGAAGGCAAATGTATATATCTGGAGATGCTTCCTCTCTCAAAACTTTACACTGCAGCTTGTCCTCCTGATGGATGAGCTGCTGATCTTGGTTTCTGTGAAASCTCCTAAACTCTGTGTCATTTGTTCAGTGATGTGTAGTGGCCACTAAGGTGTGAGTGACACTTCCACTGTCTCCAAAGAAACTGCTTGGGTATCAGTGTGAGGAACCATTTCAGGACTGTCACAAGACCCTATTTCTCAAATTGTTCTAGATCCTCCAAGTTAGGAGAAGGTAAGAAAAATATGTTGCCTTCTTGTATGATGAATTATTGTACAGCAGGCATAATCAGCYGATGTGAAATGAAGCTTGAGTTGAAAAGCGCTGCTGGTTGTGAAACAGAGGCAGTGACCTTGAGGGTCTGCCCTCACTTGGGGCACTTCTCTCCTGCTCTCCCAGCTGGGTGGGTGAACAGCCTGTTGTTCAGCCCTGTAGTTTTAATTCTTCGTTTCCCCTTAGCAGGGTGACCTTGTCCTCCACGGACTGTTACATTGTGCACGAGATCTACAACGGGGAGAACGCTCAGGACCAGTTTGAGTACGAGCTGGAGCAGGCGCTGGAAGCGCAGTACAAGTACATCGTGATCGAGCCCACGCGCATCGGCGACGAGACGGCGCGCTGGATCACCGTGGGGAACTGCCTGCACAAAACAGCCGTGCTGGCGGGCACCACCTGCCTCTTCACCCCGCTGGCACTGCCRGTAGATTATTCTCACTACATCTCCCTGCCCGCTGGAGTGCTGAGCGTGGCTTGCTGCACCCTCTACGGGATCTCTTGGCAGTTTGATCCCTGTTGCAAGTACCAGGTCGAGTACGATGCCTATAAACTTTCGCGCCTGCCCCTGCATACGCTCACCTCGTCCACTCCCGTGGTGCTGGTGAGGAAGGACGACCTGCACAGAAAGAGACTGCACAACACGATAGCACTCGCTGCCCTGGTGTACTGTGTAAAGAAGATCTATGAACTCTATGCTGTATGACTTCAGCAGGGAAGAGAGCAACCCACAAAGACAAGTGTATTAAGACTCCCACAGTAACATTTTGTTTTTCCTCTTTGAGAAGCGGTGGAGACTGGGAAGGAATTGGTTTAATAGAGCTGTTATTTTTCAAATAACGCATCACTGGTGCACCAAGGTTTTTCAGTTCTTCGTTACACTTGAGATGTGGATGTGTGGTGACTTGAGATCCGTATGTTAGGCCAGGGGAGTCCAATCCAGCAGCAGAATGTCAATGAAAGAAAGCAATAGAAGGAGGGGGTGTGAGAGCTGCTTTCTTTTTTTTTTTTTTCCTTTTTTTTTTTTTTTTTTTTTTTTTTTTTTTTTTTTTTTTTTTTTTTTTTTTTTTTTTTGGGAAACATTTAAGTATATTGTTTAATTGTATTACACAGAACCAGCCAGAAGTTATCATTGACCATTAAAGGATGAGAATTTCAAATGCTTTTGCTCTCTTGTCACTGTTATCATAGTCCCCTTTGCTGATTCTATGATTCTAGGGGGTTGAGGCTTTATGCCTGCTCACACACACACACCTGACACTCCCCTTGTCCAGTGCATGTGGCAGCAGCAGCTGTGTTATAGCAAGCATCTGATAAAGGAGTAGCTGTAGGCTGTCACTTTCCCTCTTGCGTGGCTAGCTGTGTTTCTTGGAAGAGGTTTTACCAACTTTATCCCTTTTTGGTAATTGCTTGGTAACTGATGGTTGGGAGTAAAGATGTCCCAGTCCTCTGCTGCCCTGCACCTCCARCTATGACTCCTTTGCACAATGGACCTATCACTGTAAGTTTCCAGCTACAAACACATTCTGCTCAGTTCTTGTATAAGTTCTTCCTAAGGTGGAGACTTCTCCCCTGAAACACCTTGAGCCCCGTGCAGCTGAGAGCTGCAAATTTGGGAGTCCACCTGTCCTACGTTTGTGGGTGCCCCAACTACACAATTCACTGCTTTTGCCTGGAACACAGGGAGCTGCCTGCTCCTGCTGCAAGGCATCCACATGACTGCATCTTGGAACTGCGTTACCTGAAAATTAGGAATTCAGTCCTGTGCATTAATTCATTTTTTAGTTCTAAACTCAAAATCTCATTCTTAGAATGGGAAGTATTTACTGACTTGCAAGATCTGCCASTTACYCGTAAAAGATAGGGGCTTGCTGTCTCTAATCTCCTCCCACCACATGGAGAATAGGTGTGGCTGGTGTTGGCAGGGCCAGCTTGGCACAGTTTCAGCTGTTTCAATTGGAATAGGAGAGCAAAGGCCTGCAGTGAGAGCTCCCTGTGCACCGTGTGCTCCCTGCTCCATGGGAGTGCAGCCTGACCTTCACAGCTGAAACACTGACCTTGGCAGAGGTCACACCCCAAATTCTGCCCTTCTGTCTTTTATCTCTCCAAATCGCCACAGTGGACACCAACATCTCCCCATCCTCACCTCCATGGGCTGTTCTGACCACAGTTTTGATTCACAGTTTCTGTGTGAGCAGGAYGTACAGCCCATTGAGTGTGTGCTGGGCAAGCTGGGTTTGCTGGGTGTTCTCAGCACCAGCACTGGCAGCTGTACCTGAGCGAGCTGGGGGAACTCCAGTGGCAGTGAGACATTTGTGAGTGGCAACAGCCCTTTGTACAGTGGCTGAGCTCTCTCTCCAAGGTTAAAAGAAGCTGGGATCCAGAGCATCTATTTATAGCAACAATGTACAGTTGCCTTGGCAGAGAGGAGGCGAAGAAATGCAACTACTTCATCTTTCAGTGGTTAGGCCAGGCTGGGCAGGCTGCCCTTGCACCCTGACATGTGTTTCCAAACTCCCTGCTGGATGGATTTGAAGCCAGGGGCACATCTGCCATAGCTAATACTGCTTGTTGCTACAGAAGGCCCTGAAATACCTTTGTGCTGGCCATACCAAAGGCATTCCTGCTCTTTTTTTACTCGGTGCAGAATAATTCTCAGGGCTGTTAGTTCCTTTCCTGCCCCAAACCTCTGGTACTTTTTTGTGTTAAGCTTCTGCCTCTTGCCTGGAATGATCACTATGGCAAATTCCCTAAACGCATAGCTGGCATCAGAGACTTGAGTTAAAAATTAGCAACTTTCCTGGTGTCTTTTATTGCGGGAGGAAAGGTGAAAAGTCAGCTTAGCTGTCACAATGGGTAGGTTTGTTTTAAAACACACCTGTTAGTCCATTCTGAGGTGGAGGGGCAGAGGGGCTTGTTTTCCAAAGAATTTCAGTGATAAAGTAGCTAAAATGCTTGGTAACATTCTGTTTGTTAGTCAGGCCCGTAACTATGCCCCGTGGCCTGGGAGAATGAGAGGAGTCGAGGGGCATTTTAGTGCATGGTGAAATGGTAAAACAACTTCCAGAAATTCTCATCCAAGTGGAGTGGTGCTGTATTGGGAATCCACAGTGGCTGGGGACAACCCTTCCCTTCAGAAGCCCCCCAGATTTTGCTGCCCACCCTGCCCACTGTGGATGTGCTCTGGAGTGTGCAATGTTCCCCTCAGCACAGAGAGGGAATTTACTTCCAAAGGCGAATGGGTGCACTCTCAGCAACCTCTGCCTTGGAGCTGTASTTGCAAATACAGTAACTCCCTTCACATAATTTTTCCCTCAGGCCTCATGTGTTTCACTCGCAGTTCCCTGGATGGGAACGAAGAAATGCAAAGCAGCCCCTGGGTCCTTCCTGGGTGGCTGCGACCTGAACCACCAGAAATGGAGCAGCTGACTTGGCACATTACCAGGAGGAGGCTCTGTGAAGTTTCCCCACTGCARGCAGCAGGTCCTGGATCRGACTGGAAAGAGTGGGAAGGAGACMCTGATCATGAGAGCACCCAGCTGAGGACTGTATTTCACAGGGGCCACGGGGTGGGGAAAGACAAGGAGAAGTGTGAAGTTGTGCTGTTCTGCCGSTGTGAGGGCAGAACAGGTGGGTTTTATTTGTAGCAGGCCAGTAAAGCTGAGCGTGCCTGCAGTGAGGTGAGGAGTGTTCCAGCACAGGGGCCTCCCCGGCTGGGAGTGCTCCCCTGTCCCCTCCCCTGCAGCCTCAGCTCTCCCCCACTGTCCAAGCACCCCTTCTTCTCCAGCTGAGGTTTGGGTGCTGTTTTCCAGCAATGTSGGGGAAACCACTTCCCAGTCTCCATGCAACAGTAAACAGTACTTTARGAAAGGATTTTCCTGCAGAAGCACCTCCAGTGATGTCCCAGCTGACTGCAGGGGCTCAGCCTTTCCCTGCTCAGGTGAGCTGAGCTCTAAGAGCCCTTTRCTTTTCTCTCCTTTTTTGCTCTATATGCCATTAAGGTGAAGAAGAGCCTGGGGCAGAGGTTCCTCAGGTAGACAGCCAGGCAGGGRGTCAGGCCAGCCACAAGCACTTCCTTCTTCTTCTGTCCCACTGCATGGAGAACCACCTGAGCCACCTCGGCCGCCGTCTGTCCCTCGGCTGTGGTCTTGTCCATAACTGCCAAGGGAAAGCTGAGTGAGCACCAACAGCAGCAGGWAAACAAACCCTCCCTGAGGTACCTTTCCTAGGATGCTCTGCCTGTACCTGGCTGGTTTTTACTCCAGTTCTCTATGGGGGCCCAGGCAGATGTTCCTCATGCTTGCACCAGAAGGCAATAGCCACCATCTGGGAAGGCTAAATTTTGGGGATGGCTGTTCCTACCCTGCATTCAGAGTTGATTTTTGATCCTTCACGGCTAACTTGTTCCCCACCAGAAGCTGTGTGTTGCAAAGACACCTGGTAGTAACTGGGTGAGGTGGAGATGGCTGAGAAAAGAGGCACCAAGTGGTTTCTCACCTCCATAGCGAGATCCATCGGCCGTGACAGCGTTGAGGGACAGGTTGGTCTGAATGTACCCAGGGCTCACAACTGTCACTTCAATGTCATACTGCTCCACCTCTGCTCGCAGACAGTCAAAGAAGGCCTGGGTGGCGTGTTTGGAGGCAGCATCTGGAAAACAGGAAAAGGACTGTGCACCAGGGACAAGGAGCAGGGCTCAAGGAACTTTCACTTTCTGAATGGGTTTTTCACTGCAACGCAGCCACTTCTCAGCAAGAACCCAAGAGCTCTTCTCTAGCCTCTACGTTTGTTTTTGCTTAGTGAATGGCAGCAACAGGTAGTGGGAGTGAGAGGCAATTTAGGAAGACAAATTGTAAACTCAWGTTGAAAACTGGCTGGGATCCTGAGCTTAATATCAGAGCCCTGCCAAAGCACTCCGGAGCAAACCCAAGCTGCTTCCCACYCCTGATAAAGGAGACCCAAAGCCTTTGGAAGGCAGAGCTGGTTACCCTGCATGTGCTGAGCATGGGGACTTTGAGAGCAGGTTCAGAGCTTGGCTGCACACAGGCAACAACAGATCACACACAGAGTCAGGCAGAGCAGGGAAGTGTGGCCTAGGGCAGGATTTTCCCCATGAAATGGATGAGTGACTCCTGCTCGGTCACTACTGTGAGTGCCACCACCACAGCAGCAGCACCAGAGCCAGMTCAGCACAGGCTGCACATGCACACCCTATGAGGACCCAGGTGAACACTGAGCTCCTGCTGTCAGATTCACATGGCTCTGGTCCCTGTGCAAACRCTCTGGGAGCTCCTCAGAACACAATTCCTGGAGCAATCAGACCCACGTCACCTGCAAAACCCACAGCTCAGACATTGTAGGCTCTCCTCCACTCAGCATCATTCCTGACCCACCCTATGCCATCACCACTGTGCTTCTGGTGTTTATTTTCAGTGATTTACAGATGCTTGTGTGCCAAATGCTCTTAGTTCATCCATCTTTCAAAAGGCTTTTTTTCAGTAATCCCACCAATATTTTCTGTCATAACTAATTTAGCATGAAGAGTTTGCTGGATCAACATTGTTTAGGCTTTTGTTTTGGCATTGTTTGTACTATGGCACTTCATAATTTATTAAAACAAAAAATTCCTACTTTCTTAGAGGAGATAATGCAGACAAAGGACAAGGATAAAATACCGTGATGTTATGGAATTTTAGTGACTCTCAAGCATTAAGATAGGACTATCAAACTGTTTTCAAAACACATTCTCATTCTCCATCCCTTAAAAACTTTAGGAGAGGGCTAAGATTTTGTATTTGAGAGTGCTGCTGTCAGTGACCACACTGAGGGTGATGCACAGCTCTGCCTTCCCTGCACACTGCCARTTCCATGGAGAGCTAAATGTGGAAGCAGGAGCCAAGTATTTATTCAGCCTGGTGCCCCAAATATGTCTTTCCCATCTTCTGTGGAGGTACTTACATGCAGATCTGAAAGGAATGCTTATTTTGCCTTGCACGCTGCTGATGGCCACAATGTGGCCTTGTCTCCTCTTGATCATGGAGGGGAGAAGTGCTAGCAAAGGACAGAAAAGACCCATTCAGACAACAGTCCTGCCATTCTGCTGTCAAGAATCAAAGCTTTCAGAGCACTCAGAGATGCTGAAGGGGATTACAAGATCCCTGTTCAGAGCAGGGGYTGGGACAGTGCTTGGGATGCCTCTGTCTGAAGCCACGTCTGGCTGGGACATTCACCTGTGAGGAGACTCCTTGTGCTGGAGGCTGCACAAGGGCTGCTGTGGTGGCTCTGATCTCCCACATGGTGGGCAGCAGAACTTGCTTTTTCTGCCCCAGAACACGTCCCCATTTCCTGCAGCTGACACCCTCMAGGCTGAGCTTTCTGTGTAACCCAAGCTTTCGAAGAAAGCTGCAGCTTTCTGGAACCCCCACCACGTTCTCCAGTGTCCTGTCAGTGCACACAGGATAACTGGACCTTTTCCAAAATTCCTGCCAGGCTAGAGCGAGGAGATGAAAGCAGCTCTCATCTCTAAAGGKGAACTTCCCACCCAGTCATGCCAAGCACATTCTTAGGCCCTCCATAACCCCAAACCTCCCCTCACCTGGTGCTGTACCAGGTACAATAACAAACACAAGTGAAGCTCTGCAGAGCCATCAGCCAAATCCATGKGGATCACAAGTACCTTTGGTGAGGGCGATGGGTCCAAAATAATTTGTTTCCATCAGTTTCTTATCCACATCCAGTCCTGTGTCCACAATTGTGCCTCGGAAGCTGATGCCTGCATTGTTGATCAGGATGTCCACGTGACCCATGGCCTTCAGGATCTCCTCAGCAGCATTCACCACAGTTTTGGTGTCCGAGAGGTCAAACACCACCATGTGAGGTTTGTGTGTCTGTGAATAAACTAAAGTTAGCAAAATACAGTTCAGTGCTGGATATGCCAGCTCTTGATGGGATTCCCCAGCTCTGGAAGCAAAGGAACAGGACCATCCAGACCCTGTGCAACTACAGTGCAGCATTTCCACATGGCAGGAATACATGACAGAAGCAGGTTTGTGCTCTTGTCTTTCTCTGCTTCTGTAGCCTGTTCCTTATACAGGAAAGGGGCAAGTGAGATCTTCCTCAAGTACTAAAGTTGTCTTATTAAAGAAAAACCTTTTGAAAGTGGCAAAGCATAACCCATGTGTTTTCCACAGAAACCAGCAGTACCTTTCTCAGCCACTGTCAGCAGGCACAGACATCAAAAACAAAAGCCAACAGATGGAAAGCCACTTTTCCAGATTCGGTGTATGAGGTGCAGGTGTAAGGGGTCTGGGCACTCTGCCCTCGTGTGCTTTCACTGTCATTTTTACCCAATGATGCTTTCAGATGTCTCCTTTTTGTGGGGTTTTTACAAGGAATGACATGCCAGCTCCACGTACTCCTCTATCAACATCTATCCCTACCCACGGAGTTGCATTTTGTGATTGCTCAAGAGAACAACCCCCAGGCAATTCTGTAACTTCTGCAACAACCCAAGCAGAAATGCAGGCCACGTGAGCCCACAGGCCTGTCCTTGTCCCACACTCACCTTTTTCCGGTGATTCTTCACRGCACAAAGCTCCTTCACCAGCTCTTTGAGCTTCTCACTGTCTCTGCCACAGAGCACCACCTTGGAGCCAGCTGCATGGAAAGCTTTGGCACATTCTTTGGASGAAGAAAGGAAGAGAGAAAACAAGGAATTTGAATACCAGACAAAYAGATTCACATCAAACCTGGTGACAGCTGAAACTGCCTTGTGCTAGCAGGGCTCTGAGGTGGCTTTATTGCTGCTGTGTGATGGCCAGGCTGATTTACACCACGTCCCACTCTCCTGGGACTCTGACAGACACATGATAGTGGTGAGGCAGCTGCTGTGCTCACAGATACTGTGCTGGTTAGACAGTTATTGTGCTGTTTACACATCCTCCCCTTCAGCTGGTCAAATTTGTGCCTCTTCATTTTTGACTTTATGCCCTTCTTAAGAGGGACCACATTTGCCTTGTGTGTGTTAACTAACCCAGCAGGGCCTGGCCTTTGTGGTTTCAATTTAAATGAACGTTTCCAGAGGTTCTGGAAGCCTTGGATTTAATGGCTTCATCAAGCTGATTCCCTTCACCTTTGATCCTAAACTTCCTTATTCTCAGGAAAAGGCTGAAGAAGGGAGGCCAGGCTATTGTCCTCCTAAATGCATGTTCCTGTCCCTCTGGGAGCCACAGGGACAAACTGCTTGTTTGCACAAGGGATGACAGTGGGTGGCAACGCAGGGTGTTAAGAGCACACAGTAATTAGCGGTGGTCTGGTGTATTAATAACCAGGAGTGAGGGGAGCTGTAGAACATCTTGCAAAGGAGTCAGGAAGGGAGGAAAATTCACAGTACAATGGTGGGAATCTCTACACCCCACAGCACACTGAGCTCCAGCTGCCCAGCTGGAAAGTCTCTCCTGGGACAATAACTCCCTCTCTTCTGTATGTGAAATACAAAATCCTTTACCACTCCCATTCTTTGGTTGTGACAGGCAGAAAGAACCAGTTCATCTCCTTTGGCCAGTTCCTGAACACCCCTGTCCTTAGGGACAAACTCACATGCAAAGGCAGCATCCATTAAAGCTCTATTTGTTCTATAAATGTACTCATCCTAATGAAAGGCCTTGATAGCAGAGAGCATCTTGTCTTCTCTTCAAGCARCTTTTAAAGCAATTACAGAAAGCACAATTAGAGAATGAAACAAAATTTAAGTTTTAGCTGGGAAAAAAATACTCCCCTGTGTTAATAATGCCAAGAGTTTGAATTTGGAGTGGATGGATTTGTACCTTGAGAGTAAAGGTACCTTAACTTTAGGGTGAGGGGCAGGGAGAAGGAAAGTTTGGCAGAGYAGCTGGAAGTACAACAAACATGAATGCAGAACACCAGTTCTGGGAAGTTTTAAACAAACCATTTGGCTTCCTGTTTTTTTCAGGATTTAGGAAAAAGAGCCCTGATAGCACATGAACAGCATCTCATTCTTTGCTTAGGATGAGCTCCAGTTTAAAACTTCCCTTACAAATGTTGAGGCTCTTGCATCCAAACCTGCACTGGCTGTGGTTATAACTCACTGGGAGTTATAACCACATCTCTCAAAACTCAGAGCGAAGGCACTTCCACCTCATTACTGCTTCGTTCCAAGAGCTGCTCCTGCCACAACCCCCTGCCTGTCCTGCCCTCGGTGCCTGCTTTGGGTCCCTACCTTTYCCCAGGCCCGAGGTGGCCCCTGTGATCACCACCACTGCTTCCTGCAGGTAMGCTCGCATCCGCATCCACTGCAGCAGCCGGAAGAGCGCGAAGATCCCCAAGCTGCCGAACAGCAGCGGGATGATGACTGTGCTTGTGAAATCCATCAGCTTTCCTTTTGGAACTATCTTCCTAGAGCCACAGGATGAAAGGAAAGAGATCATCTCATCATGAAGAAAACGAGCAAAGGCTTGAAAATTGCTTTGAAATTATTTTTCTTAACTCTGCTTTAGTTCACCAGTAAACCAAACCAAGATACTTCTGTATCATCAACAGATTTCCTCATCCCTTCATTTAGGCTCTGGAAAGTTCACATCAGTACCCAATTTTAAGCATTTAAATAGTAATGTGAACATCCCAGCAGGACTTGGCATTGCATCCTGTCACCTGTCATGCAACAAACTTGGGTTCAGAGATGCTGTTCCCGTGTTTTGCTCTAAATTCATTCTCTTGTAAGAAGTATATTTGGAGTGGAAGTTCCTCAGGGCTGGGAAATCTCTCCACATTCTTGTGATTGTATAAAACTGCTCAGATTTCTCCAGAACAGCCAGTACCAGAATATCTACAAGCCAGAGGTCAGTTACTGTGTATTATCCCAGATGGATATAAGCCAGKCTGTCTTTTGGAGGCTCCAGGTTTTCTCTCTGCACCAGTTATTTGCTTAACGCACTGAAATCTCATCCTGGAATTGGATTCTGATACCAAGAGCCCTAATCTACTTGCTAAGCCATTCCTTCAAGGGAGTACTTTATGTGACAGCTTACTACAGGGCCAAAGAACAAGTGGGACTTCTGTGAAAARGCCACTGATTTTCCCTCTGTATATCCCTGAGCTTTGATAAAAGCTTGGTGTAAGAGTAAAGTTAATTACAACCACTTTCTGAAATCTTCTGAGTCACACAAAGTCAAAACCAAATGTCAGTGTACTTCCCCTTCTTTTCTTCTTCCTTGTGCAGGCAGAGTTTGAATTCCTGSAGTCTGAACTGCAAGACAGGACTTTACTGGGAAGATACTGGAAAATGCTGGGCATACAGCTTGTGCTGCTTCAAGCAAAAGGACAGCATGAGAAGCAAAAAATGAGAGAAATATAAGGCAGAATTCAGTGTCATTGAGCAGGACTGAGATTGTGTGGAACAGAGGGGATGGCAGAGGCTCTGTGTGCCACGGAACAGAGCTAATGTGGAAAATACCAGGCTCTTCCAGATACCCATCAGGGGCTTGGAGTAAATTCCTCAAATAGCTGCTCAGTGAACAGCTTGCTGAAATAGTAGTGAACTGAATAAAACAAGTATTTCTGGGGGTACAGCTGGAACACAATAAAGTAACACATAAAAMCAGCTCTAAATAAGCTTGGCAAAGTCTAAAAATAAAACCATCAAGTTAGTAYATAACTCATTTTGGGTTCTTTGGAGCTTCCCATTCCTGAACTAACTCGTGTGTGTGCGAGGTCCTTCCTGGTGTGATCCWCTGTGAATAATGCAGGGAGACACCCAGAACAGCAGCTCCCCCGGGCACAGGGAGTGTGCCCAAAGTGGCAAAGAAACCCAAATGAAGGATTCAGCTCWGGCCATTGCAGAGCATCTTATTCCTCCCCTGCTATGCTGAGGGAATGCACACTGRGTGTGTTTTGTACTGGTTTGCAGCCAGGGACTGCTACAGTTGGTTTGACATAAGAGAATGGATCTTCCCTAAAATAATTCCTGGGAAAGAGATATTTTGACACACAGCCACTGGTCTTTCCAGGCTGGGTGAGAAAGTTCTCCTAACTGGTTCATGCACAGTTGGTCATTGAAAGCAGCTGCCTTCTTTATGATTTCTTTTTTTTTTTGTTCTCTCAAAGGCCTCTTGAGATTCAGAACATGAAGTGTGGGAGGGACAACAGGTGCTGTGCTGACATTGGGCTTACAGGACATTCTGAAATCAAAAAACATCTTCAGCCCACGTTTAGGCCCTTCCATTATTTCCAAAGTGGGAGCTGGGAGGTGCAGTGGCACTTCATGGAAAAATCTGGCCCTGCTCTGGTTCTGAAATGAAGGTGAGAAGGTAACTGGAAGAGAGGGAGCTTTCCTGACACCTTTCCTAACTAAAGCACGCTAAGATTTGAAAAATATTTCCAAGTCTTTTATTGTTTTTCTTTCCTTTTTCTCCACATTATACACAGGAACTGGGCAGATTCATCTCTGCCTGGGGGCTGCAGCAGAGCAGGAGCAATGATCTGCTTTGGCACTCACAGGCTGGAGWGTGGATCAACAGGTAACAGCTCTGGGGAGGGGAAATATGGGATGGGGAAGAGAAAGGAGTGGAGCAAGAGAGAGAGGGATCTGCCAATCAGAGATRTGAATCCCTTTTTATTAGGGCATGCTCAAATGGCCCCTTAAATAAACCCCAAAACTAAGAAAATCTCAGTTCAGTCAGAWGAGAGAGAGAGRAAAACCCAGCTGAATAAATTATTTYGGGAARAAYTTYTACAGCAATAAATTTTGCTTTGATTTCGTGACTTCCCAATTCTCCATCCAAAAAGGCAGGATTGGAACATGCAGGTTATTAGAGAGCAGAAATAAGAACACTGAYAATGTGAGCAAATACAGGTGATTGATTGGAAACTTTTTGAAGGCTTCCCACAGAATAAAGCAATCACATTTATCCAATTAAAAAAAAAAAAAAAAAAAAAAAAAAAAAAAAAACAAAAAAAAAACCAAGAGAACTTTCCCCTTGAAACAAAAACTGAATGTTATCCTACCAAAGCCAGGACAACGGTTCCTGAAGGAATAAGGGAATTAATTAATAAGGTCAAGGGTGCACTAAARTCAGCAAAGATGTGCCCAGGTCCTAAAAAACCAAACCCCCTGAAAAGTTCTCCAAACAACACTGATTGTGCAGCTTCAGGCCCCCAGATTCACWCTGTCCTTTACATGACGAGTGGCASCAACTGGGAGCTGCATTCCCAAATCCAAAGGCTGRGGGGAGRAAAGGAAGRGAAAAAAAAATCTGTTTTTCCTAAAGAAWAAGCACAGCCCCTCTAGGCTTGAGGGAGGACTTTAGTGTGAAGAAAGCACAATGTCCTACCTGAGGAAAGGGCTCACTTGCTGTGACTCTGAGCTGGAGGCTCCTCCGGTCCTGGAGCAGGACAGCCCCGAYTTAAATTTGGAAATGGAAGTGATCCAAGTTAATGTGCAGTGCCCAGTGCCAGCTCAGCCAAGGGCTGCTCTAAAAACAAACCTTGGGAGCACAGGCTCTGACCTTTCCAGTGGAGGGGGGGATTTAACCCCCAGACTGAAAAGATGGCAGTGAAATCAAACTTCTGAAAGCAGTGAGACTGCTAAGGAGGAATGCAGCAACTGGACAGAGCTCCTCATCCCAAAGAGAAAATAAAAGGAAAACAACAACCCAACTGGAATTCTCAGGAGAAAATTTTCATCCCCCAAGCATTATCTGAAGCATCACCTAAGGAAAGCCTTTGTTGTATCTCTTCAACGGATCCTGTCTATGTTCTTCCAGAATTGTWATGCAAAACAACAACCTCAATCCATGGTACAGCAAGAGGGGAAAAAAATACGTTTCCAGCAGCCAAAAAGCAGCCTGGACTTGAGAAATTCTCTTGCTTTCCACCTGGTCTAGTGGAAGGTGTCCCTGTCCATGGCAGGGGGCAGAGTGAGATGGGATTTAAGGTCCTTTCCACCCAAACCAGTCTAGGATTCTATTAAATCATCTTCTCATAAATCTTCCTGCTACTTTTACTCAGTAAAAGTACTTTTATTCAGTACTTTACAAACTGTAATTCCGACCCTTCCACTCAGAAATCCTCTGCTGGTGTTTGGGACAGAGACAAAGGCGGCGTGATTAGAAAACCCAAACATTTGTTRTTCCAAAGAAAGCATTTTGCAGACATTTACCAAATCAAGAACCACCTAAGCCACCATGAGAACAAGAGAGCTGCCTGAGCGTCTCCCTGATTTATCTGTAATTACGCATTTGATGTCAGCACCAGCGGTGAACTTTGTCCCGGGGAGCGCGGGGCGTCCCTGCGGGCACCAACGCTGCGTTCTCCCGACACCTCCCGCATTTCCCAGACCCTCACCCCTCTCAGGGCCGCAGCCGCAGCGCCCCGGCCCCTCGCGAGTGTCATCTGTCCCCTCTTGTCCCCTTCCTATCCCTCCCTGTCCCCCCCTCCCCGTCCCCTCCTGTCCCTCTCTGTCCCTCCTGTCCCTCCCTGTCCCTCCTTGTCCCCTCCTGTCCCCTCCCTGTCCCTCCTGTCCCCACCTGGCCGCCGCTGTCACCATGGCCACACCGGAAGTTCTGTCACGGCCACTTCCGCCAGGGCTCCGCCGAGCGGAAGCTCCGCCCTGACGCCAACCGGAAGTCGCTGGCGCAGGGAGTTTGCCCTCACTTGGTCCTCCCGCCAATGCCGCCCGGTCGGGGAGCGGCGGTGCCGGTCAGGGGTTCCGCCCCCTCCGGGTTCCCCCTTGAGTGAGCATTTCCTGTCCCGGAATCCCAAAATCCCAAAATCCCAAAAGAGTCAGGCTGGAAGGGACCACCGTGGGGCATCTGGCTCAGCCTTCTGCTCAGCAGGGTCATCCCAGAGCACAGGGCACAGCTCTGGAATATCCCCAGCAAGGGAGACCCCGCATCCTCTCTGCTCTGTTCAGGGCTCAGTCACTGCACTGAGTTGGGATAAAGTTCTTCCTCATGTTCAGGTGGAATTTYCTGGACATCAGTTTGTGTCCATGCCTCTTTGCTGGGCCCCATGGAGCAGATCCCGGTCCACCTCTGACCCCTCCCTGCACATCCCGACTCCCATCTGCAGTGCTCACTGTTTCATGAGCTCGTTGCTGATTACACCAACCTAAATTCTGCCCTCTTTGATATCTCCACGTGAAAAATGAAGATGCAGAAACAATCACAGAATAAGCTCAGCTGGACAGGACCCACACGGGTCATTGAGTCCAACTCCCATCCCTGCACAGGACATCCCAAAATCCCACCCTGTGGCCRTGAGTGAGGCACAAGACAGGATTTTGTGCAAAGTGTGACTGCAAAGGATAATGGCAAATTCCTGTAGGAGGAGAAAAGAGGCATTTCTGCAGAGCCTCTTTCAAACCCATGATSAGGGAAAACCTGATTTCTGTGTTTTTCCACCAGCTCTGAGCAGAAACGGGGCCTGATCCCAAAGTCCAAATGTGTCAGGACTCGTGCCCTGAGGAAGGAAAGGCACACGGAGCTCCTCCACCTCTTTGTGAAGGTGTCTGTGAGCAGAAGGCACATTTGCAGAGGCAGTCAGAGATACTGAAGTGTTTTCCGAGGGCAGTTAATCCCAGATGTCTTTCTCTGTGAACAGCAGCGAGATAAAGGACAGCTTTTTACAGCAGCTCTTTGAATGATGGTTTTATCATAAATTTTTATGGTATCTTGTTTCTGCTCCTTTCTTCTAATAAGGAAAACACTGAAATTTATTCAAAGTTTCAGYGCCAGTTTATCATTAGTAAGGGATCAATATTTCAGGAAAAAAAGGAGAAAATAATTCAAAATCTTCTTTAAAAATTGCCTTCTGAAAGGAGGGATGATAATGCACTTTTTTTACTTCAGGGACAGTGTGGAAGGAAATGGAAGAATCAATAATTTTATTTACACAAATGAAATTGAAAAACAAAGCGAAAGGAAGGTAGTTTATGTCATGGCAGACTTACTGGGAGCTGCAGTTGGTTCACTCTTCTGAAAATCAGWGCTGGAAAAGCCATTTCAGTCCTTCTTTCCCACCCAAGCAGGGCAGGAGGAGCTGTAGCCCAAWGCAGGGACAGCAGTTACCTGAGAGCTCTGCCCAARYTGCTCTGGTCATTCCCCCAGTACCTCCCAGATGTTTATTTGAACAGGGAATGGTCTGKCCCCAGACTGGCAGCTGCTGGCAGAGTTGATTGGAACCAATGCCCAGCAAAGGGTCAGACTGAAGCTGCAGCTGGAGAGGGAAAAGTCAGTGAAGTAAAGCTTGACTTGGGTGCTTTGATTTGGATTCCATTTTCTTAGGTTAATCTAACATAATTAGCAACAAATTYGCCTCTGATTTAAACCTGCTGATTGACACATCACGCACTGAATGGGGATTAGATGATTTACTCATTGTCTTTGTTCTCAGAAACATTAGTGGAGACTCTACCCTAAATCTAGGACTGGTTTTGGAGATCATGCAAGCCCCAACTGGTAAATGTTGTTATAATCTAAAACCTGTTTTTATTAGCACTCAAAACTCTCCTCTTTTCTTTCTCACTGTATCAGGCCACAACTGCAAAGGGCTGGAATCCTTTTAGCATGTTAACACTTCCTTGACAAACATCCTGCTGTTCTATYGCTGCCCTCTTGAAGTGCAGGAGCTCTTTTTTGAGGGGCAGAAAAGAAAAAAAAAATCTCCAAACTCAAGGATTTGAGTTTGCACTTGTGCTTGGTGACAGCTGCCTTACTGCATCACTGAGTGCAGATCTGCAGCCTTTTAACCCTCGTCTCTGGGGCAGCAATTTTGTGCCCTAGTTCTTGTGGGCTCTTCTTTGTTGCTTTTTTTTTTTTTTYTTTTTCCAAAWAGTATAAGATGTAACTTCTTTCTGTTAGAAAAGCTTTGGTTGCTTACCCTAAGAGCAAAGATCTGGGCAGAAATCCCCACAGGGTAACAAAACCCTTCCCCAGAGACAACAACCTTGAATTATTTCGAACTGAGAGCTYCCAGTTTCACAGCGCCTTTGGCTGGAAAATGCAAATGTTCAAAGGGCTGTGGCACGATTAAAGATTTCATTGTCTCAGCCTCTGACATAGGGGTGCAGACTCTCCTCCTCCCCTCCCTGCTCCCAGAGATTGGGTTTGTACGAGTGAATAAAAACATTCTAGGGTGGTAGGAAAAGAAAACCAGAACCTAGCATGGAAAACAGAGAAATAAAGGCTTCTCGGGGCTTTCCCAATTCTTTCCTGCTCTTTGCAGATTTGTCTGTGTCCCTTCCAGACCCAAGAAGATGGTCTTAACTTTTGCCCCAGTTACAGTTCTGATTTGGAACTGGGCTCTGACCCAAGGACATCGAACTTCTTTCAGAGAATTCTTTCTGGACAGTTGGTCACTATTTCTCTCGGCTTTTGTTTCTGGGAGAATTTTGCTGCAGGTTCAGTTCATTGCAGTTCAGTTTTTTTCCACCACCTGAGTATTATTTTTCTTTTCCAGCTATTTTCTGTAAGGTTTGTTTGTAATTACTGTCTCCTCCAGAGCCTGCACTGCAGTATTTCCAAGCTCAGTGTGAGAACAGTGTAGACTTAGTGAAACTGCATTTYTGATGTGTGATCGTGCTGCAAATCCCCAATCCTTGCGGATAACCCAAAAACTGGGGAAGAGGGAGCAATATCCTCTCCTCCTGCAGCTAAAGCTCCCCACACTCCACAATCATTTTAACAGCACTGAATGCTTCCAGGGGAGATTGTGATGTTTTGTCACACGCAGAAATGGCAAAGCTGAGGTACCATTTCCACAGAAAGATGCTAATTGTGGTTGTTTTAATTGCTGAGGGGACAGCTCAGGCCCGCTGTGCAGAAATATTTCCTACCTGCAGCTSTCAGGAGATCCAACCCTGTCCTTCCCTGCTGCTCTCCCTCCTTGGTTTGGAGTGGGAAAAGCAAGTAAGGGCTGAGGGCTGGGACCCCAAGAGCTGYAAAGCCACGGGAACATCGGCAGAGGAGTGGAGAGCCCACCCCTCTCCTGGGTTTTRGTGGGTCAGGAAGGAGTTAAATGACAACAGAGGGAGAGGCTGTGCTATTGTTCAGGCATCCCTGGGTCCAGGGTGGCCGATCTCTATTCCCGGATCTGCCTCGGGCTTCCTGCACGACCTTGGACCGCTCATTTACCTTTTCTTTTCCTTAGCTCCCAAACTGCAACATGGAAGCCGTTCTTTTCCTGCGGTGCCTCGTTCCCTGCGGGTTTCAGGGGGCCTGAGATGCTCTGGTGGGAGATGAGGGGAGGAGAGGAACTCCTTTCCACTGATTTAAAGAAAGGGCAGCAATTTGGGGGCCATGTTCCTGTTCGCTCAGGTCCAACACGGGGTGTGCATATTTGGGTGATATTTGGGGGTTTTTAGCAGCAAACCTGTGGTGGAAAGCAAATGTTGGTGCAGCTGCCCAGAGCGCTGCCAGCTGCAAGGAGCCTGTTCTTCACTAGATGGTGCTTTGATCAAAGATTTGGATAACCGCAGTCCTTTCTGCACAGAATTTCCTAATTTTTCTTCCACCAGTCTCCATTCCTGCCCCTCTTTCTGTGCTTTAACACCACGGGGGACACTTAATGATGCTGGATATCGAACAAGGCTAATCTGTGGAACTGCAGGCTCCAAGCACCCACCAGCCCGCCGGGCTCTCGGGCTTTGGGGTTTGAAGTGTGGATCAGTGCTGCTGGGCTGTGGCAGAGAATTGAATTCTTTCCGTGTTTTCTATTCCCATAAGGAAAAGGCTTCAAAGAGCAGGTCCCCTCCCCCTCTCTGCTGGTGAAGGGCATTTAGGGAAGCTGGGAAAAAAAAAAATCCAGCTCTGACAGACGCATTTATTTAACAAACCACTGCCTTTCCCTACCTTAGCAGGAGATTGGGTGTTTTTTTTAAAAAGCGGACTGCTGCTTTTATATCCATCTTTGTATTCAGGAGATGGTTACCTAGCCAAGGTCATTGCAGCTGCATGCCAGGATCGAGCAGCGAGCCATCCTTCCTCYTCCTTGAATGAGCACTGCTTTCAATGGTGCTCCCTAAAGGAAAAAAAAATGGGAATTAAGCTTGGATGCCAAGCTGCTGCCGGGCAGAGAAAGCCACAGGAACAGCGTCCCCTTCTCTAACGGCAGCAGAGGAGATGAATGAAAGTGGAATCAAACATTTCCTGTGCAGACATGCACGGCGCTGGGCTGGGCTGTGACAGCCTGTTCCCGGCACTCGGATCCGGCACACACGGGCAGAAACAGGGGCTGGGTCCTCGCCACCTCCCTGGGGACAGTCCCCGCAGCCGGGTGTCCCCAGTGTCTCGGTGCCAGGCTGCTGTTCCAGTGCCCGCCGGGGCTCCATCGCGTCCCGCTCCCTCTGTGGGATGTGACAAACACTGATGAGAGCAGTGGGGCTGGGGCTGGGTGGCTGCTGTGACCCCACAGCCACGCTCAGAGCGACAATCCGAGCTCTGCTCCGGTCCCCGGCACCGCACCCGCCACTGCTGCGGGTCCGATCCCCGCCTGGGCCGTTCCCTGCACACTCGGACTCGGTGATCCCGGCGGGTCCCTCCCGGCTCASAATCTCCGGTGATTCTGTGCTGTGCCGACCCTTGCTCACATGCAGGATGCTGTGCTCACGGCAGCGATGTCCCCACAGCAGGGACACAGCGATGCCGGACTGCAGTCAGTGACACAAGAATCCTCTCGGGACCGGGAGCTGACACGGATTTCTCTGTCATTGCCCTTTTGTCAGCGTCCCACTGCACATGCATTTGTTCATCAATATTAAGATATTGATGATGACTAAACACTGTGAAATTCGCCCGGAACTGCGGGGTTCGGACTCGTAGGGAGAGCGAGAAGTGGGGACAGGGCATTTTCTCTCATTTATTCCATCTGGAGAGCAAACCCCTCTCCCAGTTCCTCCTGGCTGACAGGGAATTGCATCATTGTCGCGTGCGGATTTATTTTTTTCCCCCTTGAAACGTGCTTGTTTTATTGTTTTCCTCCGATGGAATTTGCCAGCGTGTCCCAAATTACGTGGTTCTGAAATTTAAAAGCAACATACCTGTGTGGGGGAGAGAATGAGTGGTTTTCACTGTGCAAGCTGGCTCTTCCTTCCCTCCTCCCTTCTCCCCACATCCCCATGTGCTATGGAGCCAGCTGCTCCCGGAATAGTTTGGGAATGAAATGTCACCATTTGAAACTGGTGAGTCACACTTTTGGGAGGAGGGGAGGAGAGAATCTGAAATCTTGCCGTGTGGCAGAGCGTCTCCTGTTGAGTACAGAGAGATTTTTAAAACCACAGGCTCCCTGATGATGGAGTTGAGGGGCTTTGAACAGAGGCTGCTGGGTGTGTCCACGCTGCTTTTTTTTTTTTTTTTTTTTTTTTTTTGCAAGAGGATCTCAGAATCCTCTGCAAACTTGAATTTTCTTCCCCAACATGCCCACTGCAGCTGGATCCTGGTGCCTCCTCCAGCAGCACTGGGTTGTATCTGTCTGACAACACACCTACAGTGACTCTCTTAATTAAGTCTCCTGCACTGCTGCGAGGTGTGTAATTACAGCGAGACCTGACTTAAGCATCCACTCGAGGGACTAACAAAAAAAATTCTTTACCAGAGCAGGGAGGAACAGAACTTTACTGAATACATTTTAAGAAATATATTTTAGGGGAAATTTATTAAACAAAGGGGGATTATTATTCCAGTTTCTTTTCATTCTCCCAATATTAGGATGATGCCTTTAATATACTGAGTGTTAACAGGGTTTTGTTCCCTACCAGAAGGATAGTTGAGAAATTTGGTCTTTTAACAGAGATTGCTATAAAAAAGTGACAATTAGTGCAAATGGTGGCAATCATCTTGCAAAATGAACTGCTGTTTATCAGAAGCTCAGTAGTTTTCCCTCCCAGGCCAGTGATAGAGTTTTTTAGTGATAGAATTTTTTAGTGAAAGGGCAACATTCAGGATTGCAGTTTTAGGTTGCATTTCACCACTCTACATGGCAGCTTGGCCTCGTGGGTACCAAGAATGGTGTGTCTGGAGGYATCTGTAATATTAATGGTGTCACCCAAAGAGCTGTAGCAGTTCCAGGAGGATGGATTTTGGCTGTTGCTGCCCCAGTGGCTGTCAGAGGTCTCAGTCCTGCCCCCGAGGTGGCAGATGRGCTGTGCATCCCCACACACAACCCAGGGTATTAATCCAACCCACCAATTATTTCAGCTTCCCTTGCTATTCCGAGCACTGCAGTGACACAGAGAGATGTGCCACCCTTCCTGCAGCCTCTGTTTCTGCAGGAACAATCTCCAGCTGAAGGACAGCAAGAAGTTGGAAATGGTAAGATCAGAAATAGTTCCCCAAGGGCTGTCAGCCCTCAAGTCCCACCTTCAGTGGCATTCTGAGTTTATGCTGTGAGTAAAACTCSCAAATTGCTCACCAAGCTTGCAGCAAACTTGGTGGGGGTTTTGCAAGCATAAGTTCTGGAGGGTTTAATGCCATCTCTGTCTGTTTTACTTGGAAAACTGAGCTCGAAGCAAGATTTTATGAAGTGTTCATTTCTATCTCAAATTCTAGATAGYGTTAACTAGAAATCCACATCCTCCATCATCACTGGATTTGACAGGAATCATCTTTGGCTGCAGAAATTTGCTGCAGAGCCTCCGATTTTCTTTAATACAAAATRAAACAACCTCAGAGACAGCACTGAAAAGTCAAATCCGGGTGCTATTCCACATGCATTTTCTCAGCAGAAAAGCCTGTTTATTCTCTTAAGTGTATCACTGTCACCCTTTTTTCTGAACTCAGACTGTCACAGTGATTTTGCACTGCGGGGCTCCACAGAGTCCAACCAGMAACGCTGCAGGAGCTGAAAGTTACAGCAGCAATGTAGGAGTGAGCCAAAGAGCAAGGTAAGAAAAGGGAACCCTCTGGGTACCTGCTACACCTTCAGGTGTGAACTTGGAGACAGTCCAAACCAGTAACTCCTAAGAGATGGAAATGTCAGGGGATCATCAATTCTGAGGCATAATGACAGTATTTTAATGCTTGATATTGTCTTACCTCTGTTTTTTCTAGCATAGGTGTCAGCCTGGTAGGTTTAGCTCCCCAGATTTCTCATTGGGATTCCCTTTAGCCTGCAGATAACTCCCGTGATAATGCTGGGAATGATCAGTGTAAATACTCCCTATGGAAAAGCAGATTATTTCTCAGAATGAGGTTATTGTCCTTTCAAATTGAGTAACAAAAGAAAGATTTACTGAATATACAACWCACTGAAGTACAGCGTGTTTCAAARATGCGTGATGATTTCTATAAAACTTAGTGGATTTTTTTCCCAAATAAAAGGATTTTGTCTCATCACCTACAGTGGGATTTCCCAAGGGGCCKGAGACAACACATCCTCAGCTCCCCAAACCTTGGCAGAACTGATAAATAATGTGTGGAAGTCTTCCCAACAGGAACACGCAACTGTGGAAGGCCAAGATTACCACTGATCCAGTTTTTTGGGGGGGGGGGAAAAAGAGAAAAAGACAACTGAAATGACATTGGACATTCATTAGCAAAGCATTGTCAGAACACAATAGAAGAACAGACAAAAGCCAATCCAGATTCTGTGGTATTTCCTAAAGGGCTCCCTCTGGCACATGGCTATTCCCTGCCAATCCTTCTGTATTGTTTTTGATAATGAATAGAAGCTGAACAGATGATTGTTGTATTGTCCACTAAGTGATTCATTTACATTAAATAGTGCTCCAAAAGTAGGCTTTGGGTGGACTTTTTTAGTCACTTCGGTTATTTATTTATACAGTTTAATTACTGTCTTTTAACTCTCCACTGTAATAATTATTTCSTGATTGCTCCAGCTAAATTACTCCTCTGAAGGCAGTGGCCCAACAAGCCCTGACATGAGAAGCAGCATCCCTGCATTTTCAAAGGTGCTTAACTTTGAATGGCCACTTCTAGGGAAGTGTTCCTGATTTGGGAAGGTGCTGAAGTTCTTAAGCTGAAGTCTCTGGTGTCCCTGGTCCCTGGCATTGAATGAAGCACAAACTTTGCTGCAGAGGCCATCACAGTTCCATGGATTTTCTTACCAGCCTCTCAACTTCTGCTGTTCTTGATCAACCCAGGGTTTCCACTGCAATTTCTGGCTTTTCTTACAGAGGACAGAAGTGTTGGTTTGGTTTGGTTGGCAGATGTGACAGATGTTATGTGATCAAAGGGCATATTGTTGGAGAACTTCAGTGTGAGAAGATATTTAGCCCCAAATCCACATGCAGGGCTGCAGGATCACTAATTTGGATGTATGTACTAATGGTAAGGAGAATGACATGTACTGAAGGGCTTTTTGATRGCTCAGGAATCTGAGGAAATCAACACTCCAGGCCTTTACATCCCCAGTTGTCTGAGAAGCTGCATGAYTTTGTTGTGYAGCTGCAGTTACATCTCAAATTCCCTGATTTCTTAATTATTTTCTCATTGTTCCATGTACAAGATAGGAARGCAGGGAGGCAGAGAGGAAGGGAACAGTGGTCCATGTAATGTGGCCTCAGTTTAAACCTCCCAGGGCAGAGCAAAGCAGCTTTTTGGACATTTCCTCACTCTCTTCTCCATCCATCTTTTGTTGTTTGGAACAACAAAATTACCACCCCTGTGCTGACATCTCAAAGGAAAAACAGAAGTTTGTTTTGAAGAGTTTGAATACCTGTACCTGCCAAAATGAGGCAAGATTGTGACCACTCTTCTACCAACTCCTCAGCCAAATGAACACGGAGGACAAGAAAATTCTGGTTCCACTGGAGCCTTCTWGCTCCTTGCCATTCTCTACTGCTCTGGCTACAGAAACTTTGCAGAAGCTGCTGTGTGACCACCAAAGCTTTAGATTTCTGTTTGTGTCACATTTCTGTTACCTTGCTTCAGAAATTGCTTTTACCTGGTCTGTGATTAAAGCCAACTACCCACCCTCAGGATCTCCCTGAGCTTCAGCCTTCTGGGTTGTGTGGTGTCTTCATAAGCCAGATGAGACTCAGCAGACACAGAAATAAAATCAGCCCTCCCTCTGCATAAACCCACAAAGTACTGCCAGGGTTTCCCCTGCTGGCTTCCACTTTAACCCTGCAGAATTGCTGTGCCTGTGTTCCTCCTCTCCCAGGGGCCCGGATCGCTCCGTGCTCAGTGGCAGGGATGGAATCAGACACTGCATTAGCAGCCCCATAATAGCTGTGCTCAGTGGAACCCAGCTCCCTTCATTAATCCAGAAAATGAGAGCTGTTTTCGTACATTTGAGAAGCTAATTATTTAAGTGCTGGGAATTAAGGCTCATMAGATGCTGGTGAGGGAGTTTGGTTTTGCATCCCAGGGGATGGAAGRAAACCAAGGGACTCTGGTTTTGCACAGGTGAGCAGTGCAGCAACTCACCAGATCCCTGTCCACCTGATACATAAAAGTCCCTCTCTTTGTACATCCCTGTTCTTCCAGACATCATCCAATGACTCAGAGAAGTTGTGCATRCCCAAAGATGCCCAGAGAAGTTATGAATGCCCCATCTCTGGAAGTGTTCAAGGTCAAGTTGGACAGGACCTGAAGCAACCTGGTTTAGTGAAAAGTGTTCCCGCCCATGACAAGGAGTTAGAACTGGATAATCTCACATGTGTCTTCCAACCAAAACTGTTCTCGGATCCTATGATTCTTCCCATTCAAATGGATTTTTTAATCACCACTGATCAAATAAATCTATAGAGTTGGTTTTTTTTTTTTTTTTTCCTACCAGGCAAAGGCATGCCCCACTTGAAGTTGACCTAACCTCAATGTTTTGCAATAAATCAATATTGCTTTGCCTCAGGTGAGTTTTTAGAAAGCAAAACAAGCTCACACCATTTGTGCTTCTATAATCAGCTGTCCTTCAGCTTTATCTTTGACTACCATACTCAGAGAAGGATATAGATAGAAATGCTGCTCCCTRACCTAACAGGGGACCTTCCAGTGCCTTGGGAAACAGAAGATGAACTGGGTGAAAACCCCCCTCGTCTGTGGGAARCCACAGATGAGGCCAGATCTGCTGTTCTAAACAAAGTTTTTACAACAGAATGACTTGCAACAGTAGATGGATGCTTTTGACATTCTTCCCAGAAAAGCAACATTAAATCTATTGATGCTAATGCCAAAGACTATAGGCTAAGGAACAGGGAYTTGRTTCCGATACTGTCACTGCATGGATYCCCTCTTCATTACAAGCAGCTTGCCAAGAACAAATGTTTCATTTTTTATGGAGATAGCCAACGTCCTGGGTTGTCTTCAGAGACTGAGGGAGTGAACTGCTCTGTGTGTTCAGTTGAAGCCAGATGTTAAAAGTATTGTCTGGATGTAATTGGCTTGACAAATAGCAGGAGTGACATTTTAGCTCCATTCAAGTCAGTGGCAAAATTCCTATTGAGTTCAGCTGGGGCCAAGATTTCATCCTATGACAGCACTGATGGGAAATCTAACGAGTGATCTTCAGAAAAATAAGCACAGGCATTGTGTTTTTCTAGGACTATTTTCAATCCATGTTCCATGAATCCTTGGAGTTCTGCGCACTGCTTTGAAAGGTGTGCARAAGACCTCAAAGCCAAGGAATTTTAGTGACAGTACCTTTAAATCTGATACACAGGGGCCTGTGATTCTAACGGGAATGTCAGGAATTGGTTACTGAGTTCTAAAGTCATCCTGACCCACTGAAATCCACCTATCTGTGTAGTGCTTGGGCTAAMAAGGATCCTTGTGGCAGGATCTGCACAGCTGAACCAATTCTTTGTCATGCAATGTTGTGGATTCAAGAAGCTGCTCTGTGTCCTATACTAAGACTGAGCCACATGGAAATCTCTGCTCTGGTACCTATCAGGAGTTGTTCCCAATTGACTGGGATGAAAACAAAGCTTTTTTTTTAGAGGAGCTGGTGTAGCTGGGACTATACAACCCATCTGGTTTTGCAGCCAGGTCAGTCTCCATCCCCAAGATAAATGACAGGTACCAGTGTTTCTTGACAGACCTTCAGGTGTCACTTCTGGGGTTACTCCACTGAACTTCGTCGGGAATCAGAAGCAATCAGCTTCAGGCAGAATCACGCAATGGATTCTGCCTGTAATGTCTCCAGAGCTTTAAGCCCTGCAGCCAGACATACAACCTCACCTGCTTTAAAGGCTTTGGATTAAGCAATGGCAGTACTGCTTGGATAGAAGTTCACAATGCTTGGATGACAAAAGCTTTGAGCTCAGAGCAAAAGATCACTGWAGATTTAAAAATAGGGTAATTTTTAAGAGTTAAAGGTGTTCCTTTTAGGCTTTAAAGTATTTTTCTGTGTGTTTTGGTAAGCAGAGTTGTTCTGTAAGTTCYTTCCTTTTAGAATGTGGAAGAACTTGTATTTTTTAGAGTGCCTGAAAAAATGCATGAGMGGTACTGAGGAATCTTCACGTATTCTGTGTTGGTTTATTAGCACGGAGAGCCCTTGTRCTTGCAGGAGCAAAGCTCCTGAGCATCCCCCTTCAAATCCAMTTCTGGAGCCAAAGGCTTCAGCCTCTTGTAGGTTCAAACTTAGACCAGCTTCACATGTAATCCAGGGTTACAGGAGGAATCCTACCCAAATCCTTGATGTTACTCACACACCTGATCAAAAAGAAGGTTCCTGTTTATCTGAGGACTAAACTGGACATTTTAACATATATCATGGCAAAGCGTGCCCACATGATGAAGTAAATTGATTCATGGCTATCCAGAGGAGTCTAGAAGTGCCACCTTGGGATGACATGGATAGAAGAGAGAGTTACTTTACTTTTCCGTGTGAAGAACGCTGCTTCTTCCCAGCTGAGCTATCATGGAACGCAGATGACTCTCTGGAGGAAGACTTTGCTGCACATTTGCAATATGTTTTAGCTACTATCAACATTTATATTCCACTGGCATTTGAGGGTAAGCACTAATTAGCATAATCATCAATGCTTTAAAATTAAAAATTCCTCCAAGAGACACAGGAGGGATTGAAACKGTTTCCTTCCCCCAGAGGCGAATCCTTTCCCAAGCTATCTGCTGCACCAAAAGGTTTTATTCTAAAACATTCCCAAGCTATGCCCAAGAGTAAATTAAACTACAGCAAACTTGTAAACTCATGTGTGTGTGTGTATGTGTTTGAGTGTGTGCAGCAAGAAGGCCCTGATTTGGTAATTACTACTTGACAAAATGGTGTCACTATTTTCCACTCCTATTTTGTTTTGGCTGCTGCTCAGTGCTGTTGTGTCACCTTTAGTGTGTGGGCTGCAACAATCAAGAAGTCTTTGTAGAACTGGAAGTTTTCATACTTCATAGGAAAGACTCTGGTGTCTTCATAAGACAGAAAGCGAAGGGTTTAATGACACACGTAGAGTTTTGCTTCAAACTCCCCAAGTCAGGAGCTGGCCTCAAAAAAATCTCAAAAGCCACTGTTTTCTACACCATTCCAAAGTGGATTTTTACTCTCGTTCCAATTTGCCACAAGAACCCCAAAATTAATTTCTAGCTTAAGTAAACCCCTTTTTATGGAGAATAAGGTGCCAAGAAAACCTTGGGGAATCTTTAAGTTTGAAAAGTAATGCCCATAGTTGGGAAATGTCTCCTACGAGTTGATCTTTGTGTTTCTACAATGCTGCTTTTGGGAAGTGACAGTGGGTCTCACCAGGTGTGGTCCAGGATGGGTGTCCTGCATGTGGGTTCTTTGTGGCTCAGAGGATAAGGCACCACACCCTACATGGAGTAAACACAAGGACTCTGCAAGACAGAGTGGCACAGAAATCTCCGTGAAAATTTCAGAGTCTGCAGGACATTGAACATATGTATTGTCTCTTTGGTCTCACATTTTTTCGGCAAGATGGACTTAAATTTCATTGGCAGAAATTCTCTCTTTTATCTTTATCTCCTGTTTTGATGTGGTAGCCATGGAGAAAAGCCCCAGATTAGTAACAGTAGGTTGGTGCAGAATAAGAATAAGAATAAGAATAAGAATAAGAATAAGAATAAGTTTCTGCTTGTATTTAGGCTGTAACAATATCGGGGGTTTTGTTTAATTGGAAATACTCAGAGAATAATTATTAGATGCTGTTAGGGCACTAATCACCCATTTCATACCCTTCTATCCACCTTGAGCTGGTAATCCTTAACTTCCCTCTTTTCTGAGGGATGTTTAGGCAGCTTTCATAGGGAAGGGACTGGCTCTCTGCCTCCTGCTTTTGAAAACTGATTAATTCTCCTGGAAGTTGGATTAACACAGGAAGGACATGCAGCACCAATTCCTGTTCCCTTTCCAAGAGGTGTAGGCTGYACTGTGATGACTTAATAGGTCTAATGATTACATAGGGTCAAAGAGAGGGTACAGCCTCCCTCCAGATTTCACTTGTAATCTTCTGAAACATTCCGTGCAATTTGTGTACACAGCAGGATAATCAGGCCCTTTCCTGGCTCTTGGCATCTTTATTTCCACCTGTGGGGCAATTCCAAGTTTATCACTGGAGTGTAATCCCCAGACTGCATGGAACAGGGATTTCTGGGAGAGGCTAACAAGGAGTACAAGCCAGGAGATGGAACAATTTCAGGTGTCCCACACAGAAGGACAGCACGTCCTGTTGCTGCCTCACAACCTGGGGGTACAAACACAATTCTGTCAGCCCTACTTCGCCAGCAAACCTCCTCGTTATGAAAAAAATCACAAACTAAGCCTGCTGCTACCTACCTTCCTCTCTTTTTTTAAAATAGCAGCACCTCTGGAGGAAGGGGGAAGTCCTCAGGTGACTGTAGCAGTAATAGTAGCAATATGTAAGGAAAACAGGACACCATATGAAAGGTGAAGGTAAAGGTTACAGATCCCGAGAAATGTGATTAGCAGGCACTGAAAAATGGGATTGGTGAAATAATGCGGCGGCACTTCACCACTTATTTCCTTGTTGCACAGCCCTTGCAGTGCTTGTCTRAGAAGACTCTGCAAAGCCTCCGGTCTCTCTGTTCAGAAACCACAGCAAAATTCCCATCCATTATGTAACCCTACAGTGTATGTGGCATACAAGCTGAAAACTATGCACAGATTCCAACAGTTTTAACTGTCTTCCCATTTCCTTGTATAGGTAAAAGCTGAAATAACACCAGTTCTGGTTGTACACCGCTTTTGTTTCTTCCCTACGGAAACACCAGGATGCAGGCTGGCGGTATGGATGGACCATATATGGTCTTGGGAGCTCATCGGAGCGTGGAGCGGAGCTTCTCCCAGTGCACAGCGATCCCTCTTCCCTCAGGAGATCCCTCTTCCCTCAGGAAACCACTGAGGGAGCACCGAGAGCGGGACCAGCGGATGTGACAGCAGCGCAGTCTGCTCTGGGAGGCACCGCCCCTCGCGGCCACAGCCAATCCGCTCTCCTCTTGCRATGTGACTGACGTCCACAACAGCCAATCATACCTCCGCTCTCACCACATAGGCCCCACCCCTTATCTCGGTTGGTCAGATAAATAGGCAATCATCTGAGMCGTCCCGCCTCTTTCCGGCGGGGGAAATGCAAGGTAGGAAGGGTGGAGGGGGAGAGAAGAAAGGGAAAGAAACCAATGAGGTGCTAGAGAAAGGTAGATTGACAGGCGGATAGACCAATCGCCGCACTCCTTCCTCCGCCGCTCCCTCGTTCGCAGGCGGCGGGGCAGAGGGGGCGCCCCTCCCGCACCTTCCCCGTTGGTCTATCCCACTCCGGGCCGGGCGGGCTGGGTTGAGTGAGCGGCTCGGACCATTGCTCGCGGCGGGCGGGGGGGGCGCGGGCGAGGCGGAGGAGGAAGGAGCCGGCGAAGGAGGCGGGGGGGCGGTTTAAAGGGACAAGAGCCGTGCGGGCGCCGGCGGGGGGAGCCGGAGCGGCGGCGGGCGGGGACTCGCCCCCTTCCCCACACACGCCCGCTCGCACCGCGGCCGGGGTCGCCGCCGCCAGCGCCCCCCTCCCCTCCCTTCCCCTCCGCCCGCCGCTTCCACAGCGGCCTCTATGAGGTAGAAGGGAGCGGCGGCCACTCCGGGGGCGGCAGCGGCCGCTACAGCCGCCGCCTCCTCCTTCTCCTCCTCGCCTCAGAGCGCCCCATCTTTGTGTGTGCGGGAGAAGGGCGGGAGGGAGTGCGTGCTGCCCGCCCGCCGCGCTTTGTTCGGAGCCGGGGGGCCGTGGCGGAGCCCCGGCTCTATGTGCCAGCGGCTCCCCGGCGGCGGCGGCGTGAGGGGCCGGAGCCCCTGAGGGCGGGGGGGCCCCGGCCCGTGTCGGTGCTGCGGGGCGGGGGAAGGGGCCGGCTCGCTGCCCGCCGGCCCGGCCCGTGTGCGGGCGGATTGATGTGGGGGGGTCTGACATGAGTCCGCCGGCGGCCGGGTGCTGCCATGTGACCGGCTTCAAGGTGGAGAACTGGAAGCAGAACCTGCGGGCGATTTACCAGTGCTTCGTGTGGAGCGGCTCGGCCGAGACCAGGAAGCGCAAGGTACCGGGGGCGGCTCGCATCCACCCCCCTTCCCTTCCCTCCCTCCTTCCCTCCCTCCCCGACCCACCCGCCGCTGCCGCCTCGGGGAGGGGATGGGTCCGGTCCCCCTCCAGCCCTCCCTCCTTCCCTCCCCACGGGGCAGGTGGGCCCGAGTTCCCGCACGCGGTCCTGGGGGGGTGGGAGGAGGAAGCGCTCGGTGCCTCCGGGATGGCGAGGGGGGGCACCGGGATGGAGGAGGGAACCAGCCCCGGTGGGGCCTCCTTCCCTGCCACCTGCCCCGGCGGCTTTTCCGCAGCGGGGCTGTTCCGCAGCGCCGCCGCTTCCTCCTCCTCCTTCTCCTCCTCCTCCTCCCGGAGGTTTCCCGGAATACCGGGGGGAGGGGAGGCCCGGGGCACCGGGCACGTCCGGCCTGTGGCGGAGCTTTGTGGAGCCCCGCGGGGCCGCGCCCGAGCCTGGGGGGCTGCGCGCAGCACAATGGCTGGGAGCGGGTCCCGGCGCCGGGGGCTGCGGTTCCCTCGGTTATGTGTGTGTTTTTCCTTAAAAAAAAGCTTCTCATTCTGATAATCCACTTGGAAAAGGGGATTCCTGCTCTAGTGGGGTGGGGGGAAGGAACTGGCTCAGCCTGGAGTACAGGGAAGGGCAGGAGGGGTTTGCTCTGGGAGCTGTTGGAGCCTGGGAAAAATCTAAGTAAACCAGGCAAAAAGCAGGAAGAGTGCTTTTCCCCACCTATCTCCTATAATAACATCCTTATACACATGAATGTTTCTGGAGGGCTTCTCTCTGCACTGTGCAACTAATTATTGTTTTTCCTTAGAATCAACTAGTTTTTACTTGAAAGTGACTTGGCAGATTTCTGTCAGGCGTCGCATTGGTGACTGAAAAGGGAAAGGCAACAGCTACACGGAGCAAAACTTGGGGTTTGGGACATCACGGTTTGTGCTTTTGTTGGAACAACCCAYTGAAAACTTTCTGATCCCAGTGCTTTGCATTAAGCTGCTCAGGTTATTATTCATCGTAGAACTAGAGTATGAAGGATGGACTTAAAGGGTGAGGTGATGAACCATKTTTCTGTTTTGAGTTCATGTTCTCAGGATAATCCAATTTCCCAGTGTTTTTTACCTAAAGAGGAAAAAATTGAATCTGAGAAGAAATATGTTTTAGATGGATTTAATTACTTGATAGCCCTGTGAAGTACAGTCGGACGTTTTTTCAGTATCTTACAATTCCCTACAAGTCAATATTATGAAGTATATTAGTCAAAATCTGGGTTTATTTAGCCTGTAGCCTGCTAAAATACAAATTGGGGTATAGTAGATGGTGCTTTCAGCTTAAATGGAGAAAAAATTATATGTATACTGTGGAAGAAAAGAAAAGGACAAGTGAGGTTTGCAGATGTCTCAGACAAATATAAAGCAAGTGCTGTGTCAAAGAATGAAAATAAAATTTCATTAGAAAAATCACCATTTCCTAAATATGGAACTCTTGTAACCTGCAKGCCTCTTGTGTGCTGCARCAGCCTTTTCCTTCCGAAATCTAATGCAGGGATGTGTTCATCATTGCTTGAGAAAACAGCTGGAAATACATAATATTCCATTGTAATCAATCTGTTCTCACTTCCTCTTTGCACAGGCAGGCTCATAAAGCAGAACAAGATTGTTTCAAAATTATCTGTCAGCTCAGGGAAAACACCAGTTTTCCTCATACATGCAAAAAATGCTTTTCCCCCCTTTTTTTGAACAGGTTGCCAGTGTGAAAACAGTTGGCTTTCTGAATTCAGCCCACCTGAAATATATGGGTGCACATTTTGGGAAGCTAAATTTGGGATTCAAGTCCCTATCTATGTTCATAAGGATTGAAGTAAGTCTACAAGTGTATTTATGGTACTTTACCCTTCCTGTATATGGTCATGAGGCCTTCTTCCATGGAATTTTACTTCAGTGAAATTCCCTGTCTGTATGTATGCCTTACAATTTTACATGTAAAATTAGAAAAATGGTATTTTCTGTTTGGTGGCATATTTCTAGTAACTAGAAATAAAATTACCTGGATAGTCCATATAACTGAAAAACAATCCTTTGTCCTTTATTAATAGTTTATATATACATATGTTATGTATATGTGTATATATATTCTAGGAGCAACCTGTGCCTGCTTGAGAGCACCTGTTTATTGGTGAAGATTCTTCTTAATCCTAATCATCAAAATGGTGAGGCTAAATTAAAGGTTTATTAGCAGTTGATAGTCYTTTTATTGCGTGATCGAGGACAGTCACATTATGTTTATCACAGGAAATATTCCATATATATAATTGATCTTTATGGAAGGTACTGGGCAATTTGACTGTTGGTCAGATGAATGTAGCTGTAAAAATGCCTTGGCTGTTGGTGAGAGCCAGATGTAAATGGTTCTGGTTCTAGAATGGTAACTACTATCCCTCCTAAGCYTGTCTTAAAAATCCAGGGAGCAATGGGAACTGCAGGGGGCAGAAAGGGTCCATTCTCTTGCTGTACCTACACTGCGTTCTGCCTTGGCAGACCATTTTAGTGCTGTGCTATTCGGTTTTAATACACACCTTTTCTGTGAATAAGCTTTTACGAGCTCCAGCTCGCGGTTCAGTTTGCTTTACAGCCAGTGCTTCGAGCAGAATGGCTCTAAAGCCTGGTTTATAGTGGGAAAGCTGTCTCCTCAACATGTATTTCAATCCTCAGTCAGAATCAAGAGGTAATTATGTATGCATCTTTGTATGCACTGGGATTCTGGTGAAGATTTTAGGAGTGTGTTTGCTCCCAAAGCATTGGCTATGCCAGGATTTGAGCTGTCATCACGGTGCATTGTTGTATCCACACAGAGGAGCGAGGCTGTGACTTGCCTCATCTCACTGCATCTTGGCCAAACTCAAGTGCAGCACTCGTACAAGCTGTTCCAGGGACAGGATTTGCCATGGTGTAATTGTGTTGCTGGTGGTGAAGCCGAAGCAAAGGCAAAACTGTCACACTGGAGAGTGGGACAGGAGAARAGGGAAAAATCCAAAGACTGACTCTTGAAATTGTAGTTATTGTGATTAAAAGCTGGAGCTAGGTTTTAGGGCTCAAGTTGTATGTAAAGTGGCACAAAATTAGGGTGKACCATCTCATTGTTGGGATTTGTCATTTGCTACAGTTAGAATTTGTTTAATAACCTGATGGCAAAGCTCACATTTCTCTAGGCCATGGACTTTACCTTGAGTATCTTGATGTGAAAATTACCTCACAATTAAGTAACAGTCTAGAAGAGGTCCTTAAATTTAKCACCACTACTCCCCATTCAGAAATTACAGAGCAGACAGAGGATGCTGAAAAGGTTGTGCCAGACTGTCGTGTCAGCTTTTTGAATTTTTTTTTCTGTAGGGTCACACTTGAAACACTTGGCTTATTCCTTTAGAATTACAGATGAGAAAAATCTGTTTTGCAGTGCTGAATGTAGTTTTTGTCCCCATCAGTGAGCAATTACACATGTAGATGCCTCTTTGTGTCCAGGAGTGGTAAGTAATGGTTTCAGTGCTGGAAGAACATCTGAATTTATGATTAACTTATGTGTTGCTGGGCTATACACCTTGGAGGAAAACTCTCACATTCTGAATGGTTCTTGCTATCACTGCCCTGAAAAGGCTCTTGTTGAAAGTGAACTGGTCATTGTGACCACAGTCGTGATATGCACAAGGTTCTGTGTGGAATTTCAGAATGTTTGTTCAGTGCTTCAGCCAATAGATCAAAGAATAATTGCCTGTCAGGGGCTGTGCACTGTCACTGACAGCAGCTGCATTCTGGCATATTTCTGCCTGTTGGAGAGCTTCTCTTGTTTTTCCCATTATTCTCTCTTTACATGGGTCCTGCAGACCAATTGATCCTTTCAGATACGAAGAAACATACGCTTTTATTTGTGATGATTTTTTGTCAGATATCATTCTCCCCCATGAACTTGTGACTTCAGTGCGTGGTTCCTTGTAATATTTTGACAGATAATCAATTCCAAGATACTTAAACCTGAAATTACTTTGGTTCATTTCCTAACTTTCAAAGTAGAAAAAGCTTAAAATAACTTAGCAAATAAATGCTGTGTCATGTTTTCAGTAGCRAGTATTGTGGTTCACAGTCAAAATCAGAGTGTCACGTTCTGGCTAAAGTGACCTTGCATTTTTCYGGGTAAGCTACTGGTCGAACTTCTTTTCTYATGCCTGTTGAGACATGTTTGCTCCTCAACAGCCTTGCCCCATGTACCTGTCCAGGGACAGGGAAGTGTTGCTTAGGTGATTTTGCTGTAACAGATGGGCCAGGAACCTCACCAGGCTGTGCCACCTTCACAGGCTCGGTGCTTGGATTGTTTAAATTAATAAGGAAATCTTAGCTTGTTTTTCTTTAACATTTTTTAGCATGTGCACCAAACTTCTGGATTACAAATCCTGTGGAGCATTTGAAAGAGGAGTCCAGGATTCAAGAAGCATGTCTCTTTTTCAGCTGCGTACTCTGCCTAAGTGAACTGTCTGATTGACTCAGGAAGGATGTTCTTCTTTGCCATGTGCTGTGGGAACTGCCTTCTCCCTGAAAGCCCAGGAGAAGTGTCAAAGTCAACTGCAAGCTTCATTGTTCAGGAGGTCTCCAGTTTCATACCTGAGCAATCTTCCTTAGTTCTTAACTTCTAAGGATTAAAAAGGTCCTTGGACCTGCTGAAGGTAATGTTCTCTTTTCTCTTGGTGTGAAGACACAACCTTTGGTGTGAGAGATACCCAGATATGAGATTTTAGCTCCTTACCCAGCAGAGCCTTAGGTGTGTGGGACACACCAGATTTAGAATGCTCCACTGAATTTATGCCTCTAGTGCTGAAGAACGTAACGTGAGACCTTCCTCTTCCTAGTGGTGCTAATCCCTGTTTTGTATCCTGTACCGTGTTTTTTTTTTTTAAATCACTTGTTGGTTTCTGGGCCAAAGGTTRGGAATTAGTTTTGCACCATGAACTTGAAGGTGATGAATAGCAATTATTGAGTAGTGGGATCTGAACCATCAGGACGCCTCTATTTTTCAACATGGATGGGAGAGACAAAAAATGCTGTTTTCTCCCTAGTTGTATTTGTTCCCTGTTGTRGAGCAAGAAGATGGATCTGCACAAGCTGCTGAAGGAAAAAATAGGGAGRTGTTGGACAAGAATGTTTCTTTTTTTCTGTAATCTTATCAGCAGTCAAGGTTTGCTCATAGCCAAGCTGTTTGTCAGTTTAGTTGTAGAATCTCTTTAATTTTGTCTGCGGTCAAMGATTTTACTTGCTTAATGCTGAAAGCTTTTAAACTGAAATGACAGCGAGTGGTATGAAGGTGAGCAGGGTGGAATGGCTTTGTTTGATTTGCTGGACTATCTGTTGAGCTTTATTTTAAGCCGTCAAAGCTTTAAACCCCAAACAAAGGTTAGCTGATAGCCTCATTTTTGTTTCAAGCCTTAATCTGTAGAGTTAAGGTGAAACCGGAGCTGCAAATTGCTTGCAAACCTTCTACTCTTCTCCTTTCATTTAAGGATTTTCTGTTTCAGTAACTGGTGTAGCAAATCTACAGGCAAATGTTACTGACTGATAGTGGAAGTTTTCTGCTTGTGAATTGCTGACTCCCCTTGTCCCTGACTTAACTGCTCCTTGAGTTGAGAAAAAAAAAGGCATTTTCCTTTGGGAAGGACTCTGGRGATCCTGCTTCATAACAAACACTCTTGAAACTGTTAGTTTGATTCCCCGTGGAGGCTGATTTGTTTTAAACCAGAGAAAGATTATCTTGGTTTAAAACCTTGTTTCCCACATTAAACCARGCACCCACAGTTTTTCCTGATCATGTGCAGATCTGTGAATTTCTATGAATTATGAATTCTGATGAAGAAACTATGGTTTCTTGTATTTTTCCTGGTAGATATAGGGCTTGCTCTTTTTTTTATCAGCCGCACCTTTCCGTTTCACTTGACTGACAGCTATTTGAAAATGGTGGGCTTGGGGTTTTTAATACTTATATCCCTGTGGTTTTCCARGTATTTGTAATGTGTCTGTAGCCTGCAGCCACATCCAAGGTGAGAAGATACATATGTCCTCTTATTATACTTCAGGTATAGTGGCAGCAGGAGAAAAGCAGTCTGAAGGTGACCGTRTGCATTTCAGTGGCCTGTTTAAAACATTGTTTTTAAAAAATAGTGGTTTTTTTTCCCCACCATGCAAAGAGTCATTGTTAGAGCCTTTCTAGACTTAGACAGAAAGAGCTGCCTAGAGCCACTGTCTCCAGTCTCTTGTTAGCCTATGGACAATGGAGCAAGTGAGTGAAATGCTATAATGACATTACAGTTTATTCTGTTATCCTGGACTGTGTTGTCAGCAAGCAGTGTTGGAGCGTAGGGAGAGCCATATGTTATTCGAGAGGCCTGAATTGGGAACCTTTCCTTAGCAGAAGCAGTTCTAGAAGCTGATAGATCTGTTCTGACTGGATGAAAGCTCTGTCTTGGTAGTTGTATTCTCTTACATATTGATTTGGCAGTCCTTTATGTACACTCGGCTTAATTCAGGCTAAGAACTTTGCTGCATTAGCTGGTAATAGAATCAATGTTGTAAAGAGTTACTCCTTACAAAATTAACCTGCATTCTGGTTGCTTCAAACCACTTTTTTCCCAAAGAGTGGGACCACATAATGCAACTGGCACAGCAGCTCAAGAGTCATTCGTGGTTCACTTCAGTGCTGGAGCAGCTGCCATGATGCTGATCTCTCTCATTTAAGAGAAAGAATCATTTTATCTATCTCAAGACCTATTTGGGGATCTGTAAAGTGAACTGTTACCAGACACCAGTTGACTCAAAGTAACCTGAGATTCACTTTATCAGTTGATAACTGATTCGCAGCAAGCAGTCTGTCCTGTYACATTCTTTTGTGTGTGGAATACAGCAAATACTTTACTTTAGATTTTCCATTGGTTTGGTTTTATTTTTCTTAAATCCTCTCAGTTCTATGTGACACTAGTGTAAAACTCTTTAATTTTGCTTTTTTTGCCTGTCTCTGCTACTTTTTCAAGTTGGTCAGGAGAACTTTTTTCCCTCCTCTCATTCTTTCTTTCCTGTGTTTAATGGAGCTTGAAATTAACGKGGCTCTTCTTGTCTATCCTCTTGCATAGTATCACTGATGATGTCAGCATATCCCTGGTGGGAAATATTTCTGTGAAGATCTACAGTGAACTAAATTTGTCATTGAATAAAAAAATTGGATATTAGACAAGGTGAAACTCAAAGAAAAGAAAAAAAGATTGGACACTGGTAACAAGTGTTGGTTTTAACACTACTTAAAACGTAGTGTCTTTTTAATGTAAATACTGAGGGTAGTGCAAGTTTTCATATCCTGACACAAATTCTGACATTAAACATGACAAATATATTTAGTGTCCTCATTCAAAGTAGTGGTGAGAAGCAGSTCACTAACTGTGACACTGCTTAGTAGTAAGTCTGAAGGCAGAACTGGGATTTGACTGAGCTTAAATGGTCTTGTCCTTGTACCATGCTGGTTTTGCCATGGAACGGTTGGTGTGAACACACAGCTGAGCTCTTCTGCACATACATGTAAGAAAATGTACCTATTCATATGTTCAGTGAGTTGTATTTATGTAGAATTAGGATGTAGAGATTATTAATGTACATTTCATTCAAGAGACCATTGGAATATCTCCTTTTTCATTAGTGTCTTAATCTGAATTTCTGTGTGGCAGTTCTTCCCTAGTATATTAAAACAAGTTTTTATCCATCTATTAAACCGTAGTTTAAATAGTAGTATATTTAAAAATCACGTAGTTAATATTCCCTTTATTTTTTTAAATGCATAAAAGACCCTGCAGTATTTGAATGTAATTTATTGATGGGGATGTTGGAGTATCAAACACCCATGTGGCACCAAGTTCCATTTGCCTCGCTTGTCAYTCACAAGTTCATGCATCCAAGTAGCCTCTTTGAAATAGGATTTGGCTTTGGATTCATCTTACTGAATTGACTGCCAGGGCTTTTATATGTATGTTTTGCTTCTGTTTTTAAAGGGCTTTTGTTTTTGCATCAAGTACAGACTTGAATTACTTCAGTGTTTATCAGCACAAGGAGAGAAAGCAGCAGTTTATAAGCTTTATTTTTGCCTGCCTCCCCCTTGCCAACTGCTATTTAAAAAGTATCTTTCCCTGCTTGTGTCTTTGTACAACCTGATGTTATTTCACAAAGTTTGTCTAATTACAATTCGTGCTTCTGTCCTCTGTAATCTGCCTTGTTACTGCATTACAAGTCGGATTTTAAGGGACCTTGTCTATAATATACTTGGTAAATAAAGGTGAGATTTATTGCACAGCAGATGTGTGACAGCTCAGTAAGTGCAGACAGCTGAGATAGCTGACTGATATCAGTACCTCATTTGTGTTAGGTGAGCTTTTGTGACCCTCTGCCCTCTAGGGACAAATGCAAAATTTGTCTTAAGGTTTTATGTTTTTCTTCGCTGTGCTTCATTATTTTCATATTACTGCACAGTTTTGCTGTTAACTGGACCTCTGTCCTGTTGGCAGCTGGTGACCAGAGTGAAATTCTCATTCTCATTGTCTCCTGTGCATTGCTGACTTCTGCCATGCTCTCTCAGCAAGCATCCCCCCCTGAAAGCTTATTATTGGATATGTTTATCTTCATAATGAACACTCAGTTCTTTGGCCATTTGTGACTAGGTTTTGTTTTTGTGGTTGTGGGATGTTCTTGATGTGGAGAACAGGATGAGAAATGCCGTCAAAATAGTTTTGAGAGTTSCTGCAATTCTGTGCATAAAGAGGAACAAGACTCCTCTGTCATGATGAGGCTGTTCCCTAAGGACATTTGTCTTATACTGTGTTCAGCATAATTTTATCTTACTACCCTTTGTGATGTATTTTCTTGTCACATAGTGGTTCTGCTRCTTAGAACTTTTCTTGATAGGCAAGTTCCAGAGTTGTCCCAAGAAATTAACTTTCTTTTCTGCATCTTTTTGTAATAATTATGTCCTTATTGAAAAAATTCGGGGAGTAGATGGTTTTTTTGGCCATCTTAGGCCGTGTACTGCAAAAATCTGACTGTAGAAAAACAGAACTCCAATTTTGCAGTAACTTGAAGAATTGCTTTATTACAGCAATTCTTTGTAAAGCAAGCAGCTTAACTGTGTAAACACATTGAAATTGGCAGACAGGTTGCAGTGGTGAAAAGGACGTTAAGGAGAAGGTGAGTTAGCAAATCTGACAAGTTTTAAAAGCTTGAATTGGAATTTGGAAACTAGTTATAAATGTGGGCTCCAGTGAGACAAAAGTACATGATGGAATTATTATATGGTTTGGATGAGAAGAATGTCACTGAGGTAAAGGACAGGCAATATTTGATTTACCAGAAGAAAGCAAGAGGTGTGAAAATTTGGACCTTTCTGAGTATTATCACAAAGGCTGGTGAGTGGGGAACATGAAATCCAACTCTTCAGCTGTTGGTGTACAAGCATCTCTAGTAAAGAATTACCAGCTCTGGGCTGCACGCTCTTGCTGTTGTAGCGTTGCTATGTCATGTTTGTGTGGTTGTGCCRTGAACCAGAAAGAGCAGATAAAGATGAAAATGATCTTTTTCCTCCTCTTACTAATATTTCACCGACCGGAGTGGTGACACTGGGAGGCTGCATGTGGCAGTTTGAGTAACAACTGCTGCCTTGCTCTGGACTGTGCAAGTGACAGATTGGCTGTGTGTGAATGTTCTTCTTGTACTGGTGGCTTCTTCTGTAAAGTGTTTCTTATCCTGACTTAATCCAAAAGGTTCTGTGAAGGAACTCTGTTAGAGCTGCAGTTGTGTGCTTGTACCTGCTGTTCTCACAGATGATGCACTGGCATGCACTGAGCCTGATGTGTGAAACTTGTCTTATGTCTGCAATTGTTGGAACTTATTCCTGTATGTAAATAACTTACCCCAGTTTCCTTGTGAAAAATAAATGAATCAGGGAGTGTAGAATGYCTGTAATCTGTGATAAGCTATTACAGCAATTCCACTTTTCCCATTACATTTAATTTAATGAAATAGTGTTTTTCGAAGTAATCAAGTTATGAGCCACTTGTCTCTCTTTAAATYGGCCTGTCTCTTAAGTTAGATTTCCATCTTTTATAATCCAACTCTAGTAAGCTGATGTGACTTTTTCTTGTTGGTTTAAAGCATGTGGTCATGGGGCATGTGCCCATATCATGCTCCTGCTGCATGTAGTTGGGGATGATGGGATAATAGGACTGTAAATTATCTCTTTATGGTGCTGGTTTTCCTCTGGCCTCCTCCCTTGTGCRGTGTAGAGCAGCCCCAAGGCTGTTTGAGCGGTGCCAGCTGGCTGGAGCCCTGCGGGGCCACTGTGCCAGATGGAGACAGCAGCGCTCCAGTGAAAGCCAAAAGCCAAACGTGCTTCTCGGGGTCGTGGAGAGGTGCAGCCTCTGCAACCCCRCCAGGGATCCCTGGGCAAGGGCTGTGCTGGGATTCAGTTACTCCTGTACTGGTGCAGCCATGGAAGGGACTGGACTAGGGCATCTGCTGCGGTTCTTTTTTTGAGCAGATTCATAGTACAGTGTTCAGCTGTTAAGCATTTTCAATGTGTTAGCATCTTCTTTTTCCTAGCTTATGCTTCTGTACTGTATCTGTGAAATGTTCCATTCTGTAGCGTGTACAGATGCTTGATACTGAGGCAGATTTTTTCAATTTGATTAAGTGTGGTSGTTCCTGATATATTGTCCTGGTTTTTACCTGACAACCGAAAAATGCTGTTATCTAGAAGATACTCAGACAAGAAAATGCTTGTTAATGCTGGTATTTTTAGTTTTTTTCATTAAAATGAAACAAAACTCCAAGCCCTTCATTCTACTGCTTGGAATGACAGCTTCAGATAGGCTCAAAAATAAAAGCAGAAGGTTTAATCCCTTCATTTGCCTAGTATGCTTTATAGTTTTTACTGAAAAAAAATCTATTTATTAGAATACCAGTGAAATCAGTTGTTAGTATTGCTGCATTGTATTCAACACTGTAGCTTGTTCTGTATTCCAGAACAAACTTAGCCAGAGTAGAATAACCTCATTTGCACAAGATGTACCCCACAAAAAACATGTGTTTGAATAGTCCCATTTTATGGAGATGAGGACAGTAAATGGGTGAAACTTTTGGAAGAATCCAATTCCCTGATGGCTGCTCAACAGACAATTGTTTTGCAGAGGAGCTGGGATACACCAACTTACCCAGTGTTTCTTCACTCTCTTGACCCAGAAGGCTTTGTTCTTATTGACCCATTAATGCAGCTCACACTTCTAATCCAGCAGCCCAAAATAGCTGCCAAGCCTGGATTTTACTGTGGTATCATTTGGTGCACAGGTAGTTGTTATAACCCAACATGCAGAATTGCAGCTGAAAAACCCACCGAGCTGAGGCATATGAGACGGTTTTGGGCAGGTGTTTCAAGTGTCTGATTTAAATAAGGTAATAAACTCAATATGATAGTATGTACAGAGGATTTATTAGAAGAACTATATGTTTTGAGACAACTCTCYCTGCCAGTCTTCAGAACTGTTGGATCTGAGTGGGAATAGGCAAGGAAGGATGTGCCTCGTAGCTCCCTTGCCAGGATGATTGTGCTAGAAGAGTGACCTACAAGGAGAATGGACCACAGAAAGTGGTAGTTACCATATTCCAGCCCAAACAGTATTTATCTCTGCTCTTGATGACAGAATGATGTTGTTTTTGTGATCTCTTAGGACATGACATAGGTTTAGTAGTGGTCATTCAGTCTTAGCAAGGCAAGTGATTTAAGGCTGGGTCTATCATGAGAGATATTTGAGCTCGAAGTGATGAAGCAGTGGGAAGAAATGTGTGGTGAGAAGTAATTTAAAGRCTTTAGATGCACTTCCCTGATTTCTTTACAAAGTAGATTTTTTTTTCAAAGTGGCCTTCAGTTGCAGGAACTGTTTCTACTCAGTGTGTGCTCCTCTTTGCTACACAATATTTTTGCTACCTTTTTACTTAGAGAAGCTTCAAATCTCAGGGAATTGGAGGTAATTTCAGCAAGGTAGTAAATTACTTGTAACAGCTTCCTTGCAAAATTCTCAACACCTACTGTTCTCKTAATTCTCTCTTTTGCAGGTGTTTTATATGTACTTACAGGTATCTGAAATAAAGCTTTTCAAGGAAATTGTGACATTTTCCTTTTGTCATGCAGAAAGCTCCGTCCTATGTAAACCCTTGCTGAGTGTCATGCCTGCAAGACAGCTCTGGTCACTTTAAATACTTTCATATCCAGCTACTACTAATAGTTAGCGAATTAGTTTTCTTTCAAGACATGAAATCCTTTTGTCCTGCTCCTCCTCAGTGCCGAATCCCTTAACCTCACGGATTCATATGTTTCAACTCACACTGCTTAACTTCTTAAAGTATTTCCTTCAAGTTAAGGTCTTGAAAGTAGACCACATAATACGTGAAATCAGCTCTTAACAGCATTAATATACTTTCCTTCTGSTTCATGAAGCCAAGTAAGGTTGCATTAGAATTGAAATTGATGATTGGTGGAATCTCCAAACTGTTTATTGAAAAAAAAATTTAGCAAACCAGATCAAAGAGCAGAAGTCATGCTTTATAGTCCTATCAGTATTACAGAGTACTAAGTATGGTGAGAGTTGAAGTAAGAAGGAKATTGCACTATGTTTTCTTCAGCTTTGTGTCCTTCGCTTCCTCTGCAGTTTTTGGTTTAAGACCTTGTGGTAAGGAGCTTTGTTTCCAGGTTTCTTCTCTTTGTGATCAGTTAGCTGGAAATGTGGAATGGATAACCAGAAGTCCACTTGTTAGCAGAGATGGTTTTTGCAACRATTTCCTCCCTGACCTTCCAGTGTGGCCAAGGCTGGTTTTGAAGCTCCCTTAACTTAGAAGTRGTGGTGTGTTCTGCTGCAGAGCACACAAGATCTGACAAACTCTGTATCTCACCACAAATAATGTCCTGAGTTGGACTCRGTGATCACACCAAGCTTTCAGAGTCAGTTATTTCATATCAGTTTGGTTTGACTGGATACTTCTAAGTTTTTGTTCTAAGCAGGAAGAATCTGCTTCGATTCTTCCCGTTTTTGTTCTGTATTTGTTGTTTGGAGCACATCCTCTATGACAGTACCTTGTTTTCAATGGCTATTTTTTTCTTTATTATTTTTTCTTCCCTACTCTTGAGTTTTCCTTCGTGTTCCTAYTTCTCTGGCTGTACACTGCCTCTTTCCCTAGAAATTATCTGTTTGTTTACAGTTTAGACAAATGTCTACATTTCTGTGCTCYTAATTTCTTAATGTGAACCCACCCTTTCGAGTCTGAGCATGGAGCCCTACTCCTGACACAGAGTCTGRGCAGACTGTTCCTCATGCCAAGGTTGTAAGTGTTAATCTTGCTGCAGACTGGGGTGATAATTCATTGCTGTCACAGCAACACATGCTGAAAGTTGCTTCTTGCCAGATTTGTTGGCTATATGCTACACTAGAGAAAATTATTTCAAGAGTCTTATTGCATAGCCAGATGCTGCAGAACTCGTGCAATCAACCTCCCCTCCCCCTTTTTTATGGCTGTTCTGACTTCAGGGAGGAAAAGCTATTATACACTGAAACACATTCCTGTGTAACACTAGTAAGGAGGTTGGATGAAGTTCCAATTGTGGCTAATTTTTCTGGTTTTTCTTGTAGGGAAGTTCTGTTTTATGTTCAGGATAAAAAGGGAGACAGGCTTTTGAGGTAGGGTGAGGGGGATKTAAAAAGGAATTAAACAGTGTTTCCTTGCTGTTTCAGTTGTGTTCTCTGCCATAGTTGGGTGCTGTGAAAGTTTCATGTTTTAAGAGCTAGTGACTAGGTTGGCTCAATTCTGAAGAACTGTAGCCTCTGCCATCTGTATCCTTAGGATCTTTCAAAAGSAGGAGAGCCTTTGTGAACTCTGGATATCTCAGTATCTAGGTAGTGGCCTAAAGATGCTGTTTGCTTTAGTTGTACCTGAGATGTAGAGCCCTCAAAAGGAAAAAAAAATGGGTTTTCTTACAGGATCCGAGTCCCCCAGAACAATTTAACATTTGCTCTTTTATATGTGCTGTAGAAAAATGTAAGTTATGTTGTTTTTTTCACAAGGTATCCATTACATTTTGGGCATGGTGGTGTCTGATTACCAGGGAAGTGAGATTTACTGACTGTTTAGTCAGACATAAATAGGCTTTTCCCARTGTATTTCCAGCATAAATCTCCTCCTGTCCTGTGGCTGGTCATTGTGTCACCAATAATTTTATCCTCTCTTGTATTTCAAGAGAAGGTGCTGTAGAAGTTATGTTATTATGAATGTGTTCCCATAGGACAAAATGCAGGTAAAAATGCAGTGTTGGAGAGTTTATTATTACCCACACATTGTGTGTCATGCAGCCCTCCCCTGCTTTTCATTCCTTGTGCCTCAATTCTTTGCGTTTCCAGATCATAGGAAGCACTGCCTKGAAAATCAGAACTAGGAAGGGCTTCTTTTAGACCTGAGCAAATCCCCTCTTTGCTTGGCAGGGAGAGCTTTTCAGCAATTTAAGGTAYTCTCAAGAAGGCCTGAGACCTCAATGCTTTCAAATGCTTTTTTAATCCTGCTATAAAGCATAAAGACCATGTATTTGTCCCCAAAACACCGCCCGTGTTTATAACCATGGAGACAAAGCAAGAGATCAGGACTAGAAATCTGTACTAGATCTCATGGAATATTTTTGCTCTAATCTATGTGAGATTACTGATGATTTGCAATTGTAATACTCCTGTGAAGAATCCCTTGGTTTTGCTTCAAGCTCTTAACTGGTTTTTCAAGTGCAATATGCCAAGGAAGTTCTGGCTTTTGTTCAGATAAAAGACTTTATAATTCRCTTTCTCCCTCATTCCCATGTTTCCCCTTATCCTGATGCTGTGGTTTGTGTATGTATCAGCCTTTCATGTTTCCGTGTACAGGGGATTTGAGAGCCCAGACAGTTCCTGTTGCTGGGGTAGCATGTRCAGCTCTTGGGAGCTGAGGGGAGAAAGGTTGAGTTCCTTGTTGTTTCTGGCCTCCACTGCCACATCCAAATGATGGATTGAGGTTCAATCTGTGCGTTGTAGATGTTGAATTTATTCTTGGTACCATTTCAATGAGTGCAGGAACAGGAATTTGTTTAGAACAAATTGACAGATGAGTTCTCTGTTCTTACCAACATTCAGATTGCACTGTGGTTATTTTTAATAGCAAATACAATGCCTTTTTTTTTTTTTTACTTTTTAGCTATGCCAAACACACACAAATGTCTGCTGGTATGTTAACTTTGGTGAGGGATTTGGAGCTTTTTAATGAGCTGCTGTATATCAGCTAATGTTTTCCCTAAACTAAGTGTTGGTAAATCTGTCTTAGTTTTGGAAGTTGGGACAGGCTAGATCACTGGAAGCATGTGCAGAAAAGTGTCTCATCTGCCAAAGAATATTTGTTAGTATGTTTGGAGCAATAAATAATTAAAAGTTCCTGAAAACTGTTAGGTTTGTGTGATACGGGGAAGGAAGAAAGCAAATGATAAATACTTCCCTCTTTCCCAGTGAGACTGCAGTTTGAGATCTTCAACTCCAAGTGTTCCCACCTCCCAAATTCAGTTGTTCAGTTGGAGACAAGAAGTGTTAAGCTCATCTGTTTGCTTGAACCGATTGATTTCAGACTTTGYCATGTACAGCTTTGGCCCAGAGCTTGTGGAGTCTCACCTTTTGATGATGTTTCCCTATTGGAATGCAATGTGGTAACTTGTGAGATTGCATCAGATGGATTCCCTGCTTAAGGGGAAGCTGTGGATTCCAGCARACCATCCATGTTCATCTGGGGAGAGAACTGAAATTGAGAAGGGAAGGCAGGACTCACAGAGCCCTTGCTGYTGTCTGAAATTGGCTTATTGGGCTTCTCTGTAATTCAGTCCTCATAATAGAAATAATTACCTTCTAATGTAACAAAAAAACCTTTCTGTTTCTGTATGGAAAGTAAGTAAACTGAAAATAATGAGGAAGCCTGTACATCATCTCATCCAAAGTGAGGGAAGAGGGAAGAGTTGGAGGCAAAGCCTCTTTGCTTTGGGTGGGGAGACAATGCAGGAAGAGTATTTTTTAATTTGCTGGTGGTTCAGGAAACCCCTGGTGTGAGCAGTGATGATATGGCAGGGAATTCACTAATAACTACTTACTTGAGCATGGTAGAACAATCCAGAATGCTGTTCAAGTTGTAATGATCCCTCCAGACCTTAAAGTGGAAATGGGATTTCAGGCTGATTCTGTCAGGRTGGTGTTTGGTGGTGCAGCTGATTCTGCCCATCCCAGCAATGTGTTCTCCTGTACACGATTGTTAACATGAGGCCTTGGCACAGCCTCTGTTGGCCGAGTTTGATTTCCCTGAAGGAYGTTGTAAAGTCAGCAGAAATTACAATGTAGACTGAGCTCCCCATTAGCACGAACACGGCTCTTTCCTGTGGATGGACCTTCTTGCTTCTTTGTCTTTCATTTTTTTTTAATGCATATGTTGAAATTCAAATTTAAAACCACATAACTAAGGAAACCTTTTCTATCACTCTGAAACCCAAAACCCTTTCATTCTGGTGCTGTAGTAGCATGTAAGATTTCTTGATTGTACCAGTTCTTATTCTTGTAGAATCTTGAAGTAACGATTTGGCTGATGGGAAGCCAGTTGGAAATGAGAATTCTTTTCTTCAGCTGGAAARTCAAATGAGTATATCCTTAAGTTCCTCAAAAGCTTTGCTCATGGTATCTAATGTCTGTTAATTTCATAGGAGAAATTATGGAAATGTTACTCAACGCACTAATTCTCCACAGCTTTTGTAATTACTCCATTGATTTTTTTGAAGCGTAGATTTGTGTAAAGGAGCACTGGGGTATATTTGAACAAAATACAGAGCAATAAAACTGTAATTGTAATTCATGTACKTTCAACAAACAAAGCATTAATTTTATTAGTTTTGCCAGCAGTCTGTGTGTTTGAAGTGTATGGTTGGTTCTTTTTAAGCCAGTGTTCATTAAACTTTCTGCACTGTTCTGTCTCATCTATCAGGCAGTCTCACATTGATTTGGTGTTTTATATGTAGATATTTTGTAGGTAATTTTAAAATGTCCAAAAATGTATGCAAAGGCTGGTTTAGTAGTTGCTTGTGGTAAAGTTTTCCCCTTCTCCATGGTATTATCTTAATCATAAAAGAAGAAAAATGTCCCTCAGGTTGCTCCAATCAGTCTGCATTCAGTGACTGAGTTCTGGTCCATTGAACAGTCACTGCTCTGTTATATCAGAGTTAATAATACTGTGACTTCATCTATTGTTTTACTAAAAATGCAAATAATTATTGTAAGTGGTTATAGAATTTCTTTCTTTCAATTCCAGTGTCTCATGACAGGCTCTGTTAAGCTTCATCTCATATAATGAGAGACCAGAATGTATGATGAGAAAATCTGTTTTGGTATTTAGAATCCTGTAAGAGCACTTACTTCTTTTTTTTGTGATGTTGGGTGGAGCTCAGGGTTTGGTTGGTTTTTTYCCTATATAAATGTGTTTCCAGATGTTAACTTTTGAAAGTCTCAGCTTGAATTTTGAGGTTTTAATCCTTTGTTTCATTGCACAGAACCACTGCAGTGGATTTCTTTTTGAAGTTTAATTAGGTTTTTTGGGTGAGTGTGTGTGTGTGTATATGTTAAAAAGCCACACACATATAGTCACTGGTAATTTGCTTAACCTTGGSCAGGAAAAGTGGAGAATGGAAATAGGAGATGCTTCAAGGTGTGTGGTATCCAGTATAGTACAGAATCTGTTCTTTCTCTGCCTTTTTAAGGCTCAGGTTCACTAATTTAACGATCAATTAAAGAGGCTTCAAGGTCTGCTGTGTTYTGTCAGAGCAGCAGAGCCAGACCACATGCATGATTTTTTTCCCATTTATCCTTTTTTGTGACTTCTTTGGATGTGTTTGGCTCTTGGTGTTTGTTGTCTTATTCTCTGATTAAAAGATGAATTTAGTTTGCGATAGAAGTTTAAAAGCAATTTGTTTCACCAGTGTATGTTCCAATTTTCATTAGCGTCTTTTTTCCAGTTGGGAGTCTTCAGATATATGATTTTGGTTTTCAAAGAGATTATTTAAATCACATGATTATTATATTTATACAACTGAAGTTTTCTGTGGTCTGCTTTGCACAAAAGTGCATGTGCGCCAAGTACCCTCACGCTCTTCTGATAAAATAAACTCTAAATTATATCTGAGTAATTCTTTTTCTGAAAGCTGTCTGCATCTTTGCTGTACAGATGCTCTTTTGCTAAATTAAACACTACTTATCTTAATTATTAGTGTTAATGGTCGTGCTGTGGGCTCACTATTTGCTATGGTCAGGTAGAACCTAAGTTAGGTTGTTTTCTGCTTGACGAATGTGACAGAACTGTAGTTCTGACTGTCGTGCCTGAATGAATCAGTGCCATGTGCATGAGGAGTTGCTGGCAATCACCTGGAATGCAGAAACAGACTGGCTTCTTCTCTTCTTTCAGGCAYCTTCTGCAGGGACTGTTATTCCTGAAATGCCATGTGCTCCTAATTTGTCAGGTGCATGTGCTCCAGTGATGCTTATGGTTTCTCCTTGTGCATTTATCTCTTCTTAAAGGTCTCTCTGCTCTTACAGAATCTGCTTCTGTCCAAGGATGTGATGTGAGCTACTGAATATCAATGGCATTAATATAAGTAGACGTAAATAGATCAAGGCCCCTACAAAAATTTATATTTTTTCCCATTATACAGACTATTCTTCTGTTAAGCTATTATTTTTAGTTGAAATTGCTGTCTTCCTGRTCCTTGGTACATGCTCAATGTTAACAGTATATAAATTGTATTCGAAACCATCTTTCCTGGAAATTAAGGTGCAGATTCTGTTTTCTTTCTTCTAAGTAGAATGGTTACACTTTCTAACACATTACRTGTATGYGTGTGTATATATGTACATAAATTTTATTTTCATTTGAGAAAGAAGATAGTTCTTTCCACGATGCAGTTTCCTAAGAGCCATTGAAGGGAAARGAAAGTGAGTGGGCTGGAACAGTTTTGATCTAAGAAGTTGTCACATGGACTGCAGTTCTATTTTCTCTCTTTTTTCACAGCATTCCTGACCTGTCCACTATGGGGATTTTTTCTCCTTGTTGCTTTTTAATGTTGTCAGTTGACAACGTTGTCTCTAGTGAACTGTGGTGATGAATTTGCCATGCAAACACTTGTTTAAAGGGTTATGTGGAATATTAATAGATCTGATAAAGCTTTTCTTCATGACTTTTACTAGGGAGTGGTGAACTGCAAAGTCCTAATGCAGATTTCAGATTAAACATGTGTAGGTATCACTGTCCCCCCATTTTCCTCATCAGTTACCACTGCCATGACTTGATTATCAGAAATGGGATGTCAGTAAATCCTGCTCTGATTAAGTCTTTTGGCACRTTAATTTCAATTATTTCATTACTGAGGAAGAAGTGCCAGGGAACAGATTCACAGGACTGATGAAAACCACTTGAACTTGCTTGTAAAGTTTCTGAAAAATCTCCCCTCTCTTAGAGAATCTTTTCTCTGCATCCTTAATTTCTGTGTGATTAATGAAAGAATAACTGGAGTAATTTATTAACTTTGACAGGCAAATTGTCTTTTACATCAAAGTAGTGTTCTAGCTCTCTGGCAGTGGACAAAATGAAATCTTTAATAGAAACCTTAATATCTTCACAAAAAAAAGGAGGTGGAAAATGTTATGTATTATGTAGCATGTTACTTTTTCTTGCTTACAGGGCACAGACATAAGGGCTTGTAAAGCACCTGGGAGGTGAGAGGGCTGTGTTTGAATACTTCACTCACCTGGCACATGTAAGGGCAGGAGTTAAATTTGCTGAAGGTGAATCCATTTGCGTTTCTTTTTAAAATCAGGTCTTTGTCGCTAAGCTTTGTAAGCATTTTTGGTTTGGATGTAGTTTCAAGATATTCTTTGACATCTTTAAACATTTTTCTTTGCTGTCTTGTAACTTGAGTTCTTGTATTCTGGTTCAAAGAGCATTTTGTGAGAATGTGAGGCAATGTGCATATCATGAGTTCTGAAGTACTGTCAGAAAGATGCACTGTGGAATGAAAAGGTGGCATCGTGTCGAAAGTGTTCTGTCTTGATGGTTCTTGTTCTTCAGAACTCTGAATAGTTTCAGGAGCTGGAATAGTTTTAGGATTTTTTAAAGTTGGGAGTTCAGATTTTCAATTATTTAGGTTAAAAGCTGTGCTCCTTTTGAAAGATCACTAACAACTGCTTGGAGCTGGCTACCAGAAATGGTTCTTGAAACTCCCCAGTTGCTCTGTAAGATGAGTCTTTTTATGGGATACAGCGTTGAGGAGTTGTTCTCTTTTCTGGTTTGTTGAGGGTTTTTTTTGTACTTTCCACATAATCCTGAAGACACAGGATTTGCTGTATTTGGTAGCATAAGGGCAGGTGGGTTTTTATCTCACCAGGACTGGGTAGCACTTCAACTGAAATATCATCTTCCTTTTCTGTCTCATATTTTAATAGAAGCTTTAGAATTTCATGAAACATAATAAATTCAGAAAGAAACCAGTGTTTACACAGATTGTCTAATGCCCCCATTGTTTTCATGCTTTTCATCAAGGAAGGCAGGCTTGTTTTAAGTGCAATTTTATTTTGACCTTTTCTTCTGCAGCCCTTCCAATACCTTCCTTGAAACAACAGAGGRTAGGTGAGACAGGCTTCTCTTTAAAATACAGCCAGTCAGATGGTAAAAATGAAGGTGTCTTGGGTTTGGTTTATTCCATCCTCTAAAGAGAGAGGAAAATAGGGAGAAAGATCTGTTGTTGATATTATGAAATAGACTTTCGCTGTAATTAACAGTCTGGGAGTTTTTCTGCTTGCTTTTCTTATCCTGGTGTTGYGAAAGCTTGCTGTCCTGCTGGGATTTCTTTTTGGAATGCAGAGGTGTGTTCTAGCTAAAAGCATGTGCTTTGCCTAATAAGCTTTCCTAGCCATTGAGCCCAGCTGGCTGCTTCAGTCTGCATTTGTTTTGTCTTAACTAATTTTTATATCCATGTTTTAAATAAAACTAACGCTTTTTACATTAAATGACAAACCAAGCACAATGTCCATAAATGAAACCCAACACTATAATCTACTAATTTTTGCTTTCAATGGCAGCATTGTGTAACCAAGCATCCTACTAAAAAGGAAGATTTGGAAATAATACTGGTGGGATGTGAATGGGGCTAAGCTGAAGGGAACATCTATGGTGAGTTAAGGGTTTAGCACTTCCTCTCATAAATACAGAAGATGAGTGAAGAGAGCAGKGCCTGGCTGGTCAGCACAAAATGTTCTTGTCAAATCTTGACATCTTTTGCTGTAGGTGATGATGAATGTCATCAACATGTAGCACTTTACTGGAGTCTCCTGATGGGTTAATTTTCAGGGTTGCTGCTGTCTTGCAGCTACCTTGTGTTGTTAAAAAGTGCTCAAACTCTCTGAAATTCAGCCATGTGTCTTTCCAATTTGATCCAAATTATGAATGAACAGAATAAGTGTTAGAAGGTGAAACATGAAATAGTCTGTTTCAAAATACTCATGAATCATTGTTTACAAGTCTACAACAGTGACACTGGAATTGTTGTGCAAGTTTGTTCTCCTTGTATTTGTGGAAAATAATGTTTTTGTGCTGACTTTGTGCTGAATATGARCATTTTTCATATAGTACTAGTCAAATATACAAAGCTCTGGCCAATTCCTGCTTGGCTGTTAGTTTCCATGGAGTTTTTTTTTTTTTTAATATGATGCAGCAGCTGCTTGGAAATTAAATTAARAAACCCAAACCCGTAACAACAATAATAAAACCACCACCAACAAAATATCTTTGTAACCCTATTTAGATATTTATTCTCACAGAAGTAAGGGCAGATTTTTTCTTTTAGTAAATTCACATAGCTCAAGGCTGCTATGGATAGGAGCTCTCCCTTTGCTGTGAGGGTGAGCGGCATCTGACCTGCACACCAATGTTCTGCTGGTCCTTGTAGGCAGCTSTGTGAGCTGGGTCAGGGTGAAGGTTTGAATCTCTTTGCTGGTTCTTTTTGCTGCTTTTTGAAGAATTGCAATTGCAGTGGAGCTCTGGACCTTTATTTCTTTACACAAATGTCAGTGGACAGATTTAGGGCCTGGATGTCAACTCCATTCACTTACAGGTTTGCCTCATRTTTATTAAACTGTGACTGATCAGAATCAYRGTAAATTTTTTGGRGTCAAAATTAATGATGRTGACACCTCTAAAAGATACAGATAATTGCATTTGCGCCATTAAAAAGGGGTAAATTTCTTCATGTGACTTAAAATAAAAACTACCTTTTTTTTCTTTGTAACAGTCCTTTTAGTAATTTACAGATAGGCTATGCAAAATATCAGGATKAATTTGTCTGTGCTCTATTTAAAAAATCTCAGTTCAGAAATGTGTCTGTTTAGGTCTTCTGAACTAAGCAGTGACACTAATATATAACTAATCTGTTAAAGGCCTACAGGCAGCATATAGATTTTTACTTAATACTCCTGATTGGTACATTAAGAAAACAAACAGTGTTGTTGAGTGTTTGGATATTGCTGGGAAAAAAATCAGAGAAGATCTCTTCGGATGTATTTGACAAACTGCAGTGAGGAAAGAATCCAGAACTGCTTCCGTAAGGCTGTCATCCTACACTYCTCATATAAATGAAACCTTGTTAAAACACATAATTGCCAAGTGGTGTCTTGAACTGTGCTSATATCAGTGGGGCACATTGGATGACATTTTTGTTGCTTCTTGGTTCCATATATGCGATTCCAAATTTCTCTATGTGGGAAGCACCCCTTCCCTGAGCCCTCCTTACCCACAGGAGGTAGCATTTCCTGTGCCCTGATCTTGAGAGGGGATCACAGTTTATCAGCACCATTCTCCCAATTCTTTCCTTTGGGAGGAGGGTAAAATGCACATATTTTGCAAAACAAGTTAATGTTCTAAATACATCACTATGTGTTAAAACATAGTTGGCTGTACATCCTATGGAAAAAGACAGAAGCTCTTTGCTAAGAATCTATCGCCCACCTTCCTACATACTTTGTGATTAATGCTTATTATATTATTGTGGGACTGCAGCAATTTGCAAACTGTTCAGATGGATAAAGGAGTAAATCTCTGTCATGAGAATGCTTATTTTCCCAGCTGTTTCTCTGAAGATGTTTTCATTCATCTTACCAGTTTTAATGTGAGAACTCTAAGCTCCTTTTCTCTTCCAGAACATATTTTATGTTCATATTGYCTTGATAATGTTTTTTTCTATGTGGACCTTCTTGTCTGTAGAGTTCTGAATATCCRTCTGTCTAAATCTTGTCCTCTAAAGGATGAATTGCAATTCACCTCTCTTATCTCCATAACTATAGGCTTGCAAATTTGCATGGAAGTTTTGTAGTAATTGAAAGACCTCTTATTTAGCTCTAGTAACATGAATTATTAATTTGTTTTGTATTGAGGCATGAGGAAATAGTAAGCTTCAGCTTACTGGGTATCACACATGTTCAATGTAAGCACATTGAGAATTTGCTTTCATTCTCTGGCTGTTCCTCAGCAGTAATGTCCAGGTTGTCTTGGAGTATTCCTGAACATAAATATGTCTTCAGAGGCTGACTTCTTAAAATCCTAAGTAGAACTAGGCAAGCAGAAATTCTAGTTTATCCATTATAATTCAATTTTCATTGAATCTTGCTGTGTAATTTTAGAGGGTGCACYTGTTCCATGATAGAGACTTCAGTGTGTGTGGGCTAATGGTCTTTTCTGTGTCACCACATTTTTCTCGTGTATTTTTAAGGGGAAGTATTCTTGGGAATGGTTTGTGGTGCTTTGGGCAGATCAATCTTTGAAAAAGCCAGCAAATGTACTGCACAGCTCYTGTAAAAACCCAAAGGGAAGTTCATTTTTTTGTAATGTTTTTTCTTGTAGGCCCTGTGAGGAGATCAGAACTTAGGTCCTAAGAGGAGCTGAAGAAAAAGAGAAAATTTTGTTTTTATGGCCAGAAGGAATTTGGGCTGGTTTGCCTTGTTTTATTATCTCAYTGAAACCCACAGTTATCAGAGCAGTTGTAAGCAGTGGGGTTAATTTCTGTGCTTGCTTTGCTACAGTGAATATAAAAATGTCATGTATAAGAATTCAAACGTGTCTTGACAAATCAGCAGTGGATCTGCCCTGTGCAGTGTGGCACTGGGGTTTTTTAAATCATAGAAGGACTTGGGTTGGAAAGTACCTTRAAGATCAGTCACTAATAGATRCCCTCTGTCACTCTACTGCTGCTCATTTCCTACTGATCATCCWTTTTGCTGTGAGTATTTATCCCAGAAATTAGTCACACCATGGAGAAGCTGTGCTGTAGCATCATCCCATCCATCTTTCCTACCAGCAGAATTGCTTTGACTTTGATGTGGACTAATTAAGTGCCTGTATTTTTATGGCTATCTCAGAGTAGTTAAAGAAAAGATAGCTGGAATATGTGTGCTTTTCCAAATGAGCCTGTAGGATTTGTTAGGACTTTGATCCTATATGTGCTGAAGTTTCTTTTTTCTTTCCTTTCTAAAAGGATGCTATCTAGAGTATTTCCATCAAAGTACTGTGGCAAACTTCCCGAGAGCATTCCTGTTGTCATAGGAAGAATCCCATTTCTTAGTTTTACACAGGGCAAAATGTAATTTCTGCAGCCTGGGCAGGGTTTAATAAGACTCTGCATAGCATCAGGCAGGTTTGGCTGTTCAGCTTATTCCTTGAATTGCTTCCCCAGTCACGTGCTTATAGAAGAGATCGATACGTTACCTAATAGGACATTTAAAAACATTTCCACGATTTGCTGACGTGGGGGAATGGTGAGGTAAAGGAATAGATTTTGCACTCGATCTGAGCAGACACTACTGCGGTCTTGGCAAGCCCCTTGTTCTCATGTGGAATTTGCTGCTGCAGTGGTGCATTGCAGGAAATAGATAAAAATCAACACACAGAATGTATCCATGCAATATATATATATATATCCAGGGAAAGAGCCATGCATTTGAACCTTAAGGAGCTTATGTGTTTTCACAAGGCAGATAGACTTCCCACTGTTAAAAGAATCTTGCTATAGAAGGAYTTGTGATTTAATTTGAATAAGGTCCATTATTTAAATGGTTTAAAAACACAATAGGCTCTTAAATGCATCTTTTATAGAGTACTTGAGAAATCATTTAGGTTTGTAGATGCTGGTGGAGGGGATGAGCACCTACCAAAGGAGAGGCAAAGAAGCAATTTCAGCATAGTCATTTGGATTGCAGTCATTTGTTCTTGTTGAAATACAACTTTTTACTACTGTGACTAGGAAAATGTACAGGARAAGTAAAACTACTTTTTTAGAGCATTATCTTATTTTGTCCTCTAGCTTGTGCTGTCTTTTAAATTGCACAACTCTTCTTCTAGTCTCAAGCTTGATTTCAGCCTTGTACCTGTTGCAGAATTTTGTGTAAAACAAAAAAAATGGAAAAAGTTTAAAAAAAACTGAGTGATTCAGTATCCGACACATCATCCAGAATGAGGAGAGCAGGAGAAAAATCCGTATGTAGAATTAATGATACCTTCTGAAGTCTCTGTTTTGCCCCCAGATATAATTACTAATTTCACCTGMGTTGTGTAATTGTAGATTGTCTTGCAGTGTTCTCTTGATGAGAGCCCGTGAACCAAAGTCGTGTTTTTGTAACYTGGATAGACTTTGGCTGCGACATGGTTCTCATTTAAGAACATCTCTTTGTTTCAGAGTGAATTCAGAAATACAGGTTGTATTTCTTTGGAGTATTGTCCGTGCATATAATCCCGATCTGATGAAAGGGAAAAAAGTTTCCTCAAGTTGCTCTCTAGCATGTTCAGTGCTTTCCTTTTTCTCTTCCGCAGTCTTTTCAGTTACAGACAGAAGTAGGACTCACTGGAATCAGCAGCAAGCTGCTCACATGTTCATAATGGTATATTTTTATTTACACTCCATTTGAGAACTGTGATGTTATTTAACAGCTTAGGCCATTTCATCTTTAATTATAAATTGTGATATTGTTGTCTTCAAACTTCAAGCAGATGGTCAGAGCCAAGTGTCTTGTTCAGACTGAGAGAGCTGTGTAGAYGTCTCCTCTCTGCCTTTTTTTTTTTGTTCTGCTGCTGTCTAAACAAACATTTAGAATAACCCAGTTTGAGCAGTTACCTGTGACTTTCTGAGCACTTACCAAACTCAAAAATTATGTAACAAGTGCACAGTTTTGCTTGTACAAATGAAACCTCTACTGGTACCCCTGACCTCAGTGGGTCTGAAAATAAAATTTACAATATTGATGCCATGTTCTTTTAAAGACATAATTGACATTTCTAATCGGACAGTATCATGATAAAGACTTGGTTKCAGGAAGTGAGTGAACAATATATAAGTTGATTTTTTAATTATTTAAAGCTGATGTGTCAGAGCAGTGCACTGACTCAGAGTAACTCTGAATCATCCTATCAGCATGTGGAGGAGTGATTTAAATCATGGAGAACTGTAGAATCAATTCCCTCTTTTTGTCTCTTCAAACCTAAGAACATTACTTTGAAGTTTTAATTATTTAAATTTCTGAAATGTCCCAGCCCTGGTACTGGAGGCTGATGGATTTGTGACAGACTGGTGTCAGGAACACAGCACAGGGAGTCTGGGAGTAAATACAGACTCTTAAGGAGTGGTAGAAATGTCGTAAGGCAGCTTTGACCCATTTTTGTTACTCTTGAGGTGCAGAGTACTCGAGAGTAATAAATCCTTTTGGCTGTGCTCTAATACTGGCTCTGCCCTCCCACAGGGCAGAAGAAACACCACTGTTGGAATAGCCATAGGATCTCCATCTTCAGCAAGGAGAGAAGCAGTGGTCAGTTACATGGTCTTTTGTGATTATCCATCCTTTTTTTTCTTTCAAAAAATAGGCCAAGGGAAGCACACTGTTCATCACTCAACATGAGCTGCTGTGGCTGCTTTAGATCTGAAAGAGAATTGGTTGCAAGATGAATGAATAAGAATAAAAATAAAACTCAGTGTCCAGGCTGTGATCTAAACATAGCGAGGGGAATAGTATAGGCAAAAATTCCCAGAGAGGATTGACTGTTCCTAAAATGTGAATATTAAGGCTTAGAACTCTGAATATGTGAGGAAATGTTTAAATTTTCCTCCARTGTCTTGATCTGTGGCGCAGTGAAGCAGTTTGCACTTCATACCCAAAAATTTTCCAGTCTTTAGGTCTCTGGCTTTTCTGGTTTGGGTTTGTTTTTTCTTCTTTTTCCTGTTCTGTTAAGGTAATGAACACCACAAGCCTTAAATTTGTCTCTTCACTTTCGTTCATGTGTCTGTAAGGGATTAAGAATTCAAGGAAGAGTTTTATTGCAGGAGTTGTCACAGATTCCTAAGGCTCTGCTCAAGTGTTGCTTTCACCTTTTTTCAAGTTCTCTAAAGCACAACCTTGTAAGGAATAGTTTGGTGGAGCTGAGGTAACGCTTCTGGAGCATGAAGGCTGCTCCTGGGGAACAAAGCAGGTTGTGGTGGCAAATGTAGACATGGAGGGAGAATTTCCTACATAACACCTGTATTCTCTAGGTAGGCATATTTAGAGCTGCCCACAAAACACTTTAATATGTGCAGATTGAGAATAAAGTTCTTTCTGAAGAAGGTTTGGGCTGGAAAATGAAGTGTGCCCACCAAACTCTTCCAGTAATGGTTAAAACATATCATAAAGTTAAATACTTTCTCTTGCTTCTCATGTGTCTAAACATTATATCTGTTTGACACAGAAGAATTACTTTAAAATACAGGGAAATAGAAGTAAATTTGGTTTGGGAAGCTTTTCCTTTCCTAATCCTACAAATTTGTACCTGATCAAACATTGCAGGGATCCATAACTGGTGTGTTTGCTGTAAAACTGCCTTAAGTATCTGCTTCTTTGAGTTACTTGTGAACACGTACAGCACGGCAACASCTTCCTTATGATCTTTTAACCTCCCAAGCCTCCCACTGTCTTGTTAGYGTTACCTCCACCATCTTTTCCCCTGTACCTTCGTGGTGGATATGTTTTGCAGACTGTGAAAGGTAGGAGGTCTTCGGCTTATAAGCTTGTAGCTAAAAACCTCTCTGTTCTGAAGGTGCTTTGATATATTTAGTGTGAGCATAAGAGGCAAGACTCAGTACCACAGTGGAAAACTTCTAAAAAGATGTTTTCCTCTTATCATATACAGTTAAATAAAAATTGTATTTCTAAAGCTATTTCTGAAATAGCTACAAATATAGCAGGAGAGTTGGTAATAGCTCAGGTCACTGGATGCCTCTTGCTTTCCCTGTGCTATTGGCTTTGTAGGGATAGTTTATTTTCATTACCATTGGTTGATTTCAGGAGCCAGTATTACACCGAAATTGAAACAGGTTTGTGGGTTTTTAGAGCAACTGATGCTCCTGTGTGACCACTGATGCTCAGTGTGACCTTCTTGCTTCAGGTGTAGCCTGGACAGCAGAGCAGAAGTGGGAGCTCTGTCCRTCGGACAGAGAAGGCAAGGGCAAAACATCAGTGGGGTGTGTTCATTTTCTCCACTGCTGTTCTGATGCTTGGATGGTAAACTAGTAATAAGCTGTTCTGACCATTTGGGAAGATTTGGAGTGTCAGCACTCTATAGTTTTTGACCTACTGATGCCTGCTGCTTTCTTTTTTAACTCATTTTGTGTCATGACTGTTCACAGCATTGTGAGCAGTGTTTCAGAGGTGGACTCTTTCAGGTGATCACAGGCAGTTCCTTTGTGTGTGTTGTGCATTAATGTTTGCACCCTCTTTTGCAGGGCTGAACCTCCTCTATAGAAGGTGCAAAACCGTTGCTGGGGGTCTGGGCCTGTGAATTACCCCGCTCCTGGAATATTGGAGATCAGTAGAGGGTAAAACACTGCAGAGGGAATTGGAGTAGCTAATGCTGTCAGAACTATCAGTGACTCTCTGTATGTACAGACACCATTTATATTGTGCAGGACCATTCTTTCCTATAGTTAAAAAAACTGATTATAATCTTCCAGAAAGAAAAAGCTCAAGGCTCCTTCTGGTTTCTTGTGTGGTTTGTTGGAATAGCAGACCAAAGGTAAAGGGGACAGAGTCTGTATGAACTGAAGGAAGACTGGTTGGGGACATAAAGGTGAGGGAATTGAGTATGGTGGGAGGAGAGATGGGATAAAAGATGGAGAGTGAAGTACATGAGGATGAGGATAATACAGGAGAGAAGCAGGTAGGGAGCAAAATAAAATGAAGGGGAAGCAGAATAATAGTGGGAGAGGGTGTGGAGGAAGAGGAAAACTTTGCATTTATGTCTGAATAAGGAAGGGGTGTTCTTGTATTTTAGAGGTGGAGAAGTGACAGGATAATTCTGTAACTGAAATCCTGATTGACTTCTCTAAAGCAACCAGACCMTAAGCAAGACCTAACTTGCTTTTTAAAAAAGTTGAATCCTGTTTTAAAGCGAGCTTGTGACTGTATGGATCTGACTGATTCTCATTACTCATTTGCAGTATTCTGTTTCATCTTAGACTGTAGCCTCAAGAGATGTGAGTAGGGGTGGGAGTATTATGAAACAAAGTAATTTGATTATTTGGGGTGGGGTGGGAGGGTGGCAGCTTTGTTTTAACTTAGCAAATTGTTTAAAAGCACAGACAGATGAAAAGGAGATAGCTAATCTGGTTAAGAATAGCCACTACGTTTTTTGATATTGATTTCTTTCCGCACTCTGTCTTTTAACCTTGTTTTCTTCCAACTTTTGAAAACCCATCTTGAGCTATACTGAGCAAATAGAGGATATGGATAAAATAGCTTCTTTAAAGAAATGATTAAACTTCTATTTCAACTTACCACTTAATTTCATTGCAGTAAAAACTCTTGTAAGATACTAATTTTCTACCTTTTAGCCTAAAATGACCAGCTTTTACATGCTTGTTATGTCATGTRTTTACAATACATTTAATGCTAAAAGATTTATTTTTAGCTGGCTCAGTAAAATAGCTGGKTGCTGGAGTTGTTGTCATAGCAGCAATCTTAACAGATAGGCTGATCCTATTTAGCTTTTGCAGCCAACGAGCGGCCGTTAGGCAACAGTTTGACAGTTCTGCAGCATTTTTCTAAAGATGGAAATTGTGCTGGTGGTGGTGAATTTTTTTTGGCCCAACTTTAAAATATTTCTTTCTGTAGGTGTGTGGAGTTCGATTCAACATTTTCCCCTAACAACTTATGATAACTTTGAATACACAACATGTGAGATTCAGAATTTAAGGCTTAATTTGTAGGAGCTTGAAGATAAATTACGTGGCGCAACATATTGCAAGCTGCTTTGATGATTTTTTTAAAAAGCCAGAAGTATTCTGAGAGAAAAATGCCAGACTAGAGAACAACACTGTGCATCTTTTATTCAGCAGTAATTTTAAGTCGTGGCAGACTGGGCAAATATTGCTGAAGAACTTTGTGGGTTGTTTTTAATGAAATGCATTGCCTGGTTTAGATGATATCTTAGGATTTTAGTAATCYRAWTTTTTTTTYTATAKGAAGAGAAAAGGGTCCATCTATMTTGACAAGCAAAGAAATAGTATTTTCAGATTAGTCTGTAGAATCAGAGTTACTTGTAMGTGTTCTTTGTAGCTCTAAGGTGTTACAGAAATTCAGTTGCCTTCAGAYATAGGTCTGAGATGAAAAGTGAATTTACTGTGAAGAATTTCTCCTGTCTGTAACTTCCAGTCAGAAGGTACTAAATTGCTTTTAATGTGGTTGAGCTAAAGACCTATTCTCAAAACTCTCTTAAATCTCTTAGTAGCCAGAGTAATTTTTTTAAAAAAAATTACCGAAGCACTTGAGTTTAATGCTAAGAGATGGGTTTGGGTGCTGTTGGCTTAGAGTGCTTCAAATATGATTAAGAGTCAAAAAGTCTATTTTTTGTCCTCAAGGCCTGCTTATTAAAATGTATTGTTAYCATAGGCTGTCATACTAGGTGTGTGTGCTTATTAATTTCTAGTGAATCATGGCAACTTTCCTCACACTTTCCTACCCATTCTGGGTAGGTTTGGGGAATAGTTCAACCCATTGCTTTCAGCGCCTGGTTCAAAGCCAGTCTTGGAAYGGCAAAGATAACTTCTGTAACTGTGACTGGTATGGGTTTGATAYTGTGCCACTGTTTTGTGAACTAATATAGAGAAATCTAATGAGTGGATCTGGCAGAATCTCCCAGCAGATAAATGAAATATCGTATAACCATTTGCATTTTAATGTTCAGGTGATATTACTGCTTTTGAGTGGATCAAGGAGGTTGGTGCTGTGAAAAAGCAGAGTTCTTGCATGGKCCCACCACCCAGATTCCTGTCTCTTCACCCACTTAACCTCCCTCCTGGGCAGCTGCTTTCCCCAGATTCTGGTGTTCATCTGAATCTCGAGACCTGCTCYCTGACAGGACTTGGAAATATGTTGTACAAATGGAATGGTTTTCTGTTAAGTCCATCTGGCAGTTTTGTCCCATGAGGACAGAACTCTTTCCCTGCTGATCTGCAGCATTCCAGAGGCACCGAGTCAAAGGGAGAGGTGGCAGTGAGAGCTGCACCCGGTTACCTGGACTTGGGGATGTGTTTGTGTCACTCACAGTCTGTGTCTGTTTTGCTGTTTCAGGCAAAATCGTGCATTTGTCATATGTGTGGTGCCCACCTGAACAGACTCCACTCTTGCCTCTACTGTGTCTTCTTTGGCTGTTTTACAAAGAAACATATTCACGAGCACGCGAAGACAAAGCGACACAATTTAGGTGAGTTCTCATGCTGATGGTGCTCATAGCCCTCTGTGTTATCCCTGTCCATTCCAGGCCAGTAAAGTGATATTTTCTTGTAGCCACCTCATTAGGCAGGGAGATAATTTTATTTGTAGTTTGGGTTGGTTTAGTGGCATTATTCTAAACTTGGTGCTTAAACTTCCGTTGCATCACYGTTAAGTTTATGTTCACAACTTGTAATTTGATTAGTATCTTGGTATTTATGAATTAATGTCATATATAAAAATGTGAGGAGGCAGAGTTTTGGGTTTCTTTTCTTAAGTGTTAAAAATGGTGGGTTTCGTGCCTGCAACTAGAACATTTATTTTAGTAATTTTTTTTTCTCAGGAGATCATGTTCACTTTTTTTCTTACTGAGGAAAAAACCCATCATTTCTATTACAAAGAAGGCTAATCAAGTGGCAATCAGAATTATTTAAACTGCTGGAGTTTGGGGGAGTGGTTCCCTTCATTTTTCTGTGTTGGCTTTTTGTTTCTAGTGGGGTCAATAACCTAAGTAATAAGAAAACAATTTAATTGATACAGAGTATGTTTCCCCAAACCATCTCAAAAATGCTGGTTAAAAGCCAGCAAGTTCTTCTCTTCTGTTAGCTTGGATGCTACATCATGTTCAAAACCAACAGCCTTTGCTWATAGTTTAGAACATTTTTGAATTATAATACAGAATCCTGATCTATATTCTATATTAAAATTCTGTTTTAAAATGGATGGATATAATTTTTCTTCAAATTAAAACATACTCTTTGTGGAGTGATAGGAGAAACAGGAAAAAAAGACATTATTTCATGGCATTAATTTCCTCTTGACCACTTTGACCACCATTCCTAATTTAATTTATCCTAAGTGCTAATGGAACAAACTGTATTTTTCATGAAGACAGAGAAGCTCCAGAAGGCCAACAGTGCTGTGTACTCCTGTGCTTAAGAAACGGGTGTGTAAGTTTACTATTTATGGAAAAGATGATTTAAACCAGCAGATCGTTATAGTTTCTTCCTCCATATGTGTCAAGAAAGAAAAAAAATTATGCTCAGTAGTGGTATAGCTTCAGTTTGTGAATGTCTTGAAAAAKAGAATACTGGAAAATAGTACTGAAAATTCCATTATGGGATGGCTGAGGGCACTGGGACTGTTCAGCTCACAGGAGATGGCTCAGGGCAATCTCATGGCTGGTACAAACATCTGAAAGAGGGGTTAAAAAATGTGTTGGGCTCTTTCCAGTGGTATCCAAGAGGCAGAGAGGACAAAGTGAAATACAGGAGGTTCTGTCTGATCATCTCACAGCTCTGAGGGTGACTGAGGGCTGGAAGAAGTTCTGGTGAGAGGTTGTGGAGRGTCTATCCCTGAATATATTCAGAATCTCTCTGGACATGGGCCTGGGCAGCCTGGATGTTCTGCATGGCCCTGCTGGAACAGGGGCTGGGCAAGGTGACCTCAGAGGTCCCTGCCAACCTTAGATGTTCTTTGGAAACTGAAAATACCAAATCTACCCTGTTTGGCATCTTTTAATTGCTTTTTGCAGAGTGTGGTCTCAAAGAGCTTTTTGAGTCAATTCATTAGTTGAAGTTATTTTGGAATCTTTACCAACGCAGCAGTGCAAATTACTTGAGGTAAACTGGAAGGATTTCTGGTAAAGGCTGTGTTTGTATATTCATGTGTGTGTATATATATATATATATATATATATATATATATATAAAACAATCTTTTTTGTTATTAAGTTTATGGCCACATTTAAGGTTTAAAAAATAGGTGTTAAAAAAGGTGTTAAATTGAGACTGTCAACAGTATTTACCTGTTTATCTGTGGACACTTTGTAAGCGCTGTAGTATTTTTACCACTAAACTTGCCATATTTATCTAGAACCTTTTAAAAAGTCTTTACAAGTGCTCACATTCTCAGCTACTGTTTATGTATTTGGGTTTAAATTCAGGCTATTTTTTGTGCAAAGTAGAATTTGCTGTTGTCTGGTGTAGACAGAATTAGCTTTTGTTTCCTTAAAGGAAAAGCARAACTGGATGGAGGAGGGAGGTTCTTGAAGATGCTCTTGCTTAAGGAATGTTGTAGTTATTGTCATGGCACCAGACAATTAAGACTGTGTCAGATAAGGTACTCCCCAAAAGGNTATATATGTATATATGTGTGTATATATATATATATATATTTAAACAACCTTTTTTGTTATTAAGTTTATGGCCACATTTAAGGTTTAAAAAATAGGTGTTAAATTGAGACTGTCAACAGTATTTACCTGTTTATCTGTGGACACTTTGTAAGCGCTGTAGTATTTTTACCACTAAACTTGCCATATTTATCTAGAACCTTTTAAAAAGTCTTTACAAGTGCTCACATTCTCAGCTACTGTTTATGTATTTGGGTTTAAATTCAGGCTAYTTTTTGTGCAAAGTAGAATTTGCTGTTGTCTGGTGTAGACAGAATTAGCTTTTGTTTCCTTAAAGGAAAAGCARAACTGGATGGAGGAGGGAGGTTCTTGAAGATGCTCTTGCTTAAGGAATGTTGTAGTTATTGTCATGGCACCAGACAATTAAGACTGTGTCAGATAAGGTACTCCCCAAAAGGAATAGCCTTTAGATAAAAAGGGCAAGAGTTAATTAAGCCAAAGCACGGAATACTACACTGAATCATCCCAAAAAGGATTCTTCTGCAGCTAAATATAAATTACTTGGTGCACAAATATGCATAATGTGAAGATTGTGTGAGCGACTGCTCGATATCTAGTTTTGGAGATTCCTATCTCTCTTTTTTTTAATGTATGTTTTCATGTTTCATTTCCAGCTGCATGTGAAATGAGCTTTAAAAATATTTTTGTAGTTTTACTAGTGCTTTTGGTTGCTTTTCCTGCTGCAGTTTTAGTTGGGAAAATAACATCTGATAGGCAAAAACAAGTTAAGTGCTTTGAAATTTCAAAACGAAGAGGAATTATTTTAAAGCACTTGGTGACTTTTTGCTGAGCCAACATCAGTCTCCATGGAGACAGGCAGGAGCTGCACACTTAATCACAGTTGTAAGAAATACCATGGATTTCAGCTGTAACAGCTGTCTGAGCATGGTAAGGATGTGTTTGCAGCTCACTGCTATGTGTTCAGGGGGCTCCGGCATCACATTCCAGAGTGTTTTTAAATACATCTCTTGGTGTCTCTGCTTCCTTGTACAATCTGAATCAGGCACTCAAAACCTGACCTTATAGTGATACCTGTGCTCTTGCATCTGCTTCCCTGTTCAATGTATACTAATAATACTGTACTTAATTTAATGTGTTCTGTGACTTTTGGATGTGGGTGATTGGGTAGGTGAGGTAAGATCCAGCTATAGGAGCTGCTTTTTTTAATCTCTGCTTTGCACAGTCTCAATCTCCAGGACAGGCTGATATTTCCACTGGGCTCTGTGTGTCTTTTGTGAGTTGTGAAGTGGYGAGAGCAAAGTCCTTACTGATCTCTTCTGGGATTCTTCATATTTTTGCTCCTGTCAGTTGTTTCCTTTTTCCCACCCTTAGGAATCCGAACTGGTTTTAACTTTTCTTATTTGAAACTCTTCTATGATTCTCAATACCATCATCRTACTTCATTTTTCCAGTTCTAATGTGTCCATCTCTGGTGACAACTCTTTGGATTCAGACAGTTTGCTGTGCTAGTGACTTGAATTCTTAGTTAATACTCCCATTACTTTGATTTTGTGCTTCTTAACCTGCTGTTCAACGCAGAGCTGATATTGTTACTTGAAAGTTAAACTTAGTGGCTCCAAAACATCTTTTCTGATGGGTGTTACTTGTCAGCCTCTTTAGTGGTTGTRGTTGTAGTTTCACTCTTGGTGCTATTACCTGTTTGCTGAGTAACTTGAAATCCTTCTGRAGGTTTTTTGATTATCCTAAATGAATCATCATTTGGCATCAAGTGTGCCATCAACATACTTTGTCATCTTCCTAAATAGTCCTTCCAAATCAGGTTCAGCACCTGGGGAATCTGCTGGTAGTTTCTATCCTTGTAAAAATTGATGGTCTCATCCTTATCTTTTCTACAGCTGTTCAGTGAAGGAAAATACACAGTAACTTAGTCCCACAGTAGCAGGAGCAGGAAGATGTTTGTGAACAGTAGCTCTCAAAGAGAAGAGAGGTTGGTGCTGTGAAGTTCATCTCAAAACTGCAGCAATGGTTAATTTATCAGTTTCCTGATTGGGACTGAAAAATCCTGGGTGGACACCAAATGAGCTTTTAGTGTTYTTTCTGAGTGAATATTTCCTGTTACATAATGTTGTTTTTTTAATACATGCATACACACTCTTAGCTGCAAGAAAAACCAATGTATAAGTCTTAGGAAAGTCTGTTATTGATGGCCATTCTGAGTTAGATTAGTTCAGTTCTGGTATCAAAGTTCTTTGCAGAGCTATTTATTTAAACTCCCTGCTGAGGAGCCACCTTGTGCGTGTCCTTGCTGTGCCCCTCTCTATTAGAGATGYGCTTTTAACACCTCAACAGTGTCTCTGAAACAGCACCTGATGCAGCTTTTGGGTGAAGTCTTGATCTGCTCTGAGACCTCATTCTGTAGTTCAAGAGAGAGGTGAATTAGCAGGAGTGAGATTCAGTGGTTTAAAGAATAAACAAGAAATAGTTGGAAGACTGAACTACTGTTCCATTTCTAGGGACACTGGCAAACAGTTCATTATGGAATCAGTCCTTTAGAGTACATTCATTGTTTATGAGATCAGTTCTTGAGGAACTGTTTTCTTTAAGAATATGCTGATGTAAAATTCAGTCCAATAAATGCATTTGTGGTGAGAGGAACTGGGTGGGTGAGCCTAAGAATATGCTCATAGATTAAGCTGAGGATTTTTTAGTACAATTCAAAAAGCCTCTATTTCCTCTAGAAAACAAATAACTAATTTTTTTCATCTGATTCAGAGGAAACATGACAGAAAGCTGTTTCTATACTGAAGTTGGTAAAAGGGAAAAATCTGGTTACTGCAGTTATTGCATGCTGTTACTGTCTGAAATTTAGTATATTGAAATATAGTATAATTTAGTATATCGAAACACAATGCTTCTGTAAAGGAATGACAGTAAAAGCTGTTTAATTTTCATTTGAGTTATAAGGTATTGACTTATAGTGTTGATTCTGCCAGTTCTGTTTTAAATAGAGAATATTTTCATTACCCCCTATGAGGAAGGAGCAATTAAAAGCTGTTCCCAGCACAGTTTGTTGCAATGCTAGAGTAGCAGATGAGTATAAGCAGTATCACATCATGTGCAGCAGCTCAAAACTTGGTGGCTGTGATTTGGGGATTCTACCCCCAGATTTCTGAAAAAAAACCAGCAAGGTTAAGTAAGGGAGTGATCGACAATTTCTCTCTTTTAAACCTCAATACTATTGTGTTGGATCAAGGAGAGATGCTGTAGCAGGAGATTTAATTATTTTCTGTTTTCAAAGAGGAACTGTCGGGTCAGAGGAGGGAAAGGAGAAGACTGACAAAGGGCAAAACTTATTTATAATAGAGTAACTTAAGTATAGGAATGTTCCAGCCTCCTCTGCAGCATACTGGAGCATGCACACGTGTAGGTACTGTGTGCATACATRTATTTCTGAATGAGGTCAAGGAACTGGAATTAATATTCCACTCATAACAACTTAACATAAAATGGTTTGACACACTGTGGTTCCTCTAAACTAACAGTTAAAAGCGTATTTGCTATCTAGATTCCATTGARGATACCAGGACATTTTTCCTTCATCTTATCTTTCCTGGCTTGGATTCATATGGAGTTGTAGGATGATACTCTAAACCATCACAGAGGCAAGTGTACAGCGCAGGGGCTGCCCATTTGGCTCCTGGTGTTAAGTGGTTTGCAGGATAGTGTTGGGTGCTTGCCATGTTTGGATTGCAGGCAAATCAAATTTAAACATTAAAATTCTAGATCCATATGGGGCCAAAAGGCATCTTGGAGACTGCAGAGCCACAAAAATGCTTCTCACCTGCTGGGTCCTGGTTTAAAAACAGAAGAAAAAGTAGCACTTAAAGAATGGGAGTAGTTTTAGCTGGAATATTAGAAGATACTGAATGTGAGAGGGAAGGATAATGCTTAACTATGACYATAATTCTTAATGTAGATTAAAAGATTTGGTATGTGAGGCTGCATTTTTGGCAACTAAAGGATGTCTGGGGGTTGTTTTTATTTGGGGTTTTTTTTTCCCTCACGGTAAATACCTACAATTCTTGATAGCTGGATGACCATTTAGCAGTAGTAGACCCTTTTCCACCCTGTTTCCTCCCTGCTTATCCGCTCACAATTCTGACCTGTGGTGCAGATTCCAGGTGCCAGGAAACTGGGAGGAAGGCAATCAGATGCCTGCTTTATGCTGATAGATCAGAGAGAAGATCCAGTGGAGAATTGGCTGAAGTTTAGCAAATCACTTCTTGGGAACCCGAGCCAATTATCTCGAATGGGTTTAATGATTAACACTTAAGGTGAGAAATCAGGGAACATGAATTAGCTTCGGATCTTGGCTTAAAATGGTGTAAAAGAATTGCCAATTTTGCCTCCTTTGTTAGAGAAGCTGAAGAAAATACAGGTGCCTTGCACAGAACACGTTATGTGTTGATTTGAGGTTGATAATATGCCAAGACTGAGTCACAGAAATTTTCAGTGGATTAAATTTCAGTACAGGTGAAAACTGACCTGAATTCTGAGTTGCTGCTGGGTGATTTTTTTCTGCTTGARTGCACCCAGTGATCCAAGGGAGATGATACCAAAACATAATTCACAAATACCTTCTTACCTGATGAATGGTATCAAATATTATGGTGAGGGATCCCATTCCCAGCTGAGCAAAGTCTGCTCTTTTCACTGGGTCTTACAAAAACTGGACATCCCAAGTTTCTTACCTGGAGGAGATGTGCATGTGCACACTCTGGATGTTCCTYACTTCCTTGCTTTTGTTGTGTTCTCATCATCTCTGATCTCTTCAGCATTTTCACAAGGACACCAATGGATATATTTGGCAAAGTAAAGCGCTTGGTCTTAAGTAAAACACTTTACTTGGCTCCCAGATGGAGAATTTGAAGACCTTTTGCTGTCAKATTTAAACTTTCACCCCAGAGCTGTTGTTTTATAAAACTTAGTGTTCCTTGCACCAGTAGATAAAGTTGTTGTTGTTCCTGTGTAATCATCTGTGCTGCCTTCTTGTTTCTCCAGGCTGATAGTTTTATTTTTAAATGAAAAATAAAATATATTTTCATTCCTCTCTTGTATTGCAGCTGCTTAGAATTTTGTACGTAAAGAGGTATGAGGAGATTGGACTTTAAAAGAAGGGCAGCTTGTTGTCAGCACAGAAGGTATAAAAGCAAAGAAAAACGTTACATTCCAAGAAGTCTTTTCATTCTTAAATTACYCTGCCTGTGATCCCCAAGTAGGTATTTTGAATTCCTAAACCAGAAATCTAGATTGATCAAATTTAATAAAAAAATGACATTGGGATTCTTTTAAATTGCATTTGGTTCATTCTTGTGAAAGAAAAAAAATAGATTTCTACTTACTGTGTATTTTATTTTTCCAGAATAACAAGTTCTGTGTGTGTATTAAGCTGAAACTGAAGTTCACTGTATCTTCCTGAGGGAAGGATTGGAGTAGTGTTAGAAGAAGTAGATCCTGGACATTGGGAGTAACAGCCATTCTGGAGGAGCTTCCTAAAAGAGATTGTTCATTGTGAGAAATGTGGGTTATCCTGGCAAACTTGGCAGTGGGTTAATCCAAACACCTGGGCATTATTTCTAGGTTGGTAGTTCCCAAAYTTTTTATGAATTTGAGGCCTCTTTGTTAGTTTTGTGATCCCAAATACAAACAACAGTGGTGAAATTTGCTACATGTGCATTCTCATGCTTTACTGTCGAGTTCTTTATGGAATTTTCTGTCCCAGTGTTTCAGGATAGAGCTTCATGGCCTTTTTTTTAGTTTAAAACAAAAAAAAAAAATCCGCCTGTTGGTAGCAATAAGGTGAAATTTGTGTCTTTCCCGCCAGTCCTTTGAGGGAGAAAGGTTTGCATGGACTTTGTCCTTTTGGTGTGGTGTAACTTCAGTCTTYGCTAAGGAATTGCTCACTTGGGAAGAGTTTGTCAGTAAAACAAATTCCCTTTAGTGGTTCCTCTGTTCTTCTTCATCTCTGCTATCAGAAGAAAGTTTATTTCAAGGGAAAAAAATCCCATTGTACTAACCTGAAACAATTAACTTCCAAACTTTCCTAGTGGACTCTTTTCTGTGTTCTGGCTCCATGAGAAGCTCCCTCCTTTCCTCTGTGCTGTGGCCAGGCCTGTGTGGTGCCTTGTTGCTGGTGTTTGAGGTAATTTGTCCAAACCCCCTTGCAGTCATTAAAAAGACATTGGAAGTGTTGGCATATGTACAAGTGCATTGTTCCCRTAAGTGTTCTGGAGAGAGGATATTTCCTCAAGGGTCCTTAATCAARCACTGGACAATTATGGCTTTAACTCCTCCAGTGTTTCTGTCAAACTTTCTGATCCTTTACACCARAAATTCCTTCTGCTCTGAACAAGTGGTTTGTGGAAGGTGGTCTCTTGTTGGTTTTGATCTTGACAGCTCTGCTTCATTGCTCAGGCATGTAAATCCAGGAAGAAAGGAAAAGTCAGGAATCCTCAGAGCACAGCTGTGCCTACACATTCTGATGGTAAATTGTAACTATTAGTGCTCAGGGAGTCCTATTTATTCAGTGTTTTGCCAGCCCTGTTCTATTACTGGGAGGTCTGTTTGTGGGATGTTTTAAAAATACATGGAGAACAATATTTGGGTTTGTGTTTTAAGACCCATACTGGGATTTTCAACAGGTTTTYTTTTAGAAAACTGTGCAGAACTGGTAATGCAATAAATAATAGAGTAAATACTAAATATGTAGAGCTGTACTACTCTGTAGCTTGTGATATATCCTCTCCCACAGCTGTATAGTGCTTTATTGCTGATCACCACCACAGCTCAGAATCTTGTCTCCTTTTGGGATATTCTGCTAAAGGAATTTATTCAGTTCTCTGGACATCAGGGTGAAATACTCAGGTGTTGAGATATCACATAAGGTAATGAAAATCCTGAGTTTGTGACTTTACGTGAGGTAACACAGTCCTTATCCTCTTCCACAAACTGAGCATGGTCCATACAGGCAAAGCAGAAGAATGAGGCACATCAGCAARATGAAAAACTGTCTAAAGTAAATGGGGTTTATTGTATAATAGGAGAAGTAACAAACAATTGACATAATCATTGAAAAGTGATTTTAAAAGTGGGGAAGAAGGAGAAAAAAACAGCTTGTGAAGGACTAAAGGAGAGGGCAGCAGGTTCTGAGGGGGTAGAGGCTCTGAAGGATGGAGGAGATGTGCTTAGAAAGGACTTCACTGAGAAACCTCACCACAACAGGGCAGCACAGAAACTTCACCTGTGTTTGCCTGCAGAGATCCGTGGCAGAATTCCTKCTGCATGGCATGTGGTTTGGCTTATTTAGCACTTCAGAGCAGTTCAGTGCTGTTTCTTGAAGGCCACCTGATGTGGTAATGGTTTCCTGTGTTAAAAACAAGGTTCCACTGTAGTAAGACTATTCTAATAATGATATTTATCTGGAAATAAAAGGAATTTAAAAACAAAATAAATGAAAGCTCTGCACTTAAAGGAGAAGGGTGATGTGTTTCTTAGCTGTTTGCTGGTGCAGATTGTGTTTTGGTAGCTCACTAAGGATTTGTTAGTGCCCACTGATTTTTAACTTTCCTCTGTGGCTTTTTTTCCATATCTAAAAATCAGCAGTTTACCATGATTACTTTGCACTTTTTCCATGGTATATGTTGGAGTAAAATGACATTTCTCAGTTAGATATTTATTTTGTTTCTTGGCTTTCTTTTGTTTAAGGTTGTGCAAGAAAAATATTTTTAACATTGGCCAGTGTTCATTTGTTTGTTCTGAAAGGGCGTGTGAAWTGAAAAATTGAGACAGAAGTAACCTGTGGAATAAACTACTCCAGAAAACCTTTCCTCTCGAGAAGTAGCTTTGAGCTTGCACTGCTATCTTCTGTTTGAGCCTTCATTTGGATTTTAAAATAAGTGCTTTCTAATTATTTTAGTAGYTTTGAAGAGAAATCATTGAAGTCTTAGGAAAAGACAGTTCAATCTTATAATATCAAATCTTATAGGGCTGGTTGTGTGYATGTGTTTTAGTCAGTCACTATCCTGATGCCTCTTGGTAACTCAGGTGTTTGAAAGGTGAAATGGTGAATTACAAACAGCTTGAAGGAAACTGATGCTTTGTTGTCCTGCGCGGTTTTCTTGCTGTGCCAGAAGCAACTGAATAACTCACACTGAAACTGGAAAAATGTCTGGGTTTTTCTCCTTTTTTGGTTTTTTTTTTCCATTCCAGATTCTAAGGTACAGCTTTTTCTTCTTTTGTGGACTGCTTGGAAGAAAGAGTGCCTGACTTGGAAGCCTGCTTTAAAATGCCTTCTGGTTTATGAACTCACATCTTTTTTTCCTCCTCCCCAACTTCCCTTCTGTTTTGCAGCCATAGACCTTTTGTATGGGGGTATATACTGCTTTATGTGTCAAGATTACATATACGACAAAGACATGGAACAAATTGCCAAAGAAGAACAACGAAAAGCTTGGAAATTACAAGGTTTGGTTTTGCTGCCTGAATTTCTTGTTTCTGTTTTTAATCATACCTGTCCCTCCCATTTATCAGTGGCTAAAAAACAGTAAGGGGAAGAAAGAACTCTTTCGAGAGAGTAGTGCAGGCCAGGGGAGAGAGATGTTAATTCTTGCTTTCCAGGAGTCAGACTGTGGGTTTAACACGTGCGCCACACCTAATWGTAGCAAAAATATTTTATTTTTAATGCAAAAAAAAAAAGAAATTAAAATATCTGATATTGATCCTGCGAAACTTTCATAATATAAAAAGTCATATCTGTATCAGGTAGAGAATGTAACAGTCTGCTCCTTTAGGCTTATTTACGTGGTACAGGCAATAAATCTGTTCCCCTCACATGAAATGCCACCCTTGTGTGTGATTTTTATTTTTTTTTTTAATAGATCATGCCAGCTTACTTACACACCTGTGCTTTCATGGTACACGCACAGTATCTATGTAGAAATATTTACACACAAATATATGTACACACATTTGTTTTATTCAGTTTGCTTTCCCTAATTTTTTCTTTTTTAGCCTTCACCCCAACAGTGGTTTCTCACTACCAGTGTACAATGACAGGTAAGAGGCGTGGGCTGGCGACGCACCTCACTAACAAGCGTCCCTTTGCTGATTATCCTGCCATTTTAGACATGAATCACAGTTAAAAATGCCAGTTTTATCGTGCAAATCGTTTTCCTCTTGTTTGGATATGTTCCAATGATTGAATAATTGCAGCAGACTTGATTTCATATGCCCTTTCCTTGATAGAACTCCTCCAAAACAAACCTTTTCTCTTTTTTTTTTAAATTTTTTGTTTGTTTGTTTGAAAAGGAAGTATCATTTATTCTAAACTGAGTAGTTTGTAAGCATCAGTTCTAAAAGCTTGCCATCTTCCATTTCCAGTGGCCTCTGGGGGGTATGTTTTCTTAAAGTGGGAAAGTCTGTATTTGAAGACAGATGACTTCTGTCTAGTAATGTCTCTTCTGGAATCCATGGCATCCTGTTCCAATGTGACAGCCTTAGTCAGGGCTGATATGACTTCAAACCATTCTTAACCTCATTTCCAATTTTAAAAATAGCAGCTAACATCGTATTAACGAGAGCTTTTCTGCTGGCTCAAAAGAGAGCTGCCTTCCCTTGGTACCTACTACAGATCCCAGTCTGCTTCCTGCTTATTCCCTGTTTGAGGGAGTGGAGCCAGAGGAGAGGAGGATAGTGAATCCTAGAACAAGGAAATGCACCTTAAAAKGCCTTAGCACAAAGCACTGGTTTTCAAAGCAAGACAAAATGGGAATATGTTTGAAAACCTTCCATTCATACTCTGCATCTTTTCTGGAAACTCCTTCAATCTGTGTTGTTTGGGACACCAAATTAATCAGCTGCAACAGCATAATACATCTTCATTACGCTGTAGAAGAGGAAACTCCCCCCAGTTCCTTTTAAATATGCAGATTTAAAGAGTAATTTCTTAGTTGTGTTGTCTTTACCAATTGATACATTTGTGCCTTGTGGGYTGAGATGCAGTCAGTTTGTCCTGCAGTGAACAACCTGTTTTAGTTTATATTCCAGGGAGTTGCAGGTACAGATTGTCTTGTCTGGTCACCTTGGACCACAGAGTTGTGCAGAGAAGGTCAAAGAATCACCAAGAGGAACTGCCAGGCAGGAAACCTCTGTGCTGATTGACTGACTAATGAATGGCATATTAAATATRTATACACAAATGCATATTTCTGTGAATATGCACATTGCATCTTCTGTCCTTGGAGAAATCATCTGTAGTGACCAGTGAAGATAGAAAATGAAGGAATAGACAACAACACTTCAAATTATCGGAGTCTACAGTATAAATATTTTTAAAGGCATGACATCGGTTCTTTTTAATGTCTTTTTATTATGAAACAATGTGTTTCCTCAAAAATTTATCTAAGGAATGGGAAAGAGAGGTACATGGGAGAAATCTTTCTCCAGCATTCCAGTTYATGTGCTCACTCCCTCATGTTATCTGAAAGATCCCTTCTTGATCCAGACTGAATGTCAAGATGAGCACAAACCCCAAAYTCAGTGTCTTGGGTTTAATTTGCTACCATAGAGTTCAGTTACCTCAGATCTTGTTGCCARTGTAAAGAACTTCAGAAGTGAATCCAGTCTGCAAAAACTGAGATTGGCTTAAAAACTGAMGTGTAAATGCAGTTTATTTTCAAATTTCTCTCCACAGTGCTTCAAAGGTGTTAGTTTATACTTTAATARATGCTCACATAACAACATGATGCCTGGAGAAAAAGAAAACTTTAAGAAAACTTCCAAATATCATGAGATTCATTTCATACTCTTGTAGTATTAACCCAGTGTGTTGAGTTCCCCAGTCCAGCTGTAGTTCAGGGTTATTTGAACTCTGATCAAGTTGCAACTTGGCCACTTTCTAATCCTTTGGTATTGAATATTAATGACAAGGGAGGTGAGAATACACAGAGCCCTTCATTCCAATTAATGCTTSGATTTTTGGGAGGGGAAAGAGCAGAATTTGTTGAAGTTAAGCAAAGTAAACAATTACTGCAAAATTGTGACTTTTATAAACTAGARCCTTCATCACCTTTTCCTTCACTCATCCCTATGCCCCTGATGAAGTCTCTGAGAAAGCCAATTTGAGAGTTTCACTCAATAAAATAATTTGTTAGATGGAGATTTCACATGCTTACTAGAATCTTTGGCTATTCTATAGCAGCATTTAAAAATTACTAATTTTCACTTCTCTAACCCTACTTTCCTTTAATTATTAATGGTRACCTGTGCATGGTTTGAAAATCTTTGTTTAAGGTAGTTTATATTGGAGGTTTTGGCATGCTTGTGAGTGTTACTAAACATTTCATTAAACCTTTTTCCTTCTTTGTGTTTTTGTTGGTTTTTTTGGTTGTTGTTTTTGATTTTTAAACATCAAACCATTCCTAATAAACAGCTGTGCCTTTTCCAAATTTTCAAAAGTAATAAAACCTCAGCATTCCTGCTAAGTCTTATAGCTGGAACAGAACATGTTTTAATTTYTGTGTCTAACTTAACTTGTGCTCCTTCTAATGAAAGGCTTCTGCAAGAACGTTTTCTGTCTGGTTTGCTCTGTTTGTGGCATCAGTTGCACATGTTTTTTTGTTTCCTTTCATTTCTTTTTAATTGAACAATATTTGATTCACCCAGAACCTTCAAAGTAATCCAGTCTGTCATGTTTAACCTTACTTAGAGTTGCTCTTGTGACATGCTTTGGTTCCCATCCTCTACAGCATTTAAACTATATAACTATATATTTATATATATAAATATATGAGTAGTCCTGCTGATATATATGGARCTATTGCATGCCTAAAATTGAGTGCACTTGTGTTTCCAGGTATGAACTTTGTTGTGTTTGACTTAAACAAGGATTTAAACATATTCAAGGGGCTCTTTTTAAATTATTATTATCAGAGTTCATTACACTACTGTGTTTGGCTGTGTTTTAACTACAGTGAACTCAAACACAGGAATTTACAGCTGCACAGTGCAATTGTTGGTACTTACACAGTGTTACCAATGAATTGATATAAATTCCTAAGGGAGTGTTACAAATATGACCAGGGTTGCTGGAGACACCCAAGGCCAACCCTGTTGGAAGCCAATGTTCCATSATTTGTGAGTGTCCCTGTGTGTGTCTCCTAAGGGTCTCTGCAGATGTACAGTGTGTGCAAAGCATTGCAGCTGTGTTATCTCATCAGTCTCAATCATTCCCTGCCTTTTCTGTTTTCCTGGGTGTGTAGCTTCATGCTGAACCTTGGATAAAGGAAAGGGATTCTGCTATTGTTCCTTGAGCTCCTTGCATAATCTGTTGTTGAATCAAGTAAAGTGGGAGATGGGTATATTTGTGTAAATAAGAATTCTCTAGTCCTTGAGAATCCAAAAATGAGACCTTTCATTACTAGAACCTGGAGGGTCACTAGTAACCATGAACTGAATATTTTTGGGAGGGTAGCTTCTGTGACAAGCATAGCTATTTCTGAAAATGAAGATCAAAGAGCTATTAAAATTTAATGTATATTATGCAGAATGTGTAAGCCTCCAGCTATATTTTTCTACTATCCTTTTCATATGTATGATTTATAATTTATTTTCTGTAGCAGAGCGCTGCTTCTATTCCATGCATTCTGTGAAAAATAACTCTTAATTGACTTTAATCCTCAGTTTTAGAATAGATTGCTTGCCATCTTACAATTCTTTATTTTTAATGCCAAGATGCCTTTGTGACTCACAATAATTGACCTTGCACAGCAATTTCTGTGCTACATAGAAAGCTGCAGCAGCATTGAGCTGGTCAGCACATGAGTCTTAACTGTTGTGTTTTTCTTGTATCAGGTTTACACTGAGCACAGCTCTGTGCTGATTTCAAATCTGGTCTCCATACYACTGACCTGACTCATTTCTACTGCGCTTTCCTTTGAGCAAAAGAAATCTATTAGAAATACAGTGTCGATATTCTGAGAGAATAATAACAGATTTCAGCTGTTGTGAAAGGGTGGTTTAATATTTGGAGAGTTTTGTCTGGTTGGTGGAGGGAGGGGTTGTGTTTAAACCTACTACTAATTTCATTTTTAGATGACTTTAGATATGTCAGCAAAGTGAATCTCAGAAATTAAAACTTGTCTAATCCTGCATTAATGGTATAAGGAGAGGTCATTCTGTGTAATGGCATATCCTAAGACATRTAGTAACTGTTTAGTATATTGAATTACTAAATTCTGCTGTTCTCTAAAGATTATCTGTCCATTAAGTTGGGTCASTTTCGATTTATTTAATAACTTGTCAGAATTCATTGATGTTGGTTCTATCATTTAACCTCATCTGAGCACAAAGAAATGTATTTTTGAATAATARCAAGTTTATTTTTGTGCTGGAATTTTTTCTTGAACTGAAAGGAGGATTATAATCCAATAATGGAAAGTGTATTGGCCTAGCTATTTATGAGTAAAGAAGTGTCTTCCTTATTTTAGTTCTTATTTGTTGGAAAATTGGGTGATCCCTTTCTGAACCTTATTCTTTAAGGAGGGGTAAAAAGCAGTCAGTGTCCTGTAATTGTGCATCAGTTGAATCCAACCTAATGGACAGCACATTGAAAGTTTAGACTTGAATAGAATTTTTAATCCTTTTACTAAACAACTTCCTGAAACTTTCTTTTCATCTGCTTAGGCATTGGAGAGAAGTATTCAACATGGGAGCCGACCAAGAGAGAGTTAGAATTGCTACGACACAACCCCAAGCGGAGAAAAATAACCACAAACTGCACCATAGGTGAGTTGCAGAAATCCTTTCTGGAGCCAAATTGTCACTGCCTTATACATTTAAAATTCTGTGTTGTCTTTCCACTGATAATTGTTGTAGATTTCTGTAAGCTTTAGGGTAACAAAATCAGTTTATTTTACTCTACCTTTTTCTCGCTGTGGAAGAATATCAGGTACTGGTGATGATTCAGCTGTGTAACAGCTACAAAGCATGATCTTTTTTGGACAATATACTTGTAATGAGAAATCAGTGATGTTGTCTGAGCTCAGCCTTCATCAGAGATCCCGTGCAGGGATGTGAAGGAAATCCTGTGGTGGGTTCATCCTTAACCAAAGCAGTCTGTTGGTAAATCAGATTTAGCCAAAGCAGCACAGTCTTCCTGCTTCATGTTTTAAACTCTAAATGGGATATCTGCAATTTCATATGGGCTCTGGAAAGTGATGTTATTTCTCCAGTGGTGTCAAATAGCAGGTTTGAAATGCATCTCAAAGGTTTATTGCTAAAGAGTCCAGTGGACTGGAGCAAAGCATTCTCTGAAATGTGTGTACCTACATCTGGCTGAACAGTATTTTGGTAAAGGTGATAAAAATTAACAGTTTTTATAGGTTTTTTTCCTGCCTGTTTTTAGATTGGGGAAGCAGGGAGTTAAAGTTAGCTCCCTGAAAAGCTGTAATTAAGATTATCAGGCATTTTCCTCCACTGTTAAATGCACAGTACCATTTTAATGGTGAAAGTTGGATATAATGGTAAATGGTACAAGGTCGTTAATGGTACAAGGTTGGAAATGTAGCCATAGACATTTCAAACAGGAAACTGTTGGTGTTTTTTTCCACAATTTAAAAGCCATGTGCTTTTTCATGGAACATGTCATGCTTTCAGCACATTTGCATTTGTCAAAATACACTGAGCCTACTTTCTGAAGCTTTCTAATATCATGTTTCTAATACAGTAAGTAATTTAATCCAAAGTATGTATTTATATGGAAAAAAATGGACTGAGAAGCACTGAGTAAGTTGAAAATGTATATAAAATGGTAATTCTAAAGAAAGGACCTATATATTTACAGTAGTGGGACAGCGAAAACAGTTGGAAAAACATCKGGACTTTGGAAACTTGAAGCAGCCTAGGAAAAATTAGCTAAGCAAAGATTGCTTGCATCATGTTCACATTGGGATTTGTGTTTTGAGAAACTCCAGTMTATTTTGTAAARAATGTTACARATTKCTAAAGATAATGGAGCTGTGCGGCRTGGTGGGGGGAAGAAGTTTGACAGAATTTTGAAGGTTACCATGACCTTTGTGAAGAACTGAAGCACATTTCTGTGTTTYTCTTTCCAATCAGAAGGAATGCTCTGCTTGCTCTTGGAGGATTTTAAATCTTTCAGGCTGTTTAAAAAGGCCATGTCTGGTTGCGTGAAATCTCATCCGCGGCTGCCTGGGCGGGGAGCTCCGGGAACACGGGGACAAGGGAATGACTGATCTCTTCACTTCTTTTAAGAGTTTCTCCTACTGAGCMCTGGAGCTGCCTGTGTGCTGAGATTTAGAAAGAAAAGAAAAAAAAAAWCAAAGCACCCAGGAGACATAATGCAGTTTTGGGCTGTAGTTAAAAGCAGAAGACTTGCTTTCTTTCACAAAAATGCATTGGGGGTTTAGYTGAAGGAAGAAAAGATCTGCCATTGTCCTTGAGCCTTTTCTCTCYACCTAACCTGCTGCTAAATATAAATCTGCTTCAGAGTCTTTTTGCCTTCCCTTYCCTCACTTTGACTTGTCTATTTGCAGTTTCAGATCAGTGAAGAGCCTGTATTGCAGGCTGAAATGCTACAATAGCTGGACATTCTCGTTTTTCTCTTTTTTCTTTTGCCATCAGGTTTTTATCAATCCCATAGCAGATATTAGTGAATCCAGTTTCTCTTCTGAGGTAGGTAAATGGCTCAGAGAATAGGCATGATGTCCAGTTTTATTGGTTCTGGAAATGAAGATGATGCTGATAACGATCTCTGATAGGCATGCACATCTGTTGAGCACTTCTGTTTACACAAGAGTCTGTTAAAACATAGCCAGCTGCCTTTTATGTATAAAATGCTCTTTTCAAAGCTGTTTTAAGAGGAAAGCTGGGGGTGTTTGTGGCTTTCTGTCCTACCCTCAGAGATCCATGGGTGTCACTTGGGAGTGAAAGGTTTCGTTGCTCTGCCATGACCTGGAATGGTTGTTGTGCCAGTGCCTTTTTTGTATTTGTGTAAGGTAAATGTGTCAGTGTTACAACTAAGATACGTGGGACAGCACTCTGAAACCTGGGCAGGTGTGGCCTTGAAAGGATGTACTTAACTTGTATGTGGGGGATTTGCATATTATTTTGAACCCTAACAAAAAAATTCATTAAACTTGATGGTCTTCATTTCTAAAATACACTTTGGTGGTACAATGTGTTTGTTGCAGTTGCCTGTCATGTCTGTATTACTTGCATGACACTCATTTAGGTGAATGTTTACTCTGTGGCTGARCATTCTGGGTACATGAAGGGAATTTTTTTATCCCAGATTTGTAGCAATCTCATGGTGCTTCTCAAAACAGCTGGATGTGTCTGCTGCTTTTTGAGCTGTTTGAACTTTTGTACAGCTGCAGGATCCTTTGTCTTTGATCAGCACCATGAATTAAAACTGAAGAATACTCAGACATGAGATGAATATCTTATAATGGAGACTTGAACTGGTAGTTCACTAGAGGAAATAATGTGCAAAACTCACAGCTTTTGATYTTTCTGCTTGAGTGACGATTTGAAACCCATTGAAGAAGGAACTTCTTGTTCACATGCTCGGAAAAATGAGAGAAAAAACTTAACWGAAATCCATAAATTTTTCTTGGTTCTCTTTAAAATGCTGTGTGTTTCCATCCCATAGGTAGTTTTTCCAGCTAGTAAGAAGATAGAGCAGGTAACTTGACTTGAATCTCTATTTTGCCATTGAGCAAATTGCTCTTGAAATGAGAACTCACACTGGGCACTGCTGCAGGCAGTGGAAACTGTGCTGATTCCTGCCTTTTGGGATGTACAGGGTTGTTCCCAATGTTGCACATAAGCACCTTCAAAGTGACTTGGAACACACTGTTAACCAAGTGGAAACRTTGAGTTGTCTTACTGGCARAAAGCTTTGATGAGAAATCCTTGTAGTGTGGATTTTATGTGGGACATTTCATGTTCTGGTGTCCTGACTTGACATTTTGATGGAGCTTCTGTATCTCAGGAGATTCAGGAAGAATGTCACATCTACTTGGACCATAAACATGTTCTGTGGAAGCAGTGTCAACTCAAGATGTTCTCAGACCCTCTTCTACCTCAGACAATTCCATGCTGACTTTTTTCATTGTGCTGCCACAGCTTTTTSCAGGTGAACCAGATCAGGTTGAAGGGAATGACATATTGTGGGGAAAGCAGAAATTTCCTCAGTTACTGTATGTTGTTCTTAGTGGCAGGACTGAATTGTGTCCTGGACTATTCAATTCATAGAGTAGCTCTGTTCACAGAAATGTTCATCTTGATTTTGGGTTGAAACTGATGTTTCAAGCATCCCATAAGCACAAAAACTTTTACATGGAAAGATTGGGTAAGAATAGCTATTAAATTAGATTCTAACACTGTAAAAGAAAAAAAAAATAATTTTTTCAGTCTCTTCTTGTCTGTAAAGTGGCCTCCCTCTGAAAGGGAGGGAAGTGACAAAGCTCCCAAGTTCACAAGCAAATTATTTGTTAGGGGGTTGAACTAGAAGTGATACAGGATCTTTTGGGAGCTATTTTCCAAGCTCATCTTGCTCTGCTATCATTAATACCCCCAGCAGATCACTTCTCCTGAGTATATGAAATATTAGCTTGGGATCAGCTGCTCTCTGATTAGCATATGAAGTGACTTTGTGGCTAAAGATGGGTGTATTAACAACAGGAAGAATTAGGCTCCCAATGCACATGGGTAATTAGCAGGAGCCACCTGGGATTCCCATTTGCAGTGTTGCAAAAAGGCAGAGCGGGGACAGACCTTTCCAGGAAACTGAGCAAATCCTCTTCACCACGAGTGATGGGATGGAGAGGTGGCAAAACCAAAACTGCCTGGGAGTAGCAAGTGGGATTKGCAGCTGTAATGCTGGAGCAGCCTGATGGGCCAAAGAGCAGCATGAGTGGAATAAATATTGCAGCAGAACTCCTGTGTGAAGGTGRCAAGGGAAGAGGAACAGTGACCTGRAAAATATTTCTGGTTCCCTAGACAAACTACCAGGAGCATTTTTGCCTCTCAGACTTAGAGGTGTTGAAGGCTGCATTAGTACTTGGATGTTTTTTGTGAATGTAGCAGCTCTCAGGTGCACTTTTTCTCGTTGGATGGTACTTGAGGTAGCTGAAGTGGAAAGGTGGAATGAAAAAYGTGTTTTGGTACAACACAACATTTTTAGCTGTGGCTTTAAATTTAAATTACTGATTTGTAAGCATTAATACTTAGATATTTGAAATCATGATTGCACAAAATGCACCCTGAATAGAAATCTGTGATTCTTAAATTCTTTTAGATTGCTGTGTGATGAAGGAAAGGAAAACCACTTTTAAGACCATGTGGGTGAATGTTCCTCTGGGAATATTTTTTAATCTAACCTCAGTATTAAAATGGTTATCTGATGAAAAGTTCTTTGATTTTACCAATCCAACTTTTTAGGAAAAAGTTATACCTTTCTATCAGGGAGAGCCATTTGCTCCTGTTTTCCTTTGTTAGGAGATAACCATGTCTGACCATTGGACCCAGTTGTGTATCACATTTCTTAGGTCTGAAATTGATAAACATGACCATGAAACTACATTTTAATTGCCCTTTCCTCTCAAAGCTCCCAGGGAATTCTAAGAAAAATTAGAGGGATGTGAATATTTTAAGAATTCTGAAATAAGTAGTGATTTACTTAGTGAAGTTTGTAGAGCTGTGCTTTCAGAAAGTCTTGGAAGAATTCCTAAACTTAGCTCTTTATCGATATAAAAATAAAAGCTTTCCTCTGCAAAAGGCTTTGTGAAGAGAAATTCTAGCTTGGATGCTTCAGTTGCCTGTTTGTGTATTGACTGTCTGAGAACTTGTCACCTGGTTTTCCAAAGCTGGTGCCAGAAAGCAATTTGCATCACTGCAGTAATGTCACTGTGTGTGGCTTATCTGCACAGCAGTTGATTGAGTTATCTATGATTTAATTGTTCCTGGGTAAGATTAGGCACAACCAAGTTATCAGTGAAGTCCCTGCAGTGTTTTCCTGCTTGKAGTGAGCAAACTTTAGTTGTAGAAACTTTTGTTAGCAAAAAATCAGCATCTGAAGAGTTTACTGATGAGCAGCACTTACTTAGAGTGCCTGTTTGACCCCAGGCCAGCTCCAGTGAAGAATGAGGAGGGTTCTGATCTTGCTAACTCAATATTTGTTTGAAGTTTAGCCCCTCTTTCAGGACAGATAGGAACTGATGTCAGTCAGTGTATGAGTTGTCCTGTTCATGTTTTCATTCAATGTCATGGTTTTTTAGGGCCATGTTCTTTAATGATCACTGAGAACCAGACTCAAAAATGCATTTTTGATCAGTTCTTTAATTTGGCAGAAAACTGATGCTTTTTGGTGGTGGTGGTGGTTTTGCAAAGACAACATTCTCCTGTGTTACTGCACTCACAAAGGTTCTCACAGAATCACAAAGCTGGTGAAGGGAGGGGAYGCCACAAAATGGGATGTGGGGCTGGAAGTAAAGGGAACATCCTTCCCCTCACAGCCAACCTCGCTGCATCCAAGCTGGAACTGCAGTTGTCTCCAGCAAAGTTTATTTTTAAACAATACAAGCTGAGTAAAACCTTTGGGTATTGGAGTAGTGGGTTCCTATACAATTTTTGAATTCTTAAAAAAAAAAWAWTTATAAAAKGTTTTGWYTGGTTTTGCATGTTTTMTTGGTGAGGAAATAAGAGCAAAGAGATACCAATGTACAGGCGTGTGTGTGTGTAGCTGCAATAGTTTAAAATGCTGCAGATGAAGAAATGTTGACACAAGCATCAAAGTTTGTGAAGCCGGAATTCTGTTCTCCAGGGATCTTTACCTCAGCTAAAACCCCTGCAGACTGTACAAAGTTAAAACTACTTGTATGTGAAATCAGCAGATTGCAGTTGGGGTTGAATTTTTCTGTTATCCTGTCTTGGAAAATTGCCATTCCTATTACTTGCATAGAAAATACTTCAATTTTGTAACTCTAGGTGGCTCTTGGGGATTGGAGGCAAAGGAAGATACACTGTGTGTGGGAAATTCCTCAGAAGACAAGGTTCTTAAACCAGGGCTTGGATCACATTCCAGATTTCTAACTCAAACCTGATTTTCCCACTCTGGACTYTCCAGAAGTGGATCCATGTTTGTGGATCCAGACACATTATTTTTAGTTCACAGACAGTGTCTCRATTTAAAGCACATCCCAKGKTGCTCCAAGCCCTGTCCAGCCTGGCCTTGGACACTGCCAGGGATGGGACATCCACAAATCTCTCTGGCCAACAATCTGAAGCAAACCTTGATTTACCACTGTATTTTCACCTGCTTAACTCAATGTCACCACAGCAAGCGAGGCCTTTTCAACAAGGCCAGTCATCCCYATCTCAGTTTTGTTCTTTTGTGGATTGCTTTTGGATTATATTTACTCTGACCTTCCATTCTGCTCTTTCGTATCTGCTTCCAGAGTTGGCTTTATGTGGCCAGAAGGTAGATGCAGTATATACTGAAAGCAGGAATATGCATAAACAGCATGTGGCATGGTTTGTGTGTTGTGGATTGTTGGACGAGCTCAGTGCCAGTTCATCAACAATAATTTGTGCATATTAATATATTTGGATGCATTTGATTTCATTGGCGCTTAGCCTGCTCCTTAAGTTATTAATTTGTGAAATCTGTTTGGAGGAAGGGTAAAAACTTGTAGGCAGCATATGGTGTGATATTGGGGGGAAAGGACGGCTGCGGGTGTGAATTTTATTTTGTCAGTTTGGTGGGAGTACCTCTTGTTCTTTACGGGTGCCATCTGCACAGGGCTCTCGCTGCAAGGCTTGTGCTCTGTGCAGAGCATGCAAGAGCTCACTGAGCTTTTAACTTTGGCTGCTTTGGGGGAGGGCAAAGAGAATATTTTATTCTGTGCCACCTTTTGAAGTGTTTTATTTTGTATAAAGGCYTTCTTTTGCCAGAGGAAAACACCTTGAAGGGTCTACAGCTTAACTGGCTGTTAAAGGCCAGTGTCATTATGCTCCAGATCGATCATTCAGGCATTTTTACAAACGTAATTCCTGTTGTTTGCCTGCTACTGTTATTCTTTTTATGTTGGGCATCTTCTGTCTATTCTCCCTGATCTTCCAACAATAAGAGAATAATCATTTTCCCACTCTGGTTCTTAGGACATCAATATTTTGAACTTTGCTTTATGGGGTGTGTGRGACAGGGCAGCTCCTGTTTGCTTTAAGAGCTTCTGCATAGCTTTGTTCAGCTTCTTTTAAATTCATTTAGCTCTGTATGTCTGAGTGTATAATGAGCACCACAGTTGACAGGGCTCTGGCTTCAGGAGTAAACTGAGGCATTTTGGTCAGTACATATACTTAATGTGACATTTAATGTTGTTTTTTCTGCTTTTCAGGAATAGGTGCCTTTTTGTTTCCTGAAGCTCTTGTTGTGACATGCTTCCATATCTCTAGTAGAACATGTCCCTGCCCATGGCATGGGGTTGGAATATGGAGATTTGTAAGCTCCCTTCCAACCCARACCATTCCAGGAATGATTCCATGATTCTTTCTCTTCCAGCCAMTTGATCTGTTACAGGGATCAGATAATGCTTTGATATTTAATTACAGATTTGATGATGGGGTTATTTCCAGTGACATCTATGAAAAATGTTTTTTTCTCTTGCGTGCTCCAGATTATGTGGACATTCCCCAATGTGCACTCACTGCTCAGAAATCCTGACAGAGATTGGATCAGGTTGAAGCACAACAGGCAAAATTTGTTCAGTGGATCTGAACGCCAGGACAGGAATTCAGAGAAGTTTGGTACAAGTTCTGCTGCAGAACTTAATGCCTTTTTCAGCCTTCCTCATTTCAGCTGAGAGAATCAAACAGAGAAGTGGTTGCTGTGGATGATTACATGCTGTGTAGGTTTYTGCGTTTGAGAACTGCATTGGTTTCTTTCTGACACCTGAGAGAGAAAAACAATTTCGCAATGCASATGGTCAGCAAAAATGCTGAAGTACAAAATTACAGATATAAAAACTGACATTTTCCATGATCTTGAAGGAAAAKAAAAGGTCTTTATTTGCAGGGTGCTCCTGGCTCCTCATCTTGTGAGATGAAAGGTTCCAAACTATTCCTGCACAATGCAGGGATCCTATACTTCTAACTCCCCTTTTCCTCTYGCCCACATTTATTTTCAACTTCAGCTTGCTGTAAGAGACAGTAAATCCATATAGATAGAGAAAACCAGTGATAACCCAGTATCTTGGACAAGTTGTCTCCTCCCTCATTTTAGGAGCTTTTTAAAAGCTGTGGCTGTTTGCAGCATTATATTTATTCTAATTCAGAAGCTCTAGCACTAGGGGAGCTTATCTGTAGGTTTATTGTGTGTATATCTTCCATATTAATAATGTTGCAGTTCTTAAACTCTGACTTACTTTGTTTACAAAGATGAGATTGGARCACTTCAGAATACAAGAGCATCAGGGAATGTTGCAGAATCTGATCACTGAAGATTTAAGAACAATTCWGAGAAACATTTGTCAGGAATAATACAGGTACTGTTAATTCTGGATTGAAGTAGAGGGATAGATCAGGTGACACCTACATCTTCTATAGCTGTTTGCTGTGATTTTAGTAGAAGATCCAATGCACTTTTCAGTGGCTTTGGCTTGGTCAAAACCCCTCACTTTATTTCATTTGGAAACATKTTTCTTAATTTAACTTCAGAGGGAAGAAACACTTGCAGTCCCTTGTCTTGCTTGAAACAGATTCTCTATTTACACAGGCCATATGAAAAATTAACCTTARGGGGTTTGTTTGTTTGTATTGCCAGATATTTTAGGAATGCTGACTCACTTTGCCAGGCTGAGGGTGTGCACACCGGAGCCCATTGCCACCAAATCAGAAGGAACAGAACTTAAAGGACATCAAGTGCTCCTGCCCTCTCTGTGTGCTTGGTCTTAATCTGGGCATACAGCCACTGCAAATTAGTGACAGGCTATAACCTCACAGCCCACACCATCCAAGGAGATCACTTGCCTTGTTTGAAGTGCTCTGAGCCTGGAGAAACAGGAATAAAAATAATCCCAACTGATCAGTAACTCTCCAGAGAATCAGGGATGCGGTGCTTGCACATCCTGAACACACACAGCATCTGCAGGGAAATGGAATCACAGACAGTGTGCCCTAAGGCAGAGAATGGGAACTCCTCTGGGCAGTGGAAAAGCTCCTGTTTTGGCATCATCAGTTTGGGAATTGGCTCAAAAATGTACATTTTGGAAGTATAGAGAGTACTTTGTGTGTATGGCACACTGTGCACACTCAGGAGTYGTTTCTGGCTCAGAGGTTTCATCTGTGCAATAATAATATAAAATGATGTACTTTCTGTGTTGGATCATACTYTTGGTAACTTGTTTGATTTGTTTGCTCCAAGGATGTCACTTGCCCTTAGGTTCTTCCAACAATATGTGTCCRAGTAGGATGTGTGGAAAGGCCAAGCTGTTGCTCTGGGGAAGGATCTGAAGTAAAGCCATCTTTAGTAATCATTGCCTAGAGATGTAATTTTCCTCCTCAACCTGGCAAAGGGCAGCCTTGCTTGAATCTCATCTCCATTTGTTGCTGGTTATTTCTATGTCATTACTAGAAATTCTTTGTTTAAATAAGCCACAAACATGTATCTGTATGCTGAACCCTGGGTCCAGTGTTGTGTCAATRTTATGCAATTGATTTTAATTGAAGGTGCAGCACGATGCAGAGACTCCATTGAGCTCCTCCAGAATTGATTTAAAACCTTCTTGATAGCTGCAAACTTAAATTGTCTTTGACACACACTGGCATGTATGACACAAAGGTAATGAACCGAAATACCAGASCCAGGCGATCTCTTTGCATTATCCTGTGACTCTTTTTTTGCATGACTAAATGGTGCGAATGATGCACTGAGCCACAAATGCAAWAGCTCATGCACAGAATACCTATGCAGACTAAAAATAACATTGAGGAGAGTTAGCAGYCCTCATTCCAGCAGCAGCTGTTACCTGCTCTCCATCCTTCCCTGAGTAGCAGCARGACAGGTAATTTTCATTTCCAGAGGCATGAGGTTGGATGGGGATSCAGGGATGAGGGCTGTGGCTGTTCACTGCTCAGCCTGTGGCTTTTAGACACCTGCCTGCACTGGGAGTTTGTTACAGGACAGAGAGAGGGGGTGACTTTTGGAAGGCACTGACAGTTCCTGCATCCCTCTCTTGTTCAAACACCTCTCCTGAATCAGGTGTACTGGGCTGACAGAGCTGCCTTTGGAACTGCTCCAACTTGGAGTCCCAGACTCCCTTGTTGCAATGTTTTCTACCTCAGACAATTATTTTTAATATCTAATTAAATTTTACTTCTCGTGAGCTCAGTCTTTTTTTATTATAGCTTTGSTAGGTCACAAGAGTTAATTACATTCCTCATTGTAGTGGCCTGTAACATACTTGAAAATTGTCAGCCTGGCTGTTCCTCCACCAACACTATCTGGTTTTAATTAATTAACCATTGAGTTCTTCAGTTGTTTCTCCAGTCTCAAATATCAATTCCCTACAAATTTTTACTCGTGTTCTTGACCTCGCATAGGTTTCTTTTTAAAAAGGCTGCTTAATTCCAGACATCATCCAGCTGAAGTTTACCTGTCACCAGAGCAGATTGACCTCCAGGCCTTCTCACATTCCTGTTAAGTTTCAAAATGCTGTTTGTGGAAGAACTACAGCTCAGGATTAAGTTGTTKAGGCTGAGTTCCTGTAGCTATTGTTCCTTATTTTGTGTTTGTCCACTTCATTTTTCTTGTGTCCTACTTCACAATTGTTTTTATTGGGCTTAATTGATTTCAGATAGTTTYTCCCCTTTAACAAGTTGCTCTTGAGTTATTGTTTTGTCTTCCAATTACATTTGCACTGTCCTGATGTGGTTTGTCCCTTCTCTGAGTGTGTATTATGTGATGTCACTGAAGCTATTGAATCAAAATAGTGAATGCAATCAATTCCCTGTTAACTGAGAGGGGTGGGGGCAAACTAAATCCTGGAAAAACATTAMTGGTGTCTCAGTATGAGCTGTTGTTTTCATTGTGGCATGCATGAACTAGATCCTCTTCATAGATGTGCTAGAAAATTTGTTAATCTCTGTTGCTGAACTGCAGGTATCATTGTGCATCTGTCCTGGCAATGTAATRTAAGTGGGTTGTTGCCATTTGGTAACTTTTCATGGGTTTATGGGTATTTTATGGAGAAAAAGAATAAAAACATTGACTTCTTGAATGGTAATCTTAACASAACATAGAGAATAAATCTGGAAAGTCTCCTAGGAATGCTAAGGTCACTCCAGAACTGCCCAGTTGCGCACAAAGATGCCAGAAATTACCTAAAAAAAAAGGACTCCAAGTTGGCCTGTGAGTCTGAATRAAGTACTTAAACATGCTTTTAAATGTTGGATTTAAGTCAAACCACACAAGGTGAGATTTTTCTTACAGACAGCTAAACTGGGAAATATGAGCTGATGCATTGTTTTGTTTATTCTGAACCACTCAGAATCTGGGAAATTAAACTATTTTAGAAGAGCAGAACCACCCTTGGTCAGGAACGAGTACCTTAGGCAAAATAAATGCCAGAGCACCTGGTTGAGGTGCCAGCGTGCATGGGGATACATTCTTCTTTTAGTTTTGAGTTGTCAGGTGCTCAGGTAGAGAGGGAATTGTGTCTGGAGCACTCCTTTAAATGGACTGACTAAGCCGGTTTTGCCTCGGGGTAAAGCAGTGTTAACAGTGAAACAGGTCAGTAATGAGGATGAATTCCACGAACTCTGTGCAGCAGTGACACACCAAAACTGAGAACTTCGGGGTTTGATGATTCAGCTTTATAAATAGTCCTTGTCTTCTGGTGCTGCTGATATGTCCAAGGAGGAATAATGGCTATATTGTTTCTTTCCACAGTTAATGATTTTGCAATACGTGTGCCACTCATGGCGTGTTCTTCCCTGCAGTGTAGCAGCTTCTGTCCCTGGACTCCAGGATTCTCGACTGGAAACAAACTCATGGACAGTTTCCTTTTGTACACATAAGCAATTTTTTTGCTGTTGGGCAATCTGTTACTTCAGCAATAGTGGAAAAATGCAGTGATCCAGAATCCTTTTGCTGGAAATGGGAATGTTAAAGATGGGGTTTCATTTAAAATTCAAGTATTTCTTTTTCCTATGATGATTTTTTTTTTGGTTGGTTTTTTTTTTTCATTCCAGAAAGCCTTTTCTGATATATTTGCCTTTCTGCTGTGTAGAGRTGGCTAAACTTGTAGGTTTTGGTGCAGTGTGTCTAAAATAGTCCTATAATTTATTTTCTCTCTGTTTACAGGAGAAGTTATTCTTCATAGTCTTAGGCTGACTGGTTCTGTACTCAGTGTTTTCTGTATGATCAAAACTTTTAGATGAAGAGGCCGGTTTTTATTTGATTCCTSTTAGTGACAAGTGAAAACACTTATTTGTAGTTAAAACAGGAAAAAKAAATCCAAATTTGTGTAACTGTATTATCTAAATACACTGTCCTCTGTCATCCCCTCAGCCTTCCAAAACTGCAGGATTCAACATGRCCTATGAATCTTGATGTGCACACACATATATGTGATATTCAATAGGTATTTTTAGATTATGGAATAATACAGTGAAACATTAGTGTATAAATATAACATATGTAGAAAAAATTTAAAAATATATCACAGATCTCTTCCTATGAATTATGATGTGTTGCTCTAGAGCTCTGTTCTGACTTGTGATTGAAAAAGCTTTGCTTAAAAGTTGGGTAGAGCAGGAGAGTGAGTGAAGCTCTCCAGGTTGTGCCTGTTGGTGACAGAATAGCTCAGGGGGTGGGAGGTGGGTGGGTGGTGCTGGTGATACATCCCAGGGAAGGTGGTTTATTTCCAAAGGGATTTACTGTGATTCAAACTGAGCAGTGAGTGACCTGGCAGCCCGGAATAGCTGGAGGAATCAAGAAAAATAAAAAAAGGGGAATGTGAGCATGTTTTCACCTGGTTCAGCAGTAACACAGCAAGGGGAGATTATTGCCCTGAGTGTTCATCTTTAATTCTTTGATCTGTCATGTAATCCCTGGCTTGCAGTTTTTCTCAAAACTACTCTGTTGAAAAAAAGATCTACTGATGAACTAATGTAAATCAATGAACCACATGTTTTCTTTTGCCTCTTCTCCCCACCAGATGATTTTTTTTCTTTCAGGATAGATTGCATGTTCTGTGTTTGCTGGAGRTAGTTGCATTGTTCAGTTAGCTTTTAAAATCACGTGGTTGAAATTTTTTCATTTAATTTGGACTTGGCAAAAGTTTCTGTAGTTTGTTCTTAAACAACTGTCAAAATAATTTAATGCTCGAGTGTGTTATCGGTAAGTTTGTAAAAAACGTTCTGTAAAAACCTCTGAAGAAAAAGTTCTAATTCATTTGACTCAGTGTTCCTGCTTCTGCAGTTCCTGTGGGTTTCAGCCCTTGAGAAAGGATCCTTAGCTGAAGTGGTGGGGGATAAATTCACCAAAACTGCATGGTTGGGGTTTTTTTGATCACTCACATGATCACTAGTGTCACAGAATTCATGAGTTTTCCTGTGTAGACTTGTAATTTCATGTATCTGCATACTGCTGCTTTCTGAAATGAGTATTTTTGTATTAACATTTCAAAAGGGATTAGCTTTGGAGAATAATTGCTGTCACTAACCCCATTAGCAAAACTGCTGCTCCTGGCATGCAGGTGGAACAGCAGCYCCAGGTCTGACTGGGCCAGTGTTTGTGGCAGCTCCATTCTGGTCACGTGTGGGGTGTTCTGCACCTGAAACTTGAGAGCTGAGAGAGAATTTGGGTCTAGTTTTAGGTGCTGGAAGTAGGGCAGTCCTCCCTTGAAATACTTTCAGAAAGATGCTCTTAAATGTTGTTGGCAATTCCTGTTGAATGAACATAGGGTGAAAACCTGAAATTACTCTAGGAATCTCCACTGCTGTGCTCCACTGTTTGTTTCCAAGGGTGGTGTTGAACTGTCTTTAAATATTTCAATGAGCTCTTCCTCAGCTTGCACTGACTTGTGATACCATCTGATGGAGCCAGGAAACATCAACACCAGATGGGGGACTGGSGGTAGGGGACAAAGATTGCTCTAAGGTGGTGCCAACCTGTGCTTCGTGTAGCAAGGATCTCAGGCTGGCTCTGCTKCAGTGCATCTGCATGATCTCCTGGTTGTCTCACCAAAGTGCATTGTCCAATAACCACTGCTCTTCCTTCCAGAACCTTTATTCGACTCAGTCCCAGGTTTCTGCATGGGAACATTTGTTCAGACTGGTTTGTTTGCTGTCTTTCCCATCYCAGCATGAAGCCTGGGTTTAGAGGCAAACAGAACCTCCTCCATGAGGGCAAGATTGGTTTTTCTGTATTTTCTATTCATGTGTGGTCCTCTCATTTCCCTGCTTCCCCACCTCTTAATAGCTGCAGAGTTGCATTTCACGGAGAAGTGGAATTTCCTTATCTTGTCTTGGATTTTTCATCTCTCCTGTGTGGGTGGACTGGCAGAACCAGTGTTCTGGATCTCCCTGCATCCCAACAACCATTGTTGGCCAGTATTGCAGATCTATTGCTTTGAGCATTGGAAAGAACAGAACTCATTCTTGGAAGAAGATGGAAGAGCTGAAACTGATAAAGGTAAGCCAGTCAGAACCGAGTCTTGAGTCTAAATGTACAAACAGTTTCCCAGATGGGTTTCCCTGTGCTTGAGAGCATTACAGAAGTGGATTTCTTGCCTTTGCTTATGCTCTGCCTGCCCAGCTTTTGGCAGAATAAGAGTAGTGTTCATATTCCATGCATGATGATTAAAGGATTAAAAAGAAATTACAAAAAATGTTCTAATAAAATTATAATTTTTTTTTTTTTTAATGATTACAAAATACATGACAGTTTTGTCCTGTCAGCAACATTAATTTATTCCAATGTTTACTATTAAATCAGCAAGGTTGGGAAATAAAACTGCTTGTGAASTACATTGACCACAAGAGCACACATCCATGTGTAGAATATGTTAAGTATCTCACAGGTTGCTCTTGCTCATTTCAGAAACAATTCATAAGAAGTAAAGGCAGTGCTATGAAGCACAGCAGAAGTTTGCCAAGTACCAGAGCTTTACTATTAGTAGAGGTTGGAGTCTGTTGGCAATCCTTAGACTGATACTGTGCTCTGATTAGAGCCTGTTGGAGCCCACTSTCCAAGTGGACTGCTGTGTGTGAGGTTTTGGCACATTATTTTTTTGTTAATTTATGACCTGCATGTTGCAATGCTTGACGATTCCAGCAAAACCTTGCCAGGCTTTTTTAAAGGGGAGGGAATAGGTGTGGCAGGCACAAAGCTTTTACATTCTCAATGTGTTATTGACCATTGTGCTGTACAGTCTTTAATTTTCAGCTCATTTTCTTTCCAACAAAACTCATTATTCCCCATAAAAGTTAAGCACAAGAGGATGTATTGTTCTGAGTTCTGCCAGTTCTTTTGTTTACCTACATCAAAYTCTGATGTTTCTCAGTGTGCTGCAATTACTTTCTCAGTACCTGAGCTGTAGTTCCTCRTACCTGTTTCATTTCAAACATCAGTTTTAAGAGACTGTGCAGCAGCTGCAGTCATTGCTCCCACTAGGATAAGATTGATGTGTGCTCCTTTTCTTGTTCCCTTTTCAACCGAGTGAGTTCTCATGTTTTGCTACAAATGGCCATTTTCTGATTTTTTTTTTTTTTAGGGTTTGGAGTATTCACGTTTCAGCCTTGTCTGTTTTGCAGGTTGCTTTGTCTTGGTTCACTCAAGTGAAGTCACAGCACATGAATCACTCCATTTAGATCCATGAAAAACTGACACCAAAGACCAAGCAAGCAGAGTAAACCAAGAGCCTTCTGAGTTTGATGCCTCAAGTGRCAACTTTGAGGAAGATTTGGTTCTTATGGTCACAGGGAAAGACGGTCCAGCCACAGGCATGTAATAAATGATGCTTAATAAATGATTCCAAAAAGCTGCCTTGATGTGTTTGCTTTTGTGACTGCTCTATTAGACACCAGAAAGAAAAGTGCTAGGGGGAATCTCTWGATTTACTACTGGTTTTCCTCTGGTTTTCTGCTGAACAGGCTGGCTTTGAAACCTAGTGCTAACCAGAGGGAGAAATAGGGAGAGACTCTTCTGCTTCTCAAAATACCCTGCATGTCAGGGAGCCTTGCAGCCTCCTGTGAGCACGGCCTGTGGTTTAAATAAACCCAGTCAATTTTAAATGGCAGAAAACGAGGGGAGAGGTAGGCAAGAGGTACCAAACGTTTCTCCACTTGCACAGCACAAACCCCCTCCTGTTGWGACATTGTTTGCAGGGACACAGACTGGGAATTGAAATGGGATTGTGGACCAAGCTGAAGCATCACACAGTATTTCAAGCTGCTCCAACAAATTAACTATTTAACACTCTGCTAATGTTGTGCACACACTTATTGCCTCCCAGCATGAAAACCAAGCGAGTAATTGCAACAAGCTTCTGCCCAGTAGAAGTCACGGTAATATAATGAGAAACTCTGTCTTGTGAGTAAACAGAAGGAACAGGAAGCTGTGGGAAGCTTGGTCGATGTTGCTTTAGGTACAGGAAAAAAAATTTAGGAGTGCTCGGTGTCGGTGCCTTCAGCTCCGGGTGCAGTTGGAGCTGGTGTGGTGCCGGTTCTCCTCGGTAACATAGCAACTGGACCACACCCCCTCGAGCTGCAGGATGCTAAARAGCCCTTGGAGCACTATCTGCTGTACTGCGAGGGAACTGCACCAMTCTCATTACCACAGMACTRCCAATGACAGGGTTTTTTCATCCCKTGGAATGATAAGGAAATTCTTTGTTTTCTATCTAGTAATTTTGTGTTTTCTTTCAATGTTTCTGTAGTAATCATTTTTTTATTGCAGAAGAGGACTATGTTAATTTTAAATCAGTACCAGAATTGTATCTATCAGTGCATTTTATCTTGTTTCAAAGTAAGTTGTTGATTAAAAATAAGCATTCTTGTCCACCTGATGYTCTTCTCGTTTAGTGCTCCTGTATGGTGGTATTATGTTAACATTTTGGAAGAATACTCAAGGATTTGAGCATGTTTTTCTTCTCACTTAGACTTTGCAAATGACTGAAAAGCTTTCCCCACTCCTAACCTCTCTTCTGTTGTGCTACAAAAGAGCTTTCCTTTAAGCATCTTGGTTTCCAAGCACAAGGAATCGTCTCTGGGCATTACTGATCGTTTGACTTAAGGTGTGATGAATCCTCTTATGCCAAGTTGAGTTTTTTGATGTGTGCTGTAGATTAATGTTTAATGTACCTAAAACGAGTATGGAATTACTGTTGTTCTAAGTTTCTTTTTAAGGTTGTTCTGTTCAGATCTTGAGTTTTATACAAAAATCTCCTGTCTGCACTGGATGTCACAGCCTGACTTGGTTTGTCAGGGCTGCTTCCTTTGCTACCTGTCTTAGAAAAAATCATCTTAGAAAGATGATTATTATAATAGTACAAAAACCTTATTCTGGCTTCACAACCTGCATGGGGGAAAGCTTTTTAAACAGTCTGAAAACTTAATTATTGATTTATTTAAATGCATTGGTTTCTTACTGTCCTGACTTACCAGTTGTTGTCATTGCACTTTGGTATCAGCCTGGGGAGGGACATGTTTTGGTGACACGTATTGCAAAATAATGGTATTGGTGTTCTGTACTTTTAGATTTCCTTATTTTTTAGAATTTGAGAAACAAATCGTAGTGTAGTTCAGAAAGCTTCTGCAGCTTCTTGTGACTTGAGTATAAAAATAACAATAGCTTCCCTAAAGCAGTATAAAACTGTACTTGGAGCTGTGCATGTAATACAGTAAATCTGTGGCAATATTGTGAAAACTGTATAAAAATGCAAATACACCATTTTGTTGACTTGATAATGCTTATGCATCCCCTCCCCCTTTCTGTCTTTATAGGTCTACGAGGGCTAATCAATCTTGGGAACACATGTTTTATGAACTGTATTGTCCAGGCACTTACCCACACTCCACTGCTGCGAGATTTCTTCCTCTCCGACAGGCACAAATGTGAAATGCAAAGCCCCAGCTCATGTCTGGTCTGTGAAATGTCTACGCTCTTTCAGGAGGTGAGTGCTGTTTGCCACAAAGCATCACCTTGCCACAGATGCTGTTTCTTAACCCTGAAAGGAGCTGTGTTCTGTTTGCAAATACAAAGGGAATGCAAGTCATGTTTCCCCTCATARTGGAGCAAAACAAAGCAATAAAGAATAGGCCCCCACTGTCAAAAATACCCAGCTGCTGAAAAGGAAACTAATGGCCTTTTAAGTCCTATTCTGAAGTCAGCCTTGTTTAGGCAAAACTGGTATTGGAAATAATTACAGTGCTGCCTGTTCTTCTGAGACTGATCTGGGAGTCTTTAGTCTTAAAGCTGAATGTGTGCTTTAATTAAAGGTGCAAGTTGTAACTGGAAAATATGTCACGGGCTCTTTGGGTGATAATGGGAGTGAGAATAAAGCAGTAGTRTATAGCCTTGTGGTCTAAGGTACTGGATTATGTAGGTCTGTATGAATATTTTAAAGATCTCAATTCAGTGCTTGTTCACAGGGAGAAACATCTTTTCTATCATCTCTTACGTGCAAACCCAGTAAGGGCCAGGAAGGAGGATAAAGAGAAGTGAATGTGTTGCTTCAGTTTGTGTCTTCCCTGTACAAGCTGCTCTTTTTTCCATTTCCCACTCAGGAAATTGCTTTGCAGTGTGTCCTTTTCTATAGGCGTGGTCCATGCTGTGAGAGACAGGCACAGGCTTTTCCTTAATAAATAGTCAAAGAACTTTATTAACTATCGTAATTCCACATCAGTAATGTAAGGACTGGGGGTCGACATGGGCTCCTAATTTTAAGTTGTCTTTAAAAGCAAACAAACAAATCCAGTTCTGTGCCATTCCCTCAGTGGTAGATCTGCTTTCTTGGTAAGTAAAATAAAACCAACCAAAAAGAGCTGTAGTATGTGCTGTCATGGAGCATTTAAAATTGCTGGAKATGTCTGTACACAGAGCAGGTTTTCTGTGAATGTGCTGTCATGGAAGTTCATTCTGACAGGGACCAACCTAAAATAGCTTTAGCTTTATCTTGTGATTTTCAATTTGATTTTACTCCTGTGCCTTTTTCACCAGAGATGATTCTTTTTGGTCACTGCAGGTGAGTTAAATAAATATGGAAGATAAAGGTCCCTTAGTTGTTCAGTACAAAGTTGTTTTCTGCTCGTACTCAGCACTCCCGAGAATTTGCAACATTCCATGCTGCTTATCAGTCATTAGCTGTATGTATATTTCTTAATTTTTATTCTGTTTTTCAGTTGTTCCTGAGTCTGTCAGGAATGGAGGTAAAAACAAAAGGCAGGCAGACCAATAGGTAGCAGCTGTAGGATTATTGAAACCAGATGTGCAGTTAAGTAGGGAAATACCACAATGCCTAGGTAAAAAAATCAGCCATGGTATAGAAATACCAAGTTCTGTGCTATTTAAAAATAAGAAACTATTATAATCTTGATATCCTTTCATCAAATAGTGATATAAAGTCCCATGCTGATGAACATCACCACACTCTATTTACACATGCATTTTTAAAAATCCCTTGGGAAAGGGGGAATGAGTGTTACATTACAGATGGAGGGGCTGCAGGAAAGATCAAGACTCTCTAGGTAATGATTTTTGTTTCCATTTTTGTATGTGGAGCCCTGTTGATGGCTCAGAATGCCTTTTGCTCTTTTACGAGCATSGAACAAAGAACAGGCTGTTATCCAAAATAGGTCTTAAATACAGCATTTGTGTTAGTTTGAATTGTAATCAAGTTTAATTTCACACACAACTTTGGGAAGCTCAGCCTTCATTTTCAAACCAAAATTCATGCCTACACTTGCATTAGTTCTATTAATTAATGTTCTGCAACATGAGGGTGTATGGATGAGGGAACAGCCATATCTGTGACACCAGACTGTGCAGACAGCAATAGTCTCTGTCCTTATTTCACATTAAATACTGCAGCCATGTGCTGTGGGAGGACACAGAAAGTGACTCAACCCTCTTGAAGGAAAACTGGAGCTTAATCCTCCTAAGCAAAGCTGTTGGGTCTGTAACCAACTTGTGGTATATTTTAACTCACAAGCACTAAATACCTTGTTATGTGTATGGCTCTGTCAGCACCCATTGTACAGTTCCATTCCCAGTGAGCTTTAATTTCTCTGCATTGAAAATTAAAATGAAAATCTTGCTTTTTTTTGGAGCAGACAGGTTATGTTTTGTGCCTCAGCTCTATGCAGTGATTGTAGTGAAGATTCTGACGTTGCCTTTGTGGAGCTGAGGTCTGAGAGAAGGAAGGCAAACCAGGAGATCTCAGTGCTAATGGCTAAGAATTCCTTAGTAAATGAATTACCAGGGAAACTTTGATTCAGGTTCTGTCTTGTTCCTACCTCGCTTTCCCACCAGGATTAACTGGTGTGGTTATCCCARAGCATCTTACACAGGGACAAACAATCAGGGCAAGGGTTAATTCATCTCCCCTCCACCCTTCTTTTCTGAAGGTGTGATCTTAGACAAATGGAATGCCAGGGGATCTGGTGAGTGCCTGAGTGGGAACTCTCCAGGAGAAAAAGAGAGACTGTTTGGAACATTAAATAAAACTTACTATATATAAAATAAGCAAGTTTTGCTCTTTTGCCTCTTAAACAGAAGTTACTCATCCCATTTTTTTTAAATACGTGTAGTTACATAGGTTGAGTGATTGTGATAAATAGGAAGCTACAAAGCTCTTCCACCTTGAAGTAGGTTGGTGGTGAGTAATGACTATCAGATGGTTCTCAGGACTGAGGTGGTTTTTTTCCTGGTAGCTTTTCTGGCAGACACACCAASCATTGAGCTCTGTTTGTTTTAAAAATATCTGGCTGCTTCAATTAACATTCTCATTTTGCTGCATGAAACCCATTTCTCAATAGAATCTTGACATGATTTAACACTGCATAAGCAAAGGAATGAAAAGGATTTGGGAGTAACAGATAGTGATGAAGTTGGACAGAGGGAAGATAGAACACACAGAATCCATTCATTGAGCCTTTTGGCTGAAAGGGTTTGTGCACTCCTTTTTACCTTCTGGTRTTTGTGTTTTAGTTTTGCTTCACCAATGAAAATGAATTTCAGGATGGTTCACAGCCCAAGGTTTATCTAAATCCTTTCCAGGATGCCCACTCAGGAAGGTAGGATTAGCAGATTTGTATCCCATGAGCTCTGTGACTGGAATAGCAAGAATACCTGGGAACGGAGCAGAATGCACTCAGAGGCAGAAAGAACAAACCCTTCCTATTTCCCATCATTACTCATCCTCTGAACCTATCACAGTGCASAGCACACCCACAGCAAGAGCTGAGAAGTGAGGACCAAAAGGGAAAAGGAGGAGATGATTTATTGCTTTGATACCTGAAGATGCTACTGTTGAAGTGACAAAGGTACAAGAGAAAGAAAAAATGTAATTAAGTCTCTTTACCTAGACAGAAGCCTTGCATTCTGTAATGGAAAATGCAGAGTTTGTGCTGATTTAGTAAAACCTTTTCCTTGAAGTGAGTGTAGAACATATATAGTTCATGCAAGCAAAATGGATTTTGTGACTCCTTGAACYATTGTTCTTTGGGAAACCTTCAGAAGGTGTTCCCTTGCATGTGTTCCACGTGTTGCCCACTCCTTTCATCCATTGTAAATTGCCAGAAAATTTGAAGTCTTGACTGACAACCAATTTCCAAGAGGAGGTTTTGACKTCTCAAATTGGACTTGAATCTGGTACAGGATTTCTGACTATAAACTCTTAATTACAAAGCTCAGAGACTGTTTAGCAGATACAAGTGCTGGATAAATCAAATTTATCTGTTTATTCRCATAATTGAGAAACTTCTGTGCATKTTTTTTGTCAGGAAGAGGAGAAAGAAGTACAGATGTGTACAGTGGGGTCTTGTTTTGTTTTAAAACCTCACTGGTGTCTCTATATATTTGTAGTAGTGCAAATTACAAAGCCTGCAGTCTTCTAAATCCACCATAGATTCTTTCTAGAATGTGACAGCAAGTGTTTTAAGTGGAAAAACAAAATTACTTTTACTTGGGTTGTGTACTAGAATGAAGGCTTTGAATCCTGGTTGGTTTGTTCCTTTTTCCTCCCCCCCTCTTTTTTTCCTGGAACAGCAATGAAGCAGTGTGTTACCCAGCACTCTGAAATTGCTCAAACTATTTCTCTCCAATATAAACAGCTGATACTGCTGAATTGAAAACAAATTGAAACAAAAAAAATGGTTTAAATTAGGTTTGGAATAGTTGTGCCATTGAAGTGTTTTAAAGGTGATTTGCAAATACATCATTGTTTCTATTTGCACACTTCAGTGGAAAGGTTGGAAGATGACTTTACATGGACTCTTTTCCTTTTTGTGGATTGGAACAGCTCTGATAGGCTGCTCTTCCCAGCAGCACGGAAATGACAGAGATGGGATGGATGTTTTATACATTCCAGTTAAAACATTGCTACTGAATGTGCTTAAATTCTTTGTTTCRTGTAATATTTATTTGAGCAGTAAAGCTTTGCCCTACCCCACATTCTTACAGGCAGATTCCTAATTTTTTGTATGATAATAGTTAATAATTTGATAAAGCTTCATGTTAGATCCTTCTCCCTCTACTGAGGCAGCAGAGAATGTAAAATCTGCTGGCAGGTCTCATGTCTGCAGTGGAGTAATTACATAGAGTGCTGGTGGTTAAAATGACCGGAGAGCTCTGGGACTAATTGTAAGGAGTGACAGAACAGGRAAGTTTTATTGCTGCAGTTCCCTGAATTATGTTGAGCAGCAGCTGCGTCAGCAGATTTCAATTACCACACTCCTGCTCCAGTCCCTCGGTGTCATCCTTGTTGGCATCAGAGTGAACTATTGATCTTGGTATTTATAGGAGCATTTTGTGGTGTTTGGATGCAGAGGTGCAGCTTCTTGTTTGGGAAAAGCAGAGCTTGCGAGGAAGAAACGTCTGTGGGAGGAAATATAATAAAATCATGTAGCAAACCCTACAGATATGAGGTCTAGATGATGATTGTGCTGCATTTTCCCAGACTGTCCCTAAAAATACAGTGTTTTTCCTCTTGGCAGGTTTGTAGCACAGTGCCTGTGCTTGGGCTTCCATGAAATGCTCAGAGGCTGTGCGGGGAGAAACTCAGGGCTGGGGAAGGAAGCTCATTTTTCCAATGAGGATGAGAAATATATACTGCTKGGGGGTTAAATCCTATTTTTATTCTGTGTATTTGCCACTCACTGTCTTCTGTTTGAGAAGAGTAACTGAAAATAAACTGCCACGGATTTGATGGGATCTTGGGAAAACATAATTGTGGYGTTGCAGGCAGCATTTACTGGCAGATACCTTTGCCAAAGGTGAGGCAAAGCAAAATGACTTACAAATGTTCACTTATTAGAAGTTAAATGTTACTCTGTCATGTGAATAAACTGATCTGGGCCTTTCCTGACACTCTGCAGGGACACCACAAGYATCCCTGCACTGCTTTTGGAACTGGTATCACTGTGCAGGGATAAAGGAAGGGCTGAACCTCAAACCAGGGGAACACAGACCCCTGTCATGGCTGTTTTTTTCGTGTGGGTTGGTTGGGGTTTTTTTTTTTTAGTTTGTTCAGATTTTTGTCAAGGGGGACCTGGCTGGTTTTTAATAAAGTTTCTGTGGGCAGTGTCCTCCTGCCCTGTGCTGATTTCCCTCCCCAGCTGTGTCACCCCACAGCAGCAGTGTTTCACATCATGGCTGTGCTGACTGAATAATTCATCTGTGCACTCTCTAATGTGCTTCTGGCAAAATCACCTGGGGCAGTTTTAGTTACTCTGGAGCCAGCTCATCAGATTTTGACTGAAGCAGATGAAGGAGCAGATGCAGGAGCTGGTCCAGGACCAGATTCCCAGGCAGGGACACCCTGCTGGAGTGGTGACAGCAGCTGGCTTTGGGGATCGCTGACTGAATTGGGACCTTCAGCTCTGCAAAAAGCTGGCTCAATAAAGTTGTTYTTAAAGCCCTTTACAGTGAAAGGCCAGTGCTGGCATGAGGCTGCTGCTCTGCTTGGAAATTTTTCCATAAAATTGGACTGTGCACAGTCTTTGGATGCAGAGTTGCCGTGGGTCAGGGGTTGGCTGGCAGTCAGCATCTGATATTCTCATCTTCAGTRTTTGTTCTGACTTGAGGGGGGCATTTCATTCACATAATTTGTGAATGAACTTTCTGACCCTTTTCAAATGCAGGATTTTTTTTCCTTTCTTTCCTCCCCAGGCTATTTTAATAAAAGAAGGTGGTATCAATAAGCAAATTGTGAGTGATGTTTATGTCTGTCAACCCCACTCCCTGCACCCCCACATTTTTCAGGCTAATCCATCACAAAATGATGGAATATAAGGGGGGAAAACTGAGATGCTCAGTTCTGAGATCACTTCTCCAGTAGTCTGTGACAAAAGCTGTCTCTCTCCTTTATTATTAAGGCCATCAGAATGAAACGGTTTAAATTGATTTGACTAATTGCGCTCATTTAACTTTTTAATAATGAAATGCACCGAGGCTGTGTAAATTGTTAACAGTCATGTCCTTTTCTTTGCTTTGAGCAGTTTTACTCTGGGCACCGATCTCCTCACATTCCATATAGGTTATTGCACCTGGTATGGACTCACGCACGGCATTTAGCAGGGTACGAGCAACAAGATGCACACGAGTTCCTCATTGCTGCATTAGATGTGCTACACAGACACTGCAAAGGTAAGGCTTGTCCTGAGGCTTCAATCAACAAGGATTAGTGCATCAAAAGGAGGTAGAACCATCTCAAACCAAATCTAGTGCCACTACAGCACTCTAAACAAATTCCTTAAAATGTTAGGTAGACTTATAATATTTTTAAATAAATAAACCGTTCTCACTGTCAGAAATCACCAAGAGTTAGAAKCAGACAAGCCTGTACATTGGTTTGAATCACCATCATGATGTTCTCTTATTGGTTGTGAGTCACTGTCTTTTCTTTTARATTGCCATTTTAATTCTATTTATACTTGAAGTAGTTAGAACTCTTACTCAGTGTGTCATGGGACTGATGAAAATAACATAGGGTAGGCTATGTCTTGATACTTAATACTATTATTCTGCTTAAATATGATTCTGCTGTATTTCTGATACCAAATTGCTTACAGAAACGTGAATAAGAGCAATGTGTGGTTATGGTATCTTGTTTTATTAGTCTGTATATAATAATGCATAATTGTACAATACAATAAAAATATTCAGTGCCATGCTTTTTGACATGAATTATCTAAGCCTTGATTTTATAATACCATATGAAATTATGTATTTTGTGTTAGTTAGCTGAACTGAAGCTGAACTGAAAATTTCCCAATCTGCCAATGTTTGCTCTAGCTTGATTCACGTACTGCAGCACTGAAATTTTTACTGTTCCTCCAAGGGAAAAGTAGTAGGGTTGATACTAGCAGAACAAACAAAAAAGTCCTTAGTTACCAAAAAGAAGCTTTAAAGCACTCAACTTTCCTCAAATGCTCTTAGGAAAAGCACTTAAGGGTTAGTTTTTTTGGCTTATCAAAGGGAAGGCTGCTGCTGCTTCTCTGAACCATTGTGAATCTTGCTTTTATCTCTTGAGATAGCCCTGCATGGCAGCAGATGGGCTTGTTCACATCCATAATTGGTGTCTCCAAAAGAAACTTCTCCAAAAAAAGTACTGCTAAGGACAGGAGTATACAGAGCACTTCCTTTGTAGTTATTAATATCTGTCATTTGACAGTCACTGACTGGATTTCAATAATCCAAATTAAWCTGGTGTGGAAGTCCAGTAAGGAACAGAATCCACCCAAATATTGACTTCCCACTTCTTAACACTGAATCAATTCAGCTGCAAAAAGAAACACTTCTTGGTTCCTGTAAAGTTTCTGAACCACTCATCTAACAAATCTTGAAGCGTTTTTTCATCATCTTTGATAGAATGCTCATATTTCTTCTACAAAGCCTCATTAATTAATGAAGCAGTATTTGCTTCTCAGAATTGTAAAGAAAAAACTTGCAACAATAAAGGTCCCTGAGCTCTTCTCAAACTGATAAAGAATCTGAAAAGACTTTTAAAAATGTGGTTTGACTTTAAATGAAGAATCTCTCTGATATATCTTCCTTGACATCTCTGCACCCAGGTTTTCAAATTTCTGTTTCTGAAGAAATAGAGAGGCTTTTATTGAATCCTAGTAAATGRTCTATACCACATCAAGGGAATTTAAAAGAAGTGGTTGAACAGTTGTGTGGGAACCAAACAAGTTAATCTAAACCAGAATTTCAAGTATAGTCATGCAAAACCACATTTGGAATGAACTAGTTTTCAGTGTAATGAGAAAGTTTTCCCACTTGTGTAGCCATGCAGAAACACACATGCATGTGAAGTGTGCAGATATAAAAATATTATTACTAATAGTGAGAATATGTCCTACAGCTACTATAAGCAAATAATACCTCCCCTGCCAATATTAAATATTTATTTTAATGAATGAAGAAAGCTTTTAAAGCTTCCAGTCAATAGTAATGGAGTTTTACAATTAACTCACACGGAAATCAAATAAAGTCATGGAGAAAATTTTACCCTAGATTTTGGACATTATTCATGATCACCAAGGCTTTGGGCACCAAAGTAAATTAAAATGTTCATCATGTATAAATATCCAGTGATGTTTGTTTGGCTGTCATTAGTCATTTCCCCTTTTCCATTGCATTTACTCASTTTTCTAGGAAGTGCCTTAATGCAAGTGAAGACAAAGCTGTGAATATTTGTTGTTGATATGTCACTGCCTAAATTAGGAAAAATACRTGTTTTTGATGTCCATGTAAAGATAAATTTTGTAATCCTGTAACTGTTCTGAGATGATTATGTGGGCTGTCTGACCCAGGTAGTTTTGTTTTGATTTGGTTGGTGTTTTTAATGCTGGTTGAACCTAAACTTYGTTTTAGTGGCATCTGTGAAGTTTTGGAAGCCCAGTATACCTGTTTGATCTCCATGTAATTCCTGTCTCAGGGGTGCTAGATGTGCTGGCCCTGTTGGGTTAAGCTTTGGCATCTGGGCAGGGCATATTCTGAACCCTCAAAAAGGCTCCTCTCTGCTGCTGGAGTAACAGAAAGTATTTCTGAATAAAAGAGGTCGAGTTTGTCTTGCCCGTGTATCACTTCTTTTTTATTCCAACAGCTGGAGGCAGGTGATCTAGCTGGAAAAAGTATTTTGGTGGAAAAGATAATGTAAATAATGTGTATTTCTGCCCAGGCTGTAAAGCATTAAGTCAGCTTTTAGTCAGCATGACAGATGCATCCTTATCACCAGTGCTCTGGGATAAATTTGGGGTTCTAATTCTGCAGACTTCCCCAACAGCGAGGTTCCAGTCATCMAAAAACTGTAATTTCCCAGCTTTGTCTCAGACATCCTCAAGCCTGGAGAAAGTTAGACCTGAATTATGGTCTARGTCTGGCTGTGGGGGTTTCTGTATTTATTGCAGGAGCAACAGTACTCAAGTAGCAGAGATGGGCACTGGTACACAAATGTTCTAAAAGCAAGATAAAAAAATGGAAGTGATCTTATGTTTTTATCCCAAACTTTATTCAGTAGTCTAAGAAAAGGAGAGGAGTGCTTTAAAGCTGATCATTCCTCATTTATTTGGMTTTCTTGGAGCACTTTGCATTCACCTTTAACAAGGAGTGCTACAAAACAAATCTGAAGCCAGAAAAAGAACTTTGTACTGAGATTTGGGAGGAAAACACTGCCCTGCTCTGTGAATTCTGTATGATATTCTTAGAAATTGATAGAGCATATGCTTGTGAAACATGTCATCTGCTCTGATCCTTATAGATTTGTGTGTACTCYGCTTTGTCGGAAATAACAAGCACTYGTTCAGAACACCAGGGACCAAAGCAAAGCAGAAATATTAACATTAATGTCTTGTTTTGATAAACAACCCTTTTAAAATCTGACAATTCTTGACTTCCCTTATTTAAAATACAGAATAGAACATTGAGGCAAAACTTGTGTTTTTGTATCAAAACCAAAAGCAATTTTAAAAACTTATCTATAGCTGTTTTTACAGTTGCTTTTACAGTGTTATTTACCTTTGTGGTATATTAAATGCCTAATTTGAACACAAGTAAATATTCTTAGTGATTGTACAGACACGGCAGTAACTTGTGTGGGGTTTTCTGAGAGCTCCATTTAATTTGAGTCCAAACTTCTAAACTCAATTTTCTGCCATTCTCATAATCMCATTAGTGTGTACATTGCTGTATTTTCAAGTCTTGTGCTGACCGCTCTTAGAAGAAGCTGCTGATTTCCCTGGTAAGAATTATGACCGGATTTAAACCCCCAAAAAATACATTAAATTAAAACCTCWTTTGGGAAACAGAAATGTTGAAGGGAACCTTAACTTGAGCACAACAATCTAGCAGCTTCCAGTTCTCAGCTGCATAATACACCTCCCCTCAGCATCTGTTCCATATTGACAAGTGTGTGTAGGTGGTAATCTTACTCTTTTTTCCCTCCTCTCCAACCAAATGTCATGGGAAATAATGTTGAGTGGGTAATACCCTTCTGTTTTGCTGGGAACAAGCTTGCAGAATATTCATTTGAGACCCTCTCATCGCTGATCCTAATTGACTCGTGTAATTGAAAAGGGAGAGCTGGGTTCTCTCTGTAGGAGGAAATGTCTGTCTGCTCAAGGTGTCCAGCTGRGATGGTACCTGTGGTCCAGGGAAAAGCTCTCAGTGCTGCTTTTCTCTTTCTGCCCCCTCAAAACAAAGCAGAGACAAAGTCTGAAATGGGGAGATGTGGTAGTTGCATATGGAGTCTTTAAAAAAGGAAAAGTGCGGTTCTAACTAAAACCCAGTTAATTCTRTTTTGAATTTCTTTTTTTCTTTAATGCTTCTAAGTGAAGCCTTTTCTGTAGGTGAAGGATGCCTTGCACAGTCTCTATCCTGTATGCCCTCTTCATTAGCTTAGCATAATTGAGGCCTTTAAAAGCTCTTAAGTTCAGTAAGATTTAGTTGAAATTCCCATCAAGAAACGCCTCAGACCGGGTGTGATAACCCCCAACTTGAACCTCATACACTTGAAATCTAATTTTAGAGCATTTTCTTCGTGAGCCTTTTTAAGGAAACAATGTGCTTTTCTTGGCAATTCAAACAAAAGTTTCTAAAGCCTAAATCCGGCTGCTGAGGGAGAACTTTCCTGAGGCATTTAGGATCTAATTAACTCAAGTGGCCTATTGCAGCTTAGTAGGTATCACCTATGGCTGCTTTTCCACACTTAGTATCCGGTGGAACTTTTGTCAGATTATTATAGAACATTTTTCAATGTAATTCTAAAGTTCATTGGAAAAAAATAATATAGTTCTATTTGCTCGTACTGCAAGAAGACTCCAGCTAGAGTACCTTAGATGTATGACAAGTGGTCTATTTCTCTGCACTTTTAGTTGCTTGTGGTGGTTTTTTGGAGATTCTTGAGTGGAAATTAATKGGTTTTGAGAAATAGCTGAGATTTGAGGAGTATTTCAGTATTTCAATCTTACTATTTCAGTTTCAGAAATCAAATAGTTCCTAGGAAGTTAAATACACTGGGAAAGCTGGCCAAACTTAGTTCTGTTGTAGCAGTTGCTGTTGAAGGAGATGGGAATACATCTTAAAATGTATTTAAAAAAAATAATCAGCAGGTACTGTGAAATAATTGGTGTGTGCATCTCTGATTGCAAAGCAAACCCAGTTGTATYTGTCCTACTCAAGGAAAACAAGCAGTGCACAGTCTGGAAATCCAAGGGAAAGGGTATCATTCKTAGCTCACCTGTGGGGAATGGAGGGAGAAGGCTTTGAAGCTGAGAACTGTGTGAAGAARTGTTTGGTTATTTAATACTCTTGTTACTGTGAGAAATCTGAACTGGCCCAATCTCAGCACTCAAATCCTAAAAGTGACACTGCACTCCTGGGACCTGCAGTGACTGTGTGTGATGCCTAAAAGATGGGAATGTGTTCACTGTGCCTCTGGAGAGCTCAGAGGATTTCTGTGCCTCTGGAGAAGCTGGAGGAGCACATAGCATTATCTCCCCACTTCAGATAAAGGCAGCTTTCATTTTCCCACTGATGAGAACCTGTGTGGAAGGTGCACGTTGATGGTGAAAGGCCGGGATGGAGGCAGTGGGCTGGGGGTGAAATACTTTACAAACCCTCTCCCCTCACTCTACTGGCAGAAGTTGACTGGCATAGAAGTAAAAAGTACTATTACTTAAGTTTCTTTTCTCTGTGAAGTTTAAATATTGATTTTGATGAACCCCCTTGGCAGCTCCTTTGTCTCAGGAGCTGATCTTTATGCCAGGCAATGCAAAGAAAATCTCTGTAAAGGCAGATACCCCTTTATCAAGGGATTTGCTAAGAGCTGCTATGGCTTAAAGCTTTACCTCTACACCTTCTGGTTATTTTGTATATTTTTCAAGGAGTTGTCTGTCTTGTTTCCTTATTTTCTTCAATGCACAATTTGTCAGGGTTCTGTGTTATCCTTGTGAACTTGCAGTGTAAGTTTGAGTTAGAAAGAGTTATTGGAGACACAGTCCAAGACAAAMCATTGTTCCCTCAGAGGATTTTTCACTTCTGAGCCTGTGTTTGCATTCCTGCAGGTGATGATAATGGGAAGAAGGCCAACAACCCCAACCACTGTAACTGCATCATAGACCAAATCTTCACAGGCGGACTGCAGTCGGATGTTACCTGTCAAGTCTGCCAGTAAGTCACTTTTTCATGTTCCTGGGCTTTGATTGGAGTCTGCATTCCCTCCAGTGCAGTGCCCTGAACCTTTCTCTCTTGAATACCAATAAATACCAGCAAAATTCCAGAAAGGCAAGAACAGTGTAAATGCAGCACCATGAGGGACCAGCACAGATTRCCCAGAGRAGCTGTGGCTTCCCCATCTCTGGGAGTGTTCAGTGCCAGGCTGGATGGAGCTCTGAGCAGCCTGGTCTGGTGGGAGGTGTCCCTAACCAWGGCAGGAGGTAGAATGAGATGATCTTTAAGATCTCTTCCAACTAAACCATCCTGGGATTTGGTAATTCTGTAATTCTATCAGCTAAATGCAATCAATTACCAGTTAACTGTCATATATTAAGACACACCTAAAAAAGTGCCTGGAAAGTACCAYAGGCTTATGCACATAAACATTTTACTACTCTGGAAAAGGCTGTTGTTTTTCARCATCATAGGGAAAAGACTTCCAAGATCTCTTTGGATTTCAAAGTATATAATTACAACTACATTTGAAGAAAATTCTGATTCAGAGCATTTTCTTTCAGTCAGGAGCCTCATGTATCATCAAGAGAGGTTTCAAAGAGGTTGATGCCTAATGTAATCTGTAAGATACCAGGAAAAAAGCTTCACAAGAGTATGGGAAAATGTATTTATTGATCTGCTCTATACTGGAGCAAGCTGACTTCTCTTTGGGGATGTTTGGTGTTGCYATAGTGCAGAAGTCAGAGTTCTTGTTTTTTGTTCTGCCTTGCATTCTTGCTGTCCTGCACATGGGCTGGGCTTGTTTGAATCWGCTTTTATTCTCAGTTTCCTGGAGGGATTTGCAAAAGATTTACTGTAAGGAAAACATAGGAAATTCTGGTCTTTGCCTGATAGAGCCACAGAATCCTTATGTGATAATTCAAAGCTTGATGTGTTATGACACAGTATTAACATTGATGAAACTTTGACAAAAGAAGTTTTCTTTTGAAAATTGACAACTTYTGCACAAATGAAGCAGGGGAAAAAGGCAGAGTACTGAAGGCTTAATGAGATTGCAGAGTGAAAGAGAGTAGTTTTAGGGGAAGAGAACTCAAAAAGTAAACATAACAAGAAGCTTAAACCCCTTAAGTTCTCTTAAATATGAATGCTGGAAGACAAGATTTGAGTCAATAGCAGGTAAAATTTTGAGCAGCTTTTTCCACAGTCTGCTGTTGGCTTGTCTTCAGCTGTCTTTAGAGAACTCTGATGGAGAACATGAGCTGCTGCAGAGCTTGGTGCAGTTATTCTTTGGCCTCTCAAATCCCAAAGGCTGTAGGAGATGCTGAGARGAACTGCAAAGCTGAATTCGGTGCATTGCTGGACAGCAAAAGTATCTTAAAAGCTTTCTCTTTTTTGATAGCCTTAATCACCATCTTCCATGTCTTGAGCAGACAAGACCAGTCTCTAAACTACTTGGATGGCATGTAGCTATTGTCATAGATTTTAACTGGTTTATACTGGTCAGTAGTGCCTCTGTCTCAGAGCAGCTCTGCTTGGAGTCTCAGGGCTCCAGTGAGTGGGACAATGTCTTAAATACTTTTATTTTGCATTTAATATATCACATTCATTTCCCCAAACATACGGCTTTTGAATATCCAGGAAAACAATCAATTGTGGGACAACGCTCTGGAGCAGCTCTGCTTTCTGTCATCTCTGAGTGCCCTCTAGGGGTGATGGAGATCCCAAAGTCCTTCAAATTAAATACCTGGAGTGCACCCCAGAGTGAGAGAAACTTTATTTTGCTCCCTTTAAAAGCACCTGACAGTGTTCTCTTCTCTTCAGTGGCGTTTCCACGACGATAGACCCGTTCTGGGACATCAGTTTGGATCTGCCAGGCTCTTCCACCCCGTTCTGGCCGCTGAGTCCRGGCAGCGATGGCAGCGTGGTGAATGGGGAAAGCCACGTGTCGGGCACCACCACCCTCACAGACTGCTTGCGAAGGTATGGCCTGGCACAGGCACAGCTTGGCCTTGGGTAAAAGGAATTTGGCTTCATCCCCTTCTCCAGCTGCCTCTGAACATGGGGCTCAGTGATGCTTTGTCTCTCCTCTGTTCCCCAAACAGCATTTTTACACCGATTTTCAGTTGTTTGCATGTGAGAAAGTAAGAAGGCTCAGAGCAACAATAAGCACTCAAAGCGTTTTGTCACATGATGTGAGAAKAAAACAAAATTTTGCATTGGCTGATCAAAATCAGTAATATTTGTCTCCATGTTGTTGGTTCTGGTGGTTGAGGAAGCACATGAAAAGAGTTTGCATTGCATTTAATATTTATCTAAATTTTAACTCCAAGCAGAAATCAGATTTTGCTCTAAGCCCAGCTGAGAGCCAGTGCCAGCTTAGTTGCAGGAATGCTATTAAGGATTAAAGGAATGGCTTTTGAAAGCCCAAAAGAAAAGGTAATTCTGAGCCTGAAACTTAAGCATCATGGAAACAAGTRCCTGGGGAGAAGGTTATGGCTTTGTGTACAGTTCACTTGGATCTTTCAGCAGATCTGAAAGTCGTTCTCATGTGGCAAATGCAGATATTTGCCTGAGGAGGAGGTTACCTGGAGCCTGGGGCAAAGCTGATCCTACCGAAATAAAAATTCATGGTCTTTAACGTCAGGTTTCTAATCTTCTTGATATTGTTAAGATCAATAATTTTAAGGACACGAGGGAATTAATACAAGTAAAAAAATTGCTGATGCAGAAATGCATCAAGAGGCAAAATCAGTTAAATTTTGATGATTCTTTTCAACATAAAGATTAGTAGAATTAAAGGTGTGATAGGAAAGGAAAAACATCCAGGTTCAAAGATATTATCAGAAAGTATGGATTTTGGAAAGAAGTTGAACTGTAATGGATATAGAGGATGGGTCTGTATTTTTATTCAAAAGTTAGCAAGGAAGAAGATATGTAAATTCATATCACTGTGGCCATGCAGTTGAAGTTGGCTTGAAGAAGGAAGGATTGAGCAGGAGTATGACACAAAAATGGAAAGATAAGGGCATTGCAGACACAGTCACAGCAAATTTATAAGCCTTTTAGAGACTTRAGAGAAAAGAAACACAAAGGAAAAAAATAAAAAAGAGACAGAAAATGATGGCACCTAAGCCAGGTAAAGGAATTCTTGTTAATTAATCAGGAGGCTGTGATGTCATTTAGTGTTTTGGCTGTAGCCAAAACGAGGGTGAGGGATGAGCTGACACTGTGGTACCCTCACGTTCTTCATGTGCATTAATGAACATTTTTTAGCTATATTTCAAAATATTTCATCTCARAAATCCCAGTTGTAAGGCAGCCTCTGGGTAAATGGCTGATTTGCCCTGTGGCAGTGTAAACTTGGAGGAAGGGACTGAGCAGTCCCTGGTCTTGGCCTTTCTGAGCTGAGTTTCTGGAAAAGAGAGATTCTGTTTTAGTTTCCAGTGAGACCATCGAGGTAGTCCATTTTCTGTGAGCACTTCCCTGTTCCCTAATGGTCTCTTTCCATGGCTCCTTTGAGCAGTTCTGTCTGAAAATTTTGAAAGAGTTTTTTTCTAGTTGTCAACAAAGGTTTTGTAGAAGGGTATCTGTATTTTGAAAAGGRCTTTGTGTTTACAGCACTTTCCATCTCAGAGCTTTGATCCCAGCCCTGGAGGGCTACAAGGTAGAACAGTGTGTTGCACAGGAGTGTCTTCCATATCAATGTTTTTTTGTTTTTGAAAACTAAAGATTTTTTTTTGCTTTCTGTATGAAAATGAGCTGTTTTGCTGTAGGAGCTGAACTAACACTGAGCTCCTTTCTCAGTCACTGATTCACTTCAATGCAAGTTAGAGGAATGATCRATGTCATATTTGGATATCTGAGCCATAACACTTTACATTATTATGGTTTTATTGTAGGTKTTTCCAAAATTACTTAAAACCCATTGACTCTTGTGGTGCCAGTGACCCACAAATAAAAGTGTTTTCAGCCCGTRTCAAAAATCATCTGATTGTTTCGTGCATTCCTTTGCTTTTCAATATTTTTTCAGGTTTACAAGGCCAGAACATCTAGGAAGCAGTGCCAAAATCAAATGTAGTGGTTGCCATAGCTACCAAGAATCTACCAAACAACTCACTATGAAGAAGTTACCCATTGTGGCCTGTTTTCATCTCAAAGTAAGTTCACGGGGGGCTGACAGAGCAGAGGGTGTGRTTTCCTCTCTSAGAGGATGAGCTGAATTCCTGGACRTGTCTTCTGGCTTTCACTGACTAAATTTTTGTGATAAAATTAATATAAAGAACAGCTTTCTTTGCCCAGCTAAGAGTTTCTGTTGAGATAGTGTTACGTTATCTCTCATGTGGCTTTGCAGTGTGTCTGGGGGAATTTAACCAACTTGAATCTAGAGGCAGAAAGGAAAGCTGGTGCAAAACCTGAACCAGCACAGAAACCAATCTCCAGAAACAGTTCCTCATCCTGCATGGTACAATTTATACACTTTCACTGAAGGAATGTCCCTGTGTTGAAGGAAAAGAATTGTGTTATTCCAAATGACTAAAGATTTTTTTAAAAAATAAATTACTTTTCCTTAGCAATTGTGTCTGTCAATGCAAAATGCACATTTCATTTTGTGTGTTAAAGCAAGAGAGAAACACAAAAGATAAGAATTACAGAAGTCTCAGCTTTTCACATCTGGATCTGTTGCTAGGGAATTGTTACAGCWTCACAATTGGAAAATAATTAACTTGAAGTGTAAATAGAGCAGAATTTCTGAGAAATTGAGAGGGTAGCTGCCTTTAAATAGAAACTAATTCATCTCTTTCTTTTTTTGTTCCTGTTTTCATTTAATGTTCAGTGAAGGAGATGAGGAGAGGATGGTGGGTACTGCAGGCCCCTTTTGGCTGAGGGACAAGGCTGTTTTTGTTAGCATATTCCATTTTTTTGCTTTAATTTGAATGGGTATTCCTGTGTAGGCTTGACTCCTGTCACTTGAGATGATTGGATGGGTGGATTCAGTGTGTGAATCTAAAGGCAAGCTCCTGTTAKCACCAGTTCTGTGTGCCAGGGTAGACAGCAAAGATGGATTTGAGCAGCCCTAGTGCAAMTGAGCACTGCTTTGGGTAAAGGCTGTGGGTGCTCTCCCTGTTTATAACAGTTTTTCTTTGATGTCAGTTGGCAATAAGTTTTTATGCATAGATATTAAGGTAAATAATCTAATTAATACTGTATTAACACTGAGCCCACAAATGGTGGTTTATTTTCCTGGTAGAAATGTGTTGGTATTTACATGGGCGTGCCCAGAGAGCTGAAAAATCTGGGGATGTCCCTGCATAATGACTATTAATGTGCATTCATGTTATTATTTCTAAGYTTTGTACATTTATAAAAGACACAAAAGTTAAACCTTTCTCTAAAGAAAAACCCTCTTGCCCTTTGCCTGCAGCGGTTTGAACACTCAGCCAAACTGAGGCGGAAGATCACTACGTATGTCTCGTTTCCACTGGAGCTGGACATGACACCTTTCATGGCTTCCAGGTGGGTGCCAAGTCCAGAACCCCTCCCAGACCTGGGCAGAGCTGGTTACCAGTTCCTACACGTGCAGCTTGAAACAAGGAGCATCCTTGAGGGTACAGAGCAGTGTCTGTGGTGGTATTTCTGCCATGGGCTTCTCTGTGGAAGGTGTAGCTTGTCTAAAGCCATTTTTAGATAAACTGTGCAGTTTCATGTGCCAGAGAAGGATTTATATTTAAACATCGTGGTGGGGTTTTTTAATTAATGTGTGTTATGTTTCTGGTTGCCAGTTAAATTTATAGACCCAGMTCCATCCTGCCTTCAGATCCTGCTTTGGTCCCATCCCCTCAGTGCCCACCCACCAGCCATCCTGTGCATCTGGCCAGAATAGAGCCAACCTCAYCCCTAACTCAGTATTCCTGAAGTTATAAAAATCCTTCCTCTTTATTCCTGCACATATGCAAATCTGGGGGTTTTTGTTTAGTACCTTCAACTTGTGTTTAGAGAATGCTGCAAGAAGCAAAAACAWAGTCCAGATTAAAATAGAAACAGCAAGACTTCTCCCACCTCCCAGGTTTGTGGAAGACGTGGCATTTATATAAAGAGACCTTTGTGAAAGGAATTTAATCAGCTTAATTATAAAGTATTTGTTAGTTATTCCATGCAAATGTGCAGGAGGATATTCTGATTTAATTTGTATCTGAAGCAGTGCAGAAAGCCCCAAACCATGGCATCTTTTAAGAGAGGGACTCTATTTGATGCTGGAATTTTACTTGTAATTTCAAGCTTTGCCTGMACTTCCCATTGCCCARGAAAAGAGTAGATGCTTYTACCAGGAGAGAAAGAAGAGCCCTGAAGCTCTGTTAAATACTGTTATACTAAGAATATATGGTTTAYTCCAATATATTCTGGAGATTTTGAGACTTCCCCGTTCCTCTGTGGAATTCTCCCTGGATAGAACAGGCTCTGCTGATGAAAGGTATCCAGCATAATGGAATAGAGATGGGATAATCAACAGACATAACTCAGTAGTCTGAATTTCACCAGCTAAGAAATCAACAGCATAATCCTATTGCTGCTGTCAAAACACAAAATGAATTTACAAGTCAGAGCCGGGATGATTGACCCATCACAAGATAAAGGATTGATGTAATTAGATAATTTCCCAGGTTTCAAATACAAATCTTTTCTTAACCTGTTTTTAAGCTTTTTGGATAAAACATTTGACGTAAACAGATGTGTATTTGCAGCACTGAAGCCTTGACCAGGAGGAGAAATGRTATTTGTGATGTAGCACTGCTGTGAGAGCAAATAAAGCATCTTTAGCATCCTAATCAGCTCTTTGCTGCTCAGCTGGAATAAGAACCTGGATTCAGCAAACAGGCTGTGTYGTGTCAGACCAATTTTCCTGGGTTTGGGAAGCCACTGCTTTAAGTGACTGGATTTTTGTGTGTGTGTGTGTTGCAGTAAAGAGAGCAGAATGAACGGGCAGTACCAGCAGCCGACGGATAGTCTAAACAATGATAATAAGTAAGTGGTACATTCCATGACTCCTATTGTGAAAGGTAGTTGCCTTCTAGAAAGAGATAATGTTGCTTTATATCCTGCAGTGCCAGTGCCTTACCTTATCTGACAGCACAGTAAGTCTGAAATGGTGCAAAATAAAGCTTTGCTCACTACAGTTCTCACCCCTCTGTGGGGCTGTGGCAGCTGCTACAGAGCTGAGGGTGATAGCCCCAGCAAATGGTCTGGGGGCAAAATTAAATTCTGTGGTCACAGGATTTATTACAAGGGATGGGTGTTTCATTCAAATAGTCCTGTTCCTATTGCAGTGGCAAAGGGAGTTCCAGGGGACCAAAGAACTCTCCTGACACTCCAAAGTCCAGATTACACAATCCCAGTAATCCAGGGGTCTCTTGGTCAGGTATTGGTTCCAGTCAGAATAAATGATGGACTGATATGGGACTTGCTCAAGAATGTAAAGGGGTGTGATTGAAACCAGTATCCACTGCTTTATGGGAATAAAGTGGTCACACAAACCTTAGTGCTTCATTTAAATAAGGTTACAAGTTTCACTGCTGCGGTTGAATTCAAGGCATTTCATTTGCCACTAGAAGTTTCAGTAAGAAACTGGAAGCACACAAAGATGTAAAAACAAACAGGTGTTTGTGCAGGCATCACCCAGGAAGGTACCAGGCAGGTGTGGGGTGGGCCTGCAGGTTGAGTTATTAGGTGTGGCATGTTCAGTACTGTTAGAAAAAGGCTGAAAGTAACACAGCTGATCACTGTTGAGGCTTGCACATGCCTTTAGTTGGAAATGTTAAAAATGAAGCAGATTTAGGTAAYGAGAGCAGAGACATCTGGACTCCTCAGTAATCTGGCTGCCAGGGAACAGCTGGGGCAATGTCAGAATGCTCCAGCAAGGACTGAAGGGTGCTGTCCATCCTCACTGGATTCAAGGACTCCCCTAGAGAGAGTGGCTCTAAATCAGTGGCTCTGTAGGGAGTCAGTGAATAGGTGCCTTGTTGTGGCACTGCTGTGTTAAAAGAGTTCTGTGAATTTTGAACACAAGTAGGACAAYATCAAGTGAGATTAGAGAGGTTATTTTACCATTATGTAGCTGTGCTTGTATCACAGAGTGTGAGGGCAGCATTTTGTGAAAGAGTTAAAGAGAGTGGAAAACACTTGAAAAAGAGCCACRAACATTTTGGAAACAAAATCTTACCTTAGGACAAAAGAGCCGAAGATTTCATTCTTGCATATAAAAAAAAAAAAATAGGAAAAAGGAAATGAGAGCAACTTGATCATCAGTATCTTTTTTGGAACAGAGGTATGCCTGCAAGTTTTCAGCAAATGCACAGCAGCATCTGAGAGCTGGAAGTTGAGGCTGAATATATTCASTATTTCAAAATAAGTACTGGCCTTGCAGATTAAGGACAGTTCAGCAGTTCAGCAGTTTATCATTAGAAATACCTAAGATTACMTSCTTCCCTAYACCTCAAATGCATTTTTTCTGGTTCACTAGAGTAAATCAGAGAAGTAGAAGGTCAGRCTGGATAATCAGTGATCCTCTTCAGGAATGCACCAATATTGATCTATTTYAGAAYAAAATTTRGTAACCRGTATTRGTAAAGCTGAMAATGGTCACCAGACTAGAGAGYTGCAGAAAYAGCAAGACAGGAAAAGAAAAATGTTTGGGKTTTTTTTTYWCCCCTGGGCAAGGCCACCCTSCTCCCAGCTRGTGTTAAAGYTGGTGYTTTATTGGTGGATCAGATCCTTTACCATTGCTGTGTGTGYTTAWGAACAAAAKTTYCTGTCTGAAATGTCTGTTGTTTTCCCCTTTTTGATGCATATATTGATGATGTGTTTTCTGTCCCAGGTATTCCTTGTTTGCAGTAGTTAATCACCAGGGAACYTTGGAGAGCGGGCACTATACCAGCTTCATCCGGCAGCACAAGGACCAGTGGTTCAAGTGTGATGATGCCATTATCACCAAGGCAAGCATTAAGGATGTGCTAGACAGTGAAGGGTAAGTGGTCATCTGGGGCAGGGAAAGGAAGAAAAACTTGGACCTTTGTTGTTTTTTCCTTACTTTAAAAAACCCCTTTTAATCATAGAGAAGGACTATTTCTCTCTKTAATATCCCCTGTAATGCTCAGTGCTTCAGCATAATTATATTTATACATAAGTGCTTTATAACCCTGGGTTTGCCAGAGGAAAGATGATGGACTTCAGGCAACTCTGCAGAGTCTGGGACTGTGCTCATGTCCAAACTCCTGCTAATGGAAGGGATTCTGAGAACCAGAGTGATGTGATCACCCAGTGCAGGAGCAGTGCTCACATCCATGGCACAATCCAGTCTGTGCCTGCAGAATCTTTAGATCACTGTGAGTGTAAAAGATTTGAAGAAAAGCCATTAAGGAAGTGCTGTGACCCAGAATGGCAAAGCTCTATGGGAGGCAGGGAGAGAACATGAGCTGTTTCKTAGCTCATGGCTTTAAATTAATCTCAGATTGACATTATGGCTTCAGATATTTATATTAGATAAGTTTTGGGAGGACAGAGCAGTAATTTTCAAGGGAAGCACCGTGGTGTTCCTCATTTGAGGGAAGCACTRGGGACTGGTRTACGTTCCAAGAAAAAAGCAACTTRAAATCTGAAGTCTTCATTTTGCATTTTCAACTGTGGACTTGGTACTGCAAAGATAAGCCTTTACCATTCCTGTTTTAATTATTCATGACATTTTCAAGGATTGCTGCAGGCACAGTSTTCAGGTTGTAATTTTTTTAATAGATTTTCCCGTTATTTCGTTTTTCTAACTTCAATCAAGAAGTAAAAACATAAATCTATAATACCTGAATTTTAGTGTTAAATGACTTGACAGAAAACTTCTGCTTTGAGGTGAACAGGGAAATGGGTTTGTTGTAATTCAGTGACAAGTGGCTCTGCTGAGGTGGGGTTATGTCCACRGGAGAACCTGCCAGAGGCAAGGAGGAGAGGATGTACAACACAACTATTGCCCATAAAGGCTGGTTTGAGCTTTGATGCATTTCCCTGGTTCAGATAAAGGTTGACAGCTAGCTGTGTGTTGTGTGAGGGAATCCATAGGGCTTGGATGGAATTAGAGTTGGAAAGTTTCAGAAGTGCTCTGAGGACTCACCAGTGGCTGTGTCAGTGTGAACAGGGTTGTGTGGAGATCAGTCCCCTTCCTCTGTGTGACTGCAGAGGGGCTGGGCTCCCTTCTGTACCACTACACAAACAGTAATTAAGGACAGGAAGAATCTCATCCTCTAAAACACCAGGTTTGAGTACAGATTGAGACATCAGATACTTGACTGGGACATGAGTCCCCACCCACGTGGCTGCTGCTTCATTTTCCTTCTGTACCAGTAAACGGGAGGCAGTTTGCAATAATCCTGGTCTGATCTYTGGTGATGTCACTCTAAAGCAACAGTTGCATCTTAAAGCACCTTTGTTTTGTGTCACATTAGTGTTAAATGGTTGCTGCCTCTCTGGGCACCAGCAGAGTCCAATCTTCAGTTTTCAGATCCTTAGTAGATTTTACGAGTGTTTGACTCTTTCACAGAATCATAGAACGGCCTGGCTAAGAAGAGACCTTAAAGCTCATCTCATTCCATCCCTTTGCTATGAGCAGGGGCACCTTTCACTGTCCCAGCCCTGTYCCTGTCCTTCAACACTTCAGGGATGGGGCATCCATGGGATTTCTCTTCTGTGTACAGCTGTTGAGTTCCCTGAGCTGCTGATGAAATTATGTCAGTTGGCTTCCCTCCTTCTCATCCCTGTTTAGTGTCCCTGGAATCACTTCAAACYGAAAAGAAAACCAAAATTAACAGCCCTCGTGTTTTCTGGTTGCATCAATGGAAACTCATCTGCTCCAGCACAGAGCTGAAACTGTCCYTCTGCTCTCTTGCAGATATTTGCTGTTCTATCACAAACAGTTCCTGGAGTATGAATAGCCTTATCCAGCAGCTTGTCAGATATAAACAAGGAAGAAACAACGCAAGCCTTCTGAATCGACACACAAACCTACCTGAAATGAAAAGACCCATTACAAACCAACTCGCACTGAGCTGTAACAGGACCTACTTGACACTGACTCACAGCCTGGAAAGTGAGAAATGAACAATATCCAACGTTTGTGCGGTCCCACAGGGACAGAACGGGGCAAAAGAGGCTGCAGTCAGTCACTTAACAGAGGAAATATAAAATGAAAGGAATGCTCTGGGTGGGGGAAATGGGAGCAGAGGAGTCCGGGCACTGGTACATCTCCTGTGTTCCTCCAAAATGTGTGTGGGAAGGCAAAGGGTTCTACCCTCATCTCCATAAAGCATCTTCTCCATTTGGTGCTTCAGCTCCAACGACCAATCATATAACAGTTAAAATTAAAAATCCAAACCCATTTTTTTATGCATATGGGTCTGAAAGCAGTAGAGTGGAGGAGGAGGGGATGAGACAACTAAAGGACTTTGCAAGTATCTTTTTATTTGTGAATTTTAGTTATTAAATAAATACAGTATGAAACTATTAGGCTCTTTTTTTTCCAACAACCGTAAAAGAAATCCTGGATTGTGGAACTGAAGCTGCAGTACTCAGACAGGTTTTCAAGCATGCCTGCTTGCACAGGTAATGTTCAATGCCATCGGACTGCTCATCAAAAGCATCAGCACAGATTCTGTTCTGTTTGAGCCCTTTTTTGTTTTGTTTTCTATAAATAGCTATTTTCTTAATTTTTTTCCTTTTATTCCCTTTTTTTCACAAGAATGAAATTCATAAATGCAACCATCAGTAAAAATGAATGAATTGGCGTGTTTATACTGTAAGAGTGGTCTTGGTTCTTTTTGGTTTTGTTTTTTTTTTTTTTAATCTTGTGGAATAAGTTTGAATTTCTCAAAAGCGCTTGTTTTGTTGTTGCTGGTTTTGGTTTGTTTTTTTCCCCTGCTGCCTTCCAAAGGTGGATTTATATATATCTGACACTTGAGAGAACCTCAGTCGTGAAAAATGTACCATCTGTTGGGAACGGTCRCTGCCGGGGCAGCTTTGAGCGATGGATCTGCTGCTATTGAGCCCTTCTGCAGTGMTCTAAGTAAACAACACATTTTCCTGGTATGTGCTAGGCTGGTATTGGTTCCTTGTATCCTCCCACATGGATTAACCCTTCRCATGCTCTCCTCCTGCAGAGCCACAGCCTGTGTGTTGGTGTTCTCAGCTCGCAGCTCTGGGGCCTTTCCTCCCCCTCCATCTCTGTGTTGAGGGACCAGCAGGAGCTGCTCGTGCTGGAGCTCRCTCAGGAGCTTGGGCTGGGGGTGGAATTGCAGCCTGGGAGAGAAAGCCTCCAGAACAGAGCTGGAAGAGCAAAAATAGCTTTGTTCTGCTTTGTGGAGAGGGTGAAGTGTCAGTTGGGCACTGTCTAAATTGGTGTCGTGCCTAAAGTCGTAGAATGGTTTGGGTTGGACTAAAAGGATCATCTGATTCCACCTCCTGCCATGGGCAGGGACRCCTTCCACCATCCCAGGGTGCTCCAAGCCCCATCCACCCTGGCCTTGGACATTTCCAGGGATCCAGAGGCTGGCAMGGCTTCTCTGATCATTGACCACTGCAAAAATCTCCAGCCAACCATTCCTCAGCTTTAGCAGTGTGGAAAAGCATGGMGGGGTCAAACCCTGTAGGTTCTGTGCTCTAGGAATGAGGTACAKGTGTCTAACCTGCCTGGGACACAGTCTGAGAAACAAAAATAGGAAAATAAGGGAATTGAGTGTGTTTGGTTTTTAAATGAGCATCTTACAAGAGCAGCTGAATAGAAGGATGGTGGAGTTCTGCACACAGACTGGAAGAGTCCGAGGAGGTTTCGTACATCAAGAGGTTTCTGTGCGGAGGCAAGGAGGAAGAAAGGACGAGCTGAAGCGGCTGGAATCAGCCCCAGGAGCTTGGGTGCGGTGTGGGGGTGCCCCGGTGTGCGAGCCCATCGCGTCCCGCCGGGGTCATTCTCATTGTAACCGGTGCCGCACGGTTTAACCTGAGCGCTCCTGTCTGCYGTGAAAAACGAGTGAAAAATGGCCGGGGAACTGCGGCTGCTGCGGGGCCCCTCCTTTCCCCGGAGCCGAGCATCGGGCGGGTGCCTGACGGCGCTTTCCGCCACCTTTTAATAATGCAGCAGCTTGCGGAGGAAGGCAGGAGCCAGCGCCTCATCACTGCCGGGGCTGCTGCATTGGCATTGCCGCCTGGTGAGCGCTGCCCCCGCGCGGCAGACGGCCACCGAGGATGAGGATGAGATGATGAGAGGATGAGGATGATGATGAGGATGATGATGAGGATGAGGATGGCCCCGGCGCTGCCTTCGCTTTGTGCCTTTGGCTGCGCTTTGAATGCATTCCGTTTTCCACAGCACACGCTCAGCCGGCGGAGCTGCTGCAGCCGGCTTTGTTAAGCCTTCAGGAACAAATTGTTTAGGGACGAGGCAGCCGTATAAATCACCCTTAATTTTTCCTCCCCGCCCATCTGGTGGAGAGGGCTCTGCTCCRTGCGGCTGCACCGGCGCAGATGGTTCTCGGGGGGAGCTTTCAGGGYTCTCTGGTTTCAAAAGCAGAATTCTTGGGGCAGTAAAAGCTCTATTATTCTTTTCTCCTCCCGCCTGCCATCCCACCCCCCGTGTCCCTGCCCGAAGCACATCAGGGTCTGTTTCCAGCAGCAATAAATCTGTGCAGGTTCCGAGAGGAGGGGACAGCATTTTCCCTCTTCCCATAGAAATGGAAGAGCAGCTGTTGGCGTACGAGCAGCGCTGCCCCTCATGCTGCTTTCCCTCAAACACAGCYTTCTCTGCCCCTCCATCCCTTCAGCAGCTCCTGCACTGAATTATTCCCTGCAGAGCCGGCAGGTTTCTCCGTGGAACTCCMTGAGCATCGCCTGGAGGAAAAAACGCCGGTCACGGAACACCCCAAGGGCGGGTGGAGCGGAGCCGCTCTGCTGTGCTGCCAGGCAGCAGTGACAGGCTGCCTCCTCCGGTGACAGCTCCTCATCCCGGGGAGCAGTTTGGGCTTGCCTGGTTTATTTGGAGGTACATTTTCTATCGGCACAGCTGGGTCTGCTGGGAGGAGGCATTTGCAGRAATGACTGGAAACAAAGGCTGGCGCAGTGCTGCAGGCTCACGGTGGGGTGTGTTCTGTTACCTGCCAGCAGGGAACACGGCTCTACAGGGGACACAAAAATAGCCAGAAAGTGGTTTTAGCTACGTTTTCTTGTTCCTCAGGCACTGGAGTAGAGCTAAAGCTTTGCCTGATGCCGGTGCCTGATGGAAAAAGCAGAAATCTGGGGATTGGTTAAACCCTGGGTGGGGGCTCTTGCTCGGAATGAGTGCCCTCAATTCTGTGTGGTTTGACTCGTCCCACCTGRAATTGTTTCTGTCCTGTACATACAATGTCCCTGGAATATTGGAAGGGATGTTTCTAGGTGGTCCTTCAGAGCTGCTGGCCAGCTGCTGTAAAATCTGATACCAAATCCATTGATTCCTCATGGTTCTCAGCCCCTAAGGGTGTTTATTATTCTCCTGCTGATTTATTCAAGTTGCTCTGTGTCACCTTTTCTCTGCTGGTGTCTGTAGTTACATTCCCACACAGAGGGGAGGGTGAGAGATGCTCCCCTCTTGTGTGTTGGGCCTGGAGGGAAGGACTTGGCTTCTGATGAGTGCTTTCCCCAATTTTTGAGACACCACATGGTAACAGGAGGAGCAGCCCTGTCCCAAGCCTGGCTTTGCCTGGGTGTGAGAAGGTGAATGCCCTCCTGGGTCAGCTGGGGMAGGAGCTGCTGCTGCCACACAGGGTGAGCTTCTGCTCTCACTGGCACGGACATGGCCCTAAAATCCTTCTCATTTGAATAATTGATGCCTCTTTATCCTCCAGAGATGCCGTAATTGCAAAACTGGTGGCAYGTGTTCAGTTAATTCTGTCCTGTTTTTAAATAAGGTTCTGAATCTCTTTATACAAATACCATGGCCGGGGTTCCTGGAGGTGACACTCGAAGGTCTGCAGGGCACTGGGGCTGGRCTGGATCCAGGTGTCCCCTGCTGGAAAGGGGCAGCCTGGTGAGGCACTGGCTGCTGCTGAGGGTTTTCCTTCTTCTGAAATCCCTGTCCTTGCGCTTGGGAGAGGGGGCATGGGCACGGAGCTGGGGGCATTCCCAAAACTGGGGCTGTTCCCAGAGCTGGGGGCGTTCCCAGATCTGGGGCTGTTCCCAGCCCTGGGGCCAGGGGAGGATGTRCTGGTGCTGCACCAAGTGCAAAACCCTTCAGCTGGAGCACTGATCCCAGCTCTGGAGCCCCTGACATAAACAGGATGTGGAACTCTGGAACAAATCCAGAGGAGGCCATGGAAGTTCTCCAAGGGCTGGAGCCCCTCTGCCACAGAGCCAGGCTGGGAGAAGGGAASGCTCCAGGGAGAGCTCAGAGCCCCTTCCAGTGCCTAAAGAAGAGCTGGAGAGGGACTGGGGRTAAGGGATGGAGGGGCAGGACACAGGGAATGGCTTCCCACTGCCAGAGGATGGTAGGGAGGGGTGGGAGATGCTGCTGTGGAGGGGAAGGGGCTGATGTGAGCAGGGAGGCCAAGAGGCTGCCCAGGTTTACTGGGACAAAGAGAAGGTTTGGAAGGTCGAGGCCCATGGACTGTGAGTGCTGAGAGTGTAGGAGGTGATCAGAATGAGAGGCTCAACCTCCCTGGCGATGCCTTTTTAATGGTAAGAAAGTATTTACATTTAAAGGAATACATMATATAGAAGGTACATAATCTGTTATAAATCTGCTTGTGTTTTCTCCAGCTGTCTGCTATCCAGAACMCAGTCAATATAAATATTGACGTATATTTATTCTTCCAAGTTTGAAGCTCTGGTTTGAGACAGTGGAGGGGATGGGCTCCTACCAGGAGYGATTCCTCACCAAACAAAAAATTCCTACAGTCTCCTTTAGTGGAAATGAAAACTTTAAGTTACAGATTGAAACCTCTGTTTTTCCATGGTAGCTTTCAAAGCCAGATCAGATAAAAATATTCCCTCAAAACTGATTTATCTCCAGCTGATTCCTCACTTTTACCAGCTCTTCAGGATAACCCAGGTCAGATACGCAAAAACCCAGCTTTGTAGAAAGATCTCAGCTTTGGTTGAGTTTTCACATTTAAACCCAATTCCATGGAGGATTTTGGTGCCGGTCCCAGCTCCTCATGTGCAGCATCGTGTCCTGGTCATGAGGCAGAGCCTCCTCAACCCCCACGGCACTGCTGGGAGCTGACAGCAGAGCTTCCCACGCTGAGTCCCTGTGACTTTCACCAGGAGCTCCTTGGATCCAATGCCATGTCTGAGATGTTTCCAGCTCTGCTGCAGATTGTTCTGGTGAGTGATGGAAGTGAGCTCTGCATGGGATCAGTGGGCACTGCAGCCTGAGCCTTTGCAGGGATGCTGGTGCTGGAAGSAGGATGAAAAGCCCCCATGAGACAYCCCYGATGGCTGGGATGCACCGAGGTCAAGCTGGGGGATGGAGTCGGATGCTGCTCCATGRGAAGTGCACGAGAATAATGGGAATTAAATTTCCTGAGTGGAAGCAAAGAGCTTTGTGCAACCTCCAGCCCTGTGTTATCCTACAGCCATCGGCACAGCCTGGGCTGGAGAAGTTCCATCACTGGCAGCAGAGGGTGAAGCAGTTTTGGTTTGGGGGCAGAGGGGACATCCCTCCATTCTGATCCTGTGCTGGGATGTCCCCTGCGGTCACACCGTGGGTGTTTTCTCTTGGGAAGGAGAACAGATGATTTTGAAGTGGCCGTCGTCAGGGCTGGGCACGGCCCCGGCGCTTCCCGTGCTGCAGATCCCAGTGAAGGAGGGAGCAGCCCTGTCCCCGAGGTGGCAGGAGGTGCTGTGGCAGGATTTGGTCTCTTGGACAGCAGAGCCATGTCCAGGGAAGCAGAAGCCACAGGTTTCCACCGGCTCTGGGATTCTGATGCTGGTGAATCCATCACCAACGCTGCCCGCTTCCACCAGCCCATCTGCAAATAAACTCTGCATCAGCTGAGGGAGTTTGGGAGCAGCTTTAACCTGAGGAATGCTCTGAAGGGCAGGAATTGGACAGGACACCCAGCTCCCAGCATGGATTCACTGCATCACCTAAAACATCCAGAAAATTTCTCCAAAACTGGTGGCTTCCCCGAAAAGTGACCATTTTATGCCCCGAGTCCTTGGCAAGGCAGACGGGAACGGCTGGAGAGACCCTGGGACTGACTCTCGGTGTCACATTGGCTCGTGGGCTCTTCCTCTGTGATTTTTGAYATTGATGGCTTTGAGGTGGATGTGTGTAAACATGGATGTGTGTGATGTGTGTGCAGAAATAGGTAAGGAGGCAATTTTTATTTGAAAGGGAGAGGATAAGAAGAAGAGGAAGAATAAAAACACCTTTTCCATGTTGAATTGCCCCACATTATCCTTTCTCCTTKGCACAAGGACTTTGAAGCCCCTCTGGCTGTGGAGCTAAAATTGAGGTTTTTCTGGGACAGGTGTTCATTTTGAAAGAGGATTGAAAAGGTTTTGAAAGAGGTTTTTGCTGCTCAGCCTCTGGCCGGAGGCTGGAGAGGTTCTGGCAGTGCCGGGGCTGTGCAGGGAGTGGCTCAGGAGGGGTTTATGGTGGAGAATCGGGCACGGGGTCCGGTCCTGCTCCTCTTCAGGCTCGCACTGAACCACATCGTTGTCTCTGCTTTTCCTCCCTCCCCTGTCAGGACCTGGCTCCTCTCCAGCAGTGTCCGGCAGCCCGATCCTGCCCCCCGCACGCTCCCCACCCTGTCCCCTYGCCCCCAGTGCTGCCAGCACCCACCTTTGGCAGGATCCTCCCTGCAGGGGCAGGTGCCGGCGCTGGCTCGGCAGGAKCCCGTGTCTCCCTTCCTGCGCAGGTGGGTCCAGCCCAGGAGCAGCGAGCAGAGCAGCGCGCACAGGCACAGCCCCAGCAGCAGGTACAGCACCAGCCACGGCTCCTGCTCCGCGCACGCCTTCTGCTCCAGCACGGCCGCCGGCCCCGCCGGGGTGGCTGTGGGGCRGGACAGAGGGGGAGCTCAGACACCTCTGGGGTGGCTTTCTGATGGGAAAGAGCTGAGAGCGCCCGTGCCCTCCCCTGGGAAGGGATTTCACGGCAGCTCTGTATTCCCTCTGCTCGCTGGCACTTCTCTGCCACGGTGAGGGAGAGGAGACCCGTTCCCATTTCTGTTCCCGTTCCCATTCCCGTTCCCGTTCCCATTCCCGCTCCCATTCCCAACCCCTTTCCCTTTCCCGTCCCATTCCCGTTCCCATTCCCATCCTCATTCCCATCCCCATTCCCATTCCTATTCCCATCCCCTTTCCCATTCCCGCTCCCATTCCCACTCCCATTCCTATCCCCTTTCCCATCCCCATTCCTATTCCCATTCCCACTCCCGTTCCCATTCCCATCCCCTTTCCCTTTCCCTTTCCCTTTCCCTTTCCCTTTCCCATCCCCATTCCCATTCCCATTCCCATTCCCATTCCCACCCTCCCCCATCTCCAGGGGTGTAGGAGCTGTAGCTCCTGACCTCCCCTGTCCCCTCCCACTCCCCTTCCCCCAGGGCTGGGTGCGATCCACGGCTGCCAATTCTGCCGTGCCTGGACCGCGCCAAACACCGGCACACGACAGGGGAAAGCCTCTACAGGATGGAGAAAAGGGGAAAGGGCTGCCCCGGCTGCTCTTCCCCAGCCCCAGTGAAATGACAGCCCCCAAAGCCCGCTGGGATGGAGAGTGGGGGGTTTGGTGCCCCGTCCCCAACTCACGCTCGCAGGACAGGGCGCATTCCTTGGGGTGCTGCCCGCACACCGAGCTGCACTTGATGCAGCTCTTCACCAGCTCGTCGTAGTAAAATCCCGGTTTCTTGTTGCAGTCCATGGACTCTGCGGGAGGGGAGGGGAGGAGATGAGCACGGGGTCCCGAGGACCTGAGGACATCCTCCCACCACCCCAGCGCCCAGATTCACCAGAGGATGAGTCCAGCTCATTGCTCTGACAGGCACAGGGCGAGACCTGCCCGCTGCTGCAGGCACTGAGAACCTCTCCAGGGCTGGCAGAGGGACAGATCCAGAGGATTTGGGGTGGTGTTTGGATGGATCRCTGGGGAAAGGCATCTGCTGGCAGCAGCACAGGGAGGGGATGGTCTGAGCCAGCCAGAGGCAGCTGAAGGGTACCTGGGAGCTCCTGGCTGCTGCTGCTGCTGCCCTGGGGCTTGCACAGCTTCTTGGGACACACCAAAACTACAGCCCTGGCTCGGGATGCCAGGAATGGCATCCCCTGTCCTCAGAGAGATGTTCATTTGTGGCTACTGAGCCCTGGGCTGTAATTAATTCACCCCAGCCCGTGACTCATGCAGGGACGCTTGCTCAGCGTTTGGGTACAAAGGTTATTGYGCCTTTTTCCTCCACCCCACCTGTTTTCAGGACACCTCAGTGGCTGCCCCGGGTCAGGGGTTCATCAYTACCCACATCCACTGTACCTGGTGGTTCCCCAGCCCTGCCTTTGGAGGGTGGGGTGGCCCCAGCAGGGACAGGGGCGTTGATGCTGCAGCCTGGTGACCCGGACAGGAGCAGTGCAGAGATGCAGGCACTCAGTGCTGGCCTCAATCCCGAGCTGTTCCCAGCCCCTCCACGGGAAGCTGTCACACCTCCCTGCTCTCAGTTTGAAGCTCTGCTGAGCTGAGCTGGCTCTGGGGTTCATCCTGGGGGCTGATCCTCTCGCCCAGCCCGGCCCCACCCCTGAAACTCCCACCCAGGAGCATCCCTGGCACTCACCACACACGGCATCACACCTGGCGGGGGCCTGGCTGCAGCCCAGGCTGCAGGGGATGCACTGTGAGACGAGGGGGTCCCAGTACTCCTGGTCGGTGCAGTTGTTCATGGCATCCTGCCCCGCACGTGGCCCATCCATGGCTGTGGAACAGAGGCACATCTGTGCACGAGGTGGCCACCACGGGCTGCTTGGTAGCCACCTCGTCCCTCTCTAGGGGATCCTGGATCACTCAGCTCAATCTGCTCTTCAATCAAACCCCAATGGGAGCACTGTGCCAGCCCCAGGGGTCACACAGAGAGCCCACCCTGGCTGTGCCCCCAGGGTCTGGGGACCCTGCACCTGCCAGCGGGAGCCAAGCCTGGGGACCGTCCCCATCTTTGTAAGTTTTTCTGAAAATGACAGAAATGCAGCACTGTGTGTCATTTCTGACATCTCTSTTGGGTGTTCTGGTGTCAGAGTGAAACCCAGGCTGATGTGTCAGACACGTTAAAGCATCAGAAGGAGGAGAAYTTCCCCAGGAGACTTCAGGCACCAGTTTAACCAGTGCCAGCTGGAGATGGACGTGCTCTTGTCCCCATCATGGGCTGTTTGTCCCCTCCTCTGCTGCCCCAGTGCCCATGTGCCTTGGATCTGATGCCAAAGGCATGGGAGCAGCCCTCAGCAGCACAAAAATCTGCTCAAAAACTTACACTTTGATAAACTTTCTGGCTAACAAGAGCTACTGTGCTGTGCCACACGCAGGGTCCATGGCCAGCACCACGGAGCAGCTGCAGGAAGGTCCAACCCAGCACGAGGGTGGCCRTGGTGACAATGTCCCCTTTTCAGCCCGAGAGGGCTCCCAGGACAGCCCATCCCTCCCTGGAGCTGTGCCTGGAGCTGTTTCCTGCTCKGGTGGGAGGTGCTGCTGCTGATGGGACCCAAAGGTTTAAAACTCCCCGAAACTGCAGCACAGCGTCGGCCTTTGCGTGCCCGAAGGCAAAGCCAAATTCTTGATTTTTATCCAGAAAATGTCCTGCACTCTGCCAGGATCTCTCCAGCACTCGGGGATGTGCAGAGATGGAGCACTTTGCGTGTTTGTGCTGCCACTGCCCCCGCAGCATCTTCCCTTCAGAGGGGCTGAGGATGGGCAGCCTCTGCTGCTGCTGGCTCCTGCCTGGGGCAGCACCCGTGAAAAAAAACGRAAAGAAACCCTCCCCTTCGCGGGGAAAAATCCTCCCTGCACGAGGACGCTGGCCTGTCACTCCCAGTCATTCAATTAACATTGCTATAAAATTAAATAATGGCTTTCTGTCGAGCTGGCTGGAGACATCCCCAGGGCAGAGCGAGGCTCAGGCCATCGCTCTCCTCGGATGCTTTGGGAACAAACTCTGTACCCAGAGAAGCCCCCCGGGGTGGCAGGAAGCCTTTAAGGGGTGACAGCAACTGGGGGTGGCTGTGAGCTGAGCCATCCTTGCCCTGGGTGGGTTTTCCCATGAGATAATCGCCTGGAAAACGATTATCCCGTGGGAATAATGGAGAGATCCGGGGCTGTGKCAAAGCCCAGGGGCTGCAGGCTGGGCACCTCCTCCCCAGATGCTGCAGGGAGATGTTTGGCCTCATCTGGGACAGACCCTGCCCTCCTTGGGGACCCCCAAGACATCCCAGGCACAGGTTTTCCAGCAGAGCCAGGTGAGTCTCTCCCTCTGCCTCTCACCCACCGGGMCCAGCACCCTGAATTCCTGCCCAGATCCTTCATCCCAAGCTTTAGCGGCCACAGGACAAGGGGGAATGGCTTTGAGATGAAGGAGGGTGGATTTAGATTCGTTATCAGGAAAAAATCCTGTCCTGTGAGGGTGGGGAGGTTGCCAAAGAAGATGTGGCTGCCCCCGGATCCCTGGGAGTGTCCAAAGCCAGGCTGGACAGGGCTTGGAGCAGCCTGGATGGTGGAAGGTGTCCCTGCTGATGGAAAGGAGGGTGGAATGGGATGAGAATTTGGTCCTRCGGTTTTTTGATCCCAACCAGCTCTATGATTGCCTCTCCAGCCCCACAGTTCCGAGTACTTTCAGCATGTGGGAGCCCTGAGCAGACCCTCCCCTCCCTGCTGGCACTCCGGGAGGGTGACCCAGCCCCAAACCCCGGCACAAACAAACCCCTCATCCCCCCCTTYTCCCCGCAGCCCCTCCRTGGGTAACTCACATCTGACCCTCGGTCGGTGCCTACTCGCCCTGGGCTCCTGCCATGGCCGCAGCCCCGAGYCCTGCACGGCTCAGGGGTTATTATTAGAGAGAGATTTGGTTAATGCCTGGCYTCTGCATTTCCTGGGGCTTCCCCTCGTCCCTTCCATGCAAATCGGCCGCACTCGCAGCCTTGCATTGGCTCGTGGGGTCCCGGCGCTGCTGGGGCCAGGGTGGGAGGGACACTGCGGGTGATGTGTCACCGGGAGCAGGGACAGGTGTCCTGGGCCAGGTGGCCGCGTTTCAGAGGGGCTTGGAGGGGTGGGGCTCTGCAGCATCTGCCCTTTCCAACCCCACAAAGGTCGGGAAAGCCCTCTGAGATCATGGAGAGCRACCATSYCCCAGCACYGCCATGGCCACCGCCGAGCCACGTCCCCAAGTGCCACRTTAAACACCTTCTAAATCCCTCCAGGAATGGTGATTCCACCGCAAATGGGATGTTTCCTTCTGCAGAGAAGGAGCTTTCACTCTTTTCCAGAGGCAGTTATCAGGAAAATAGGATCAAGCATCACTTGGGGTATCCATCCTTTCYCTGTCCTCAGGATGGTCAGCACAAGCCACTGTCCTGTGTCCTGCTCACGTAGAGCATCTCGTGGGGCACAGTGAGGTGCTTTAAACATGGATTTTCTCTGGTGATAAATGTTTGGGAGGCGAAAGGGCTGAGCTGTGTCCGGCACGGGCAGCTGAGGCTGGGCTGGGGGCTCAAAGCATTAATGACACATTGATAGCACATTAATAAAACATTAATAGCATATTAATAGCACAGCTTGGTTTCACAGAGGCAAAGAGCCAACTCTGCATTGCTGGCAGCCCCCAGAGGTTTCTCCCTGCTTCCTGCAGAAACGCTGGGCACGGCTGYGGTGCCAGGAGGTGGCACRAGGTGCTGGGAGCGTGGCAGAACAGTGACTCAGCTCAGCCCGGCGGGACCTTTCTGCAGAAACAGCTAAAGGAGGAAGGAAGCAGCAATATCTGTTACTAAAAACATCAGTGGAGCAGCCTCAAGGGTTTTTTCTGTTTGGTTCAAAAACTCCAGTTTCGTGCTCGCCATGAGGAGCTGGAATGGAGAGCTCAGGCGATGTTTTGCTGTGTGTCCATTGCAGGGACATCGGAGGCTGATCCTGCTTGTGGGGAGCAGACCCCAAAGCAGAGGAACCCAGCAGCTCGTCCTGGATGTGACCCTCACATCCCAGATCCTGCAGGAGGGTGGGAAGCAGCGCTGGCACCACCCRAGGGACTGCAGGGCTTGAATCCAGGACAAGGAGAGGAGGCACCACGGCCACAGGGACACAGTGACTCCAGCGCTGTGCCRCATGTCACAGGTCTGGTACAAAGGATGGGATCATTGCTGAGCTTGGGTCTCCCTCTGGGAAGGAAATCACGATTTTGGCACTGCCTGAGCTAGTGGAAGGAGTCAGAGCAGGGAGATGACCCARCCCTCCGGCTCTCGGGGTTTTGCAGGGGAAACTCAGCTCTGTAAATAGCACCAGAGACTTGCAGTTTCCACCCCGGTGAGYCCTCAAGAGAGAAGTGAGAAGCACTTGGGGGTGGTTTGTCCCTCCCTGCTGAGCAGGGATCAGGCAGTGTGGTTTCTGCTGAAAAATTCTGGGGCTGTGTGCACCGGAGCCCCATGTCCTTGGCTGTGTGCCCTGGTGGCCTCACGTCTGTGTCCCAAACTTTGTCACCCAGAGCCTCTGAGGATGCTCTGTGGCTCTCCAGCACCTCCAGACAGGGCCCCCATGAGCTCCTGTGTCACAGCCAAGGCGATGGCTGCCCCTCTGCCCTGCCTGGTGTTGCTCCTGTGCTCTGTTGTGGATTTCTGGATCAAACCCTTCTTTTGTTGCATTCCCTGGTTCCCCAGAGCATGAACCAGCAACTGCCTGTGCAYCCTCCCAGTGCAATCCATCCCTCTGCACAGCTTTGCATCCCACAACATCCCCTCTGCATGCCCCACATCATTTTGCATCCTTCAGCGCCCTTCTACAGCTGTTTCCAGAGGTGCCACACTCTATTTGGGGTGAGAGAGCCCAGTTTTGGGGCGAGAGAGCCCAGTTTTGGGGTGACAGAGCCCAGTTTTGTCCTGACAGTGAAATCTATTTTTCTGCTGGGCTCTTGCCCCACTGACAGTGCTGCGAGGAGAATTGCAGGTAACAGGCAGCCAGGGTGGATAATGTTTGATTCTGAACATTTTTTTGGGGGTGCTTTGCCTTCCCCTTGAGCAACTTTGCTGGGATATTTCCTCCCCCTCCGCCCCTCTGCTTTGTGCAGTCYCTGCACTTTGTGAGGTATTTGCCCACAAACGTGGTGCCTTTAGGACCTGAAAAAAGGTGCTGTGGTGGGAGGGAGGGGAACAGGAGCCCTTTTGGGTCGAAACTGCCAAATTCAGGGCCGGGCTGGGTGCAGACGGCTCCGGGCGCGGCTACTGGAGGCTCATTGCTGTCACCCTAATTTTCTGCGGAGGCACTGGGCTCAGGATGTGCTGTCCCCTGCACGCTGCCTGGGTGTCCCCTCGGTGCTGTCACCGTCACCAAATTGTCACCGCGGTRCCAAGCCCACGGCGCTGCTGCAGCCGCCCGGTTCCTCGGTGCGTGACCGGGTCCGTGGGTCCGACCGGGTCCGTGGGTCCCGCCGGGCTCCG
>NW_026623347.1:148506-153970 GCF_030028575.1 Malurus melanocephalus | reverse complement strand
GCTCCTGCTCCCCACTCCTGCGCTGTGCCCGGCTGTGCGGCTCTGTCCCCAGGAGATGGCACCCTTGGCCAGCCCAGCCCGCCTCCCGCTGAGTCCCGGGGCTCTGGCTGCCTCCGCAGCCSGAAAATCCTCCAAACCGGCCACTCCAGCCTGTCCAGCCCGGCCTTGGAGGGTTCCGTGTGGGGCTGCAGCCCCTCATCCCCCAGGCTGGTTCCTGCCCCTCCCGGCAGCTCCGTTTGCTCCAGCCCCCGGTTCCTGGTGGGTTCAGAGTCCCCCTACACCCGGCACTGCCCCATTCCTCCCTTTGCTCCTCATCCTGTCACCATCACTCCAAGGATGCTCAGCAGTGTCCGGGCATTGTGGCAGCCCCCTGTCCCTCACAGAGGCTGTGGGTGACCCCTGGGTGACCCCTGAGTGACCCCTGAGTGACCCCTGGGTGACCCAGGATCCTGAGGTGCTCCTGTGCATCATCAGGGTGATGCTGTAACAGCCTCCTCGCCAAAAACAGGCGCAGGTCAGGAAAAGGGAGGCGTTTTACCAAAATCCAGGCTGTGCTCAGGGCTGGCCTCCCAAACCCAGCAGCCAGCTGRAGAGCAGGGTCAGCGGGGTGGGAAAAGAGCTTGGTTGGCTGAGGTCTGGCACAGGGATGAGGAAAAAGCCCTAAAAATGCATAGGGAAGGAGCAGGGAARGGAGGGTTCAGTGCCAGGGCTGTGTGCTGAGGTGCAAAGCGTGGGCGGCAGAGAAGGGAGATGAGTCAAAGAACAATCTTTGGCCAGAACAGCTGATCTGATTGCGTGGAGTTTTGACCTGATGGGAGCAACTCCTCATCCTCATGGCTGGATTCTCTCAGGAGAGGCATTTTCCTGGCAGAACCCTCATGGTAAGGAGTTTGCAGCCTGCCCAGGAGCTCTGCTGTTAATTTTTAACACTAAAACCCTGGGGAAATTCCAGAGGACTGGCGGGTGGCCACTGGGAGTCAATTTAATATTTAAAAGGGATAAAAGGGCTGATCCTGGGAATTACAGGCCAGGTGAGGCTGATCGCCGTCCCTGCACAAATTATGGGCTGGGTAATTGAGGATACTGTCAGCCAAAAATTAGAAGCTAAAAATATAATTAAGGTCGTTAGCTTGGTTTCATGGATGGCAGCTCCTGTCAAGTGAGTCGGCTTTGGTTTTTGGCATGACTCTGGGCTGGCTGATAAAGCTAATTGTGCTGCTGCATTATAATGGGTTTCTCCAAAGTATTTAATTTAGGGCCATGTGACATTTTCATTTGTAAAACTCGCATTATATGGAGTCAGCAGAGCAGACATCCGACGGCTGCGCTGGCAGCTCCGGGGCGGTGGCCAAAAGGGAGAGTGATGGAGGAGGCTGATAGCGCTGCATTTTGCACAGAGTGATGTTTTTAGCAGGGATGCTGAGGTGAGAGGGGCTGGCAGCCTCCCTGCCCTGCCCAAAGGTGGGGAAACACAAATGGGAACAAAAGAGATGGATTTTCCCTGCTAAAGCACAGTGAGGTCTGATGGCAGCAGCGACTTAGACACTGATAACCCAGCTAGGAGTGCAGTTAGGCAATTTTAGGGGAAAGGTGTGAACTCACAGACTTTTGGCATCTCTGGACAAGAGGAAAGCTCTGCTTGATGGGACAGGATTTGCTGGGGCTTCTGGGACAAGTACAAGCCTCTGTGAGTGGGTGCAGCCTGCTCTGGACCATCCTCATCAGCTTTTCCAGACCCATGGGAGCTACATCAGCTGCAGTGGAATATTGTGGATTCCCTCCAGWGCATCATTTGGGTCCTTTTCTCTTTCCCAATGGGAAAAATGGGATCGAATGGGGTGTGGAGCAACCYGGTCTAGTGGAAGGTGTCCTGCCCMTGGCRGGGGGWGGAACAAAATGGTCTTTAAGGTCTCTTKCAACTGAAWMCACTCTYTGATTCTGTRAAAATYGGGYRCAGGCAGGGCAGGGCACAGAGACAGTTCCCAGGGGAGCAGCCCAAGGGCCTTTCCCTCCACCCAGGATGGGGTTCACCCCCACATGGATTTCTAACCTCTGAGTCTCACCCCTATAAAACACACAGCGGCGTGAGGGGCACCCAAGCCTCCGTCAGTCAGTGTTCCTCTGGATCCCAGGGGCTGCCTCCAGCATCCCACACCRGGAATTCCCTTGGAGCAGGGCAGGAGGAGGGGAGCCCTGGCCGGCGCCGCGCAGTCCCAGCCTGGACCCAGAGGGGCTCCCAGGGCCAGCCGGCTGGAAGCCGTGGCTCCTGCCCTCTCCCCTGGGCATCCATCCGTCTGGCTCCACCGTAATGACGGCGGGCTGGAGGCGCAGGAGGATTAAACGACTCGCCCAAGGTCCCTTGGGGAGCAGTGGCCACCAGGGAGGAGCACCCGGCTGTCCTGCTCCTGCTCCTGCGGAACAACGCGCCACATCAGAGCTTGGCTGGAAAAACACAGCACAGCCCCGAGGATGTCCCCATCCCGGTGACATCCTGGTGGGATCTGCACAGCAGGACAGGAGCAGGTGCTGCTCCACTCTCACCCTTTCCTGGAGCTGGAGGGTTCTCCCGTTGGCCTCTCCAGGCTGGTGACTAACGCCTCCTGGTCTGCGGCTTGTTTACCTGGCGCTGGGGCTTCGTTTTGGAAGGCTGACTCACCACAGCACCTTTCTCTYTGCCACTGCAGCTCCTCTGACAAAAACTTTCCATTTTCCCATTGTTTTAATTGCCCTCGTTTGAGCAAACTGCTCCAGGATAAAACTGGCTCAGGGTTGAAGGAGCCTGTTGGCCATGGTGGCTCCAGCTGGGCATTGCCACAGCGGTGGCAGTGAGGGTGATGGGGTGGGACACCCATCCCTGTGGCACATGTTGGGGACCTTTAGCGTGCCAGGATCTGGGACACGCAGGGAATGTCACGGGCAGTGAGTTTCCAGCAGTCACCGAGCGCGGCACACCGGCACGCTGAACACACCAAACGCCGGCTCCGCGCGGCTGAATGCGGCCCGACAGGTTTGTGGAGAAGCCCRTCCCGTTCAGCTGGATTTTTGGAGAGGCTGGAGCCAGCCCCGGCACCGGGCGCTCCCCGTGAGGTGCTGGTGGCGCCAGGTCACGGCCCCGAGCCCACAGGGCGAGCACGGCCTGCGGAGGGGACGCGCGGGGCCTGCTTCCTGTGCCAACACCGTGATCCTTTTGGGAAAATGGTGCCCCATAAAACTAGAGAAGGATGCTCCAGTCTGTGGGGTCCATGCCTGGAGGAGGTGGAGGAGGGCTGGGGATCATGAGGACAGCACATGGAGCTGCASAGGGGATTTTTGGTGGAACAATAATCCATCTGTAGGATCTGTGGGATGCAGGCCATGCCAGGTGCTCAGCAAGGGATGTCAGGGAATAATCCATCAGTGGGGATGGAAGGGAGGAGGAAGGAAAGGGGAATTGGGGAAGGACAAGAGCATGGTTGAGAAAATCATCCACCCTTCTCCACGGGGCAGGATTTCCGCAGTCATGTGCCAGGTGAACCCTGGACCCGCAGTGAGGGCAGCAGGGTCTGTAAATTCCAGAGCGGAAAAGACTTTCTCCCTGGGGAAGGGTCATGCTGCTTTTATAACATTAAGATGAAGGAAAAGGTGGGAAAATCCACACAAAATGGTAACAAATCAGGGTCTGGTGGTGACTATCAGCCTGGGAGGGTGATGTGGGCTCGGGGTGAGGATGCACCAGGGTCACTGGTGCTCTGTTGTCCCCTCCCAACTCGCGGCACACGTGTGCCCTGGCAGGAGGGACACAGATGATTAAAGCTGCCTTTGATGAAGCAAAAATTAATAAACAAAATTGTGCTGGGCTTTATTTACTCAGGATGACGGCACGGAGCCAGTGTGGCGAGGCCTCTGAGGCCAGGTCCCACATCAAACAGCAGGACAGCGCCGGGCGTGAGGGGACCGCGCCGTCACCTCCTCTCCGACGGGTTTTTCCTGGTCCCAAAAATCCAGGAAAGTCCATRGGGCTGTTCCTCACCGCAGGACCCCATCCCATGCTGGCAGGGAACACTGGGATGAGCAGGAGATGCTCTGTGCCATAGTGAYATCTGACTGGGGTAGGATGTGCCAGTCTTGGGTGCATTTTGGAGGTGCCACTGGGCACCTTTGCCCTGTGCCCCTGCTCCAGGGCCATCATTGCCACCTCTCTCCTGCTCCGAGGTCCCTTCCCCGGCCCTTCTGTGCGGAACTGGGGCTCCCCAGGGGCAGAGCGGGAGGCCAAAGCCGTGGCCTCACGCTGGGTCCTTATCAGCTGGTCAGGAATATTTACCTGCCGGTTTCCACCGGATGAAAATTCACTGGACAAACAGGAGTTCCCRGCTGGCCCCCGGGCGGTGGATGTGGCTGAGGTGGGACATGCACCCCTGTCCCTGTTTCATCCCCACCTGCAGGTCACCAAGGTGCCACAGGGATGTGAGGGACATTGTCCCCATCAAATCTGTGTGTCCAAGGGTTGGTGACCCCTGCGTGCCCTCCTGTGCCAGGGCTGSGGACAGGGTCGGGATCAATGGATTGTCACCCCATGTCACCATGGGTCCCACTGCTGGGGGGCAGGGCTGTGTGGGGGGTTTACGGAGGGGTCACAGGCCTCTATGGGGGCACCGGGCAACTGTTCCTGCAAGAGGCTGAGCAGAGCTGAGCTGAGCTGAGCTGAGCTGGCCCAGGACAAATTGAGCTGAGCAAAACCCGGCTGAGCTGAGTTGAGTTGAGCCAAGCTCAGTTGAGCCACACTAGGCTGAATTGAGCTAAGCCGTGCTGAGACAGGCTGAAGAGAACTGAGCTGGGATGAGCAGAGCCAAACCAARCCGAGCTGTGCCAGGCTAAGCCATGCCGAGCTTATCTGTGCCAGGCTGAGTCAAGTCAGGCTGAACTGACTTGGGCTGAAGGAAGCTGGGCTGGGCTGAGCCAAGATGAGCCAAGTTGTGGTGGGCTGAGCTGAGCCAATCTGTGCCAGACTGAGCCAAACCGAGCCGAGCCGGGCCGAACCGAGCCGAGCCTAGCCGAACCGACAGTAGCGGAGCCTAGCCCAGCCGAACGGAGCCGAGCCCAGCCGAAGCGAGCCGAACCGAACGCAGCCGAGCCCAGCCGAACCGAACCGAGCCCAGCCGATCTGGGCCGATCCCTCCCCAGCTGTCAGCGCTCCGCCCCTCCCCCGCGGCCGCGGCGACCCGGCCATGTCCCACCCCCCACTTCCTTCTCCTCGCTTCCCATTGGTCAACGCTGCCACTCGCTAGCGGCGGAGGCGCGTTCCCATTGGTGGGCGGGCACGTCCGTCTGCGCTGTGGCCCCGCCCTCTTTTCCGCCTGGCTCCGCGGCGCTGGAAACTTTGCGGGCGGCGCAGTCGGGAGCGGCTCCCGCAGCGCCCGCACGCCCGGCCTGCTCCGTGCCGGCCCCCGGCCCCGAACCGCACCGACCCCCGCACCGCCCCTCACCG
>NW_026623347.1:70735-148217 GCF_030028575.1 Malurus melanocephalus | reverse complement strand
CGCTGAGCGGGCGCGGGCCGCGCCATGGCCGCCAAGGACAATCCCTGCAGGAAGTTCCAGGCCAACATCTTCAACAAGAGCAAGTGCCAGAACTGCTTCAAGCCCCGCGAGTCCCACCTGCTCAACGACGAGGATCTCAACCAGGTGGGATCCTACCCCAAAACAGAGTTTTCCCCCCAAAATCCGCCCCGGGGTCCCGCCCCCTGCCCGCCCCCAGAGCGCCCTGGGTCTCTGTGGGGTGTCCGCTGGCCCCGTGGGTAGCCTGGGGTCCCACAGGTGCCTTGGGAAYCCCTGGGTAGCTTAGGGTCCCATGGGTGTCCCCATGGATAGCTCAGGATCCGATGGTCACTGTAGGGTCCCATGGATGTCCTGGGGTCCCACGGACAGAACAGAGTGCCACGGGTACTTGCTGTCCCCAGGGTTCGCACAGGATCCCATAGGATCCCCGGGCGTCCCACGGGGTGCTTGCTGGACACAGACACTGTAGGGTGCTGTGGGTGCTTCTTGCTCCCATGGGTACCGTGGGCTGTCAGGGATGCTGTGGGGTGCCATGGATAGCACGGAATCCTACAGGTATCCCTATATTCCATGGGGTKTTGAGGAGCTCCAGGGGTGCTCCCTGGTCCCATAGGGTGTCCAGGAGCCCCAGTGGGTGCCCGCTGATCTTGCAGATAGCACAGGAACTCACAGGTATCCATGGATCCTGTGGGGTGTTTAGGAGCCCCATGCGCACACTCTGGTCCCATAAAAAGTTCAGGAGTCCCATGGGGTATCTGCTGACTCCACGGGTGGTGTGTGGTCCCATGGGGTGCTTGCTGACCCCACAGATAGCACAGGGACCCACACATATTTAAGAATCCCAGAGGGTGTCCCAGAGCCCCATGGGTGCTCTCTGGTGCCATGGGGTATCCAGTGATTCCARCGGGTGCCTGCTGGTCCCGTGCATGCTGTGTACAGTCCCTTGGGGTGCCCGCTGATCCCACAGACAGCACAGGGACTCACAGGTATTTGTGGAACGTCCAGGAGCCCTTTGGGTGCTCTCTGGTCCCATAAGATGCCCAGCGATCCCATGGGATGCCTGCTGACCCTATAGATTCCCAGGTGTCCCATGGAGCGCCCACAGTGCCCCCCAGTTCCTTAGACCGTGGCTCACCCCAGTGCCACCTCCCTTGGGGCCTCACCCTCTGAGGTCATTTGGGGCCCCACACCAGCATTTGGGGTGATCCTGTTCCTTCTTGGGGTGCACGGCAGCAGGTGGGGGRTATCCTGTGAGCTCCAGCAGGCGATCCAGAAAGTCCTGGGAAAAACTCRGTTGAAAACAAAACATCCCCTCCTGGACATGCCGTACATGACCCTCTCCGCCCTATAGCCCCCCGCTTTCCTGGGGACATGGTGAGGGGACCCCAGCCCCTTTCCGGAGAGGGTTCAGCGCTGGGGGGCTGCCAGGGTTGGACCTTCTCCTCTTCCTCCTCTTCCTCCTCTTCCTCCTCTTCCTCCTCTTCCTCTCTTCCTCCTCTTCCTCCTCTTCCTCCCAGGCCTGACGCAGGCCTAAGGCCGGCGCTCCCATGGCAGGGAGTGTTTGGAGTATGGGGGGAGTTTTGGGGTACGGGGGCCCGTCCGTGGTGTTGGGGTGAGTGGATCAGGGCCGCCCTCCCTCCTCCCGCACCTTTCTGGGCCAGGGCTGCCATCCCCGCTGCCGATCCTATTATGGCAATGAGATCAGACATATTGCTGCGCTCGCTGGGGGGGCGGCGGAGGGGGGGGGGGCATCATGAAATCTGAGGGCTAATATGGAAAAAATGTAACTGGAAAAAATGCCGTGGTGTGTGCGGGAAAGGGGCGGGCGGCGCGGAGCGTCGCGGCCGTGCCCAGACAAAGGAGCCGTCCCGGAGGGGGCTCGGGAAGAGCCCCCCGCTCCCGGCCGGCCCCTWCCCGATGCCCGCGGCTTGCGCTGCCTCCTCGTGCAAAGCTTATTTACTTTTGTTGGGGGGCTCAAAGCATCGCACGCAGCCCCCCACGGTGCCTGCCTGCCCCGCCACGGGGGTCACCCACCTCCCAGGGGACCCAGCGACGCGTTCCGGGCAGCCCCCGGTTGGCTTTGTTCCCATCGGGGTGGTGGGTGGCCCTGGGGGGCTGGCCCCGCGTCCGGTTCCCATGGGGTCGGGGTCAGCCCCGTGGCCGGATCCAGGCCCTGCGCAGGGGGCTCCGGTTGGGAAAACGGCGCAATCCTGCTCGGCTTCTCCCTCGCAGCTGGGGTGAAGTAATCCCGCTTCCCAGATAAGATGGTGGCTGTGGTAGCCTGTGATGCACRCACGCACCTCCCGCCCTGCCCGCAGCTCCCCATGCCCGGGATCCCCACGGCCACGGTCACCCCAGCGCTTCCCCGCCACCCTGCCCGCGTCCCCTCCCAGTTTGTGCCCCGTGTCGCAGCCTGGCTGGATGTGGGGGTGTGCTCGCTCCGAAGCACACCCAGGAATAACGGTTCATTTAACAGCTCTGAATGTTTCTGCCTTTTTAACTCCGTCGTTTTAAGCTTGGGTTGAGTTGGGGGGGTCCCACTCCACAGCGTTGGGGCTCTGTGCCCAGCGTGTGCTGTTCACCCCATGGAAAGGGACAGTGTTGGTGATAATCTAGAGTCAGGCTAGTAAAGTGTTTTGGAGGCATCTGACCTTTGTACTTGGCTTGGAGGAAAGGTGAAGGTACTTCACACTTACGCACTCGCGTCTCTTTTGGATTTTTATTAGATAAAAATACCTGTGTGGGTGTCAGGAGCTGTCCCCGCTGCTTTCTGGGGTGCTGCAGGGTGCTGGAGCTGCTTGGGGCAGAGACCTGGAGTATGTTTGTGAAGAGTCACAAATATTTAGTGGTAATAGTGGATTTCCGTCATACTCGGGAACCGGCTTAGAAATGGGGCTGGGAGGGGGGAAATCCAGCCCCAAACATCAGGATTAATGAGCTGGAGCTCTCTAATAATAATCAGACTTAGCGCTTCCAACTTCAAAGGGCTGTGCGGACGCTAAGTCCCTAATCCCGGGAGCGCTGCGTTCACGAGTTGTTTTTGTGCGTGGCTGTGCTGCCGGACGGGGCTCGGTGTGAATTGGGGCAGTCCATGYGGTCCCACCACCTGCTGGAGACGTGACTGTCCCCTCCCAGGGCTGCAGGTGGGAAGTGATGTGCCCTTGTTGTCCCCTAATCTGTGTTTGACCTTCTGGGGTGGCCACAAAGCATGGGAAAAACTGGGTCAGTCAGCGCGGCTGTTCTCCCTTTGGGAAAATCTGTTGCCGTGGGTCGTGGGCTATCAGTTCCCTTGATCCCTGCCTTGTGGTGGCAGGGTCTGGCCACTGGCAGACAGGGTATTGTTGGTGGCTCTGTCCTGGCTGTGCCACCCACCCRTTGCCAGCTCATCTTACGCTGCTCCTTTCCCATCAAGGGAGAAATTCCCTTTTCATGGGAATTTCCACTTTCCTGGCAAGACGTGCCTGTGGTGGCACTGCACGGTCCCCTGTAACCACCTGCAAACCTCATACAGCTTTCCAGAACCTGCCCTGGAAGATGRATGGCTCCCAGGGACTCCCTTCTGTCTCCAAGAGAAAGCCAGCCTGTCCAGTGGGACCCTTTTCCAAAGCAGACACCCAGGGTTCTCATGTGGATGTCCTGTGGGGTCTCAGCTCTCCATGCCGTTTGCTCCGGGCCCATCAGTGTTTGCACACACATGTTTGTTCTGTAAGATGAAGCCCCCAACAACATGGGACAGGCTGGGAATTAACCTAAAAATTTTGCCTGGCCTGAATTGGAAGAAGAGCAGAGTGTAAAGCAGTTGCTTTTAATTTTCTCCATGCATTTGCTCTCTCGGGGCATGGGGACTGGCACAGATAGAGGAATTTGAGGACGTCTTTCCAGCTACCAGTGTCTTTTTTTTTTCCTTTTTTTTCTTTTTATTTGAGATCATGGCATAGATGCCCAGAGGACCACCCACTTAGAAAACAGAGCTCACAGACTTTTCCCACTGCCTCTTCCCGTGACACCCTTGCCCAGTGGCAGGGGGTGGTTATTTCTATCTCTTCTCCATTGGACATTATCACTTTCCTACTGTTCTGGATGCTGAACAGCTGGTGGCCAGCAGCCCTGAGGCTGCAGTGTGTCAGTGTTGAGTTGCAGGCTTGGCTTTGCTCTGGGACATTGCATCCATGGGGCTGGGATGCCCTGTGCTGCAGGGGTCTTGTCCCAGCTCCTTGCATTGTCCAAAGGGTGACAGGGTGAGGGATCATGTCCCGGCCACACTTTTCCCTCCAGCCCTGCTCCTTTTTTGGGAGGAAAAGCCCCCACTTTCCTGGAAAACAGCCCCCGYGCTTGCATTCCCTGATCCCCGCTGCTTGTATCATGCTGCAAAAATCCGCCCCTACTTGACTGATTATTAGCAYTGAACAGGGGGAGATTTCACTGCAAATGTCAAATTTGCCTTTGTTTGTAGCTGTGGAGGGCATGCACTTGGGGAGAACAGCCAGAGGGGCTGGGGGAAGCAGCATCCCATCCATGGATAGTGACGTGCAGSCAGGGAGGGTGGCAGGCACTCAGAAACAGTGTTGAATGCTGGRGTGAATTTGGGGTGCACTTGAACCCCTGCGTGGCCCAAGGGAAGGGACGTGGCGGCGCCTTTGGGTGCTGGAGAACCATCCCCTTTGCACACTCACTCGCTGCTGGGTTTTTGCATGGCGCCGCACCTTATCTGAGCTGGCACCCGACAAAGTGATAAATCCCCTCTCCAGCACTGTGGAGAGATGTTGCGGCTTCTCCCAGGCGCTGAGGAAGGCCGCTGGTGGGAAGTGGTTAGATACGCCTGCTCAYTGCCAGGCACACCAGCTTCGGGGCTGCTTGAGGAGGAGCTGRAATTGCAGAGTCCATTCTGTCCCGCTTGATTTTGCTGCTGCTTGACAGATTCCCTGTGCATGCYGCAGCCAGCCATGGCCAGCTCTTGCTCCGACTGCCCCAGGCGATGGCAGTGCTCGGACTGAGCGCAGCCCTGAGACCAGGGGTATTTGCAGAAGGAGGCCGGCTGTTTGCACGAAGGGTGAATTCAACCTTTCCCCTTCCTGTTCCTCTGGCCGGTCGGTCACTCCCRCTGCCCACACATCAAACTCTCCAGGCAGCTCTGTCCTTTGGGATTTGCTGACGCCTGAGTCGGTGCTAGTTCTGTTCCAGGAGAGCTGTGCCATGGACGGTGCCCACCAGCTGGCCCTTGGCAGCGATACCTGGTACTCCTCATGCTCCGGGTCCAGTCTGTCCAGTGTGATTTACCCTTGTGCTGCATGTAGAGATGTGTTGGTGGTTAAATCCTGGCCTGGGTTTTGCAGCTCTGGCAGTGGCCAGCTCATGCCTGTCTCGTGCAAATGTGTTTTGGCAGAAGAGTTGGATATGGATAGAAAGGGAACTCTCCCTATCATCCAGGGTGGTCCCCAGGAGCTGCCCCAGTCTCATCCTGGAAAAAGCACTGTTTGGGCTGAGCCCAGGGGCAGCAAGCAGCCACTTGGATGATGAGCTGGGGRTTGGGAGAGTATTTTTGCTGTGGGAATGGTTGTGTATGCTCAGAGGCAGCGCCGCATCCTCCGCGCTGGGGTTTGGTGTCGCCAGGTGACAGACAGCAGCRGGGAAATGCTGTACAGGCAGGGAAACAGGGATGTAAGCAGCTTAACTGCTGAGGCTGGGCTTCATCCTGGCCCCTGGGATTGCTGCTGGAGCGTGGGTCTGCACAGCAGTGTTTGCAGAGCTTCCCAACAGACGGGTCACGGGTCTCTGGTGGGTCTCCATCTGCCATCCCACTGGGAGCACACAGAATATCAAGTGATGCCTGTCTCTCAGTTCCTAGAAGCCTGCTGTGGGTAGGAGCACTTGCTTGGATATCGCTTCCCATTCCCTCCCTGAATACCGTGTCACCTTCCCCATTCCTGCCGGGTGACGGCTGCTCCGACTCATCCATCAGCGATGTTCTTTTGGCTCCAAGGTGTGCAAAACTGAGAGCGGAGGAGATCTGAAAACACCCAGGTTTCCTATTTTGAGGTTGCAGCCACAGTGTTTGTGGTGACTATTTGAACTGCGCCAGAAACAGATCCCTGCCTCTGGGGAGTTCTGAGTGGATCAGGAGACAGCACACAGGGGACAATGACCTTACTGTCCCCTCTGACTCATTGGGGTCTGGCTGAGAGCTGTGACCCCATTGTTTTCCCCRGGTGTGGGGAGCAGCAGGTGCTGCTGTCCGAGTGGCTCCTTTGGTGAATATCAGGGCTGACCCATAAAGGTGATGGGATGARTTCTGCCATGGATTCACCCACTGCCTGGGTCAGGTTGAGTACATTGTTCTTTGGTGGGGCTGTTGGGCACCCTGGCATCACTTCCCTGGTGTGCAGGACTCCCTGCTCTCAGTGCTGGAGGCAGAGCCTAAAGCTCCSATGCAACAATCCATTTTTCTTCCCCTTCCCGCTCAGTTGCCAAGCCTGAACAAAACAAGCCCTGCCTCCACCCGAGACAGGCTGATTACGTCTGCCGGCAGCCTAAACAGATTATCCCTCCTGCCACGCGCTCGGAGCCAGGAGTCTCTCCCGGCGATGGATTCGGACTTCCCTCAGAAAATGTGGGAGTGGGTGGGCACTGGCTATGGGGGTGTCCCAGCCCACTCGGCTGTCCAGCACCCCAGTGGGGATGTGGGAACTCTGSCGTGAGGCTGAGTTGGTACCCTAAAAGGGGATGTGGATGTTGGTACAGCTCTCCTGTTCCACGTTGTGTAGTGAGCTCCTGCAGCACCATGGGGTCAGCACGGTGTGACTCTGCTGGGTCCTGTGTGCCTGGCTGGTTTGCATGGGAGGGAAGAGGTGAAGCTACCACCAAAACACAGGAGGTGTGAAAGCCTGTCCAACAGGCAGCTGGTTGGTGTCACAGCCCACCTCCAGCCCCATGACCTGGCACTCCATGGGCTGCCACGCTCCTGTGACCCATCCTGCCCTCTGGAAGTGGGTGCCCTGCGGCCCTGGGGGCGTGCAGGGGTTCCTGTATCACCYTGGGCTTTGGGAAGTGCTGAGTGGCTCTGCACGTCCTTCAAGCCCAGTTCCCCGTCTGCTGGGAATCGCATTCCCAGTGCTGGTGGAGCTGGTTGGGGTGGTTTGTCCGTGCCTGGGCAGCATCAGCACAGCAGCCTGACAGCTTTGTGTAAACCCAGCTGGGGCCGTTTCCTTCTCCGCTTCCTCCCACCCGCTGTGCTGCCGGCGCTGGGCTGGAGGCAGCGTCCTCCCCCTGGATGCACTGTAGGCCCGTGGGCTGAGGATGCAGTGGCTGAACAGCGACCTGAGAGGCAGGTGAGGTGCTGCTGGTGCCCTGCAGCCCAGTTCCAGTGTYGGATCAAAGGTGGGATGCGATACCTGGACACTCCCAGAGGTGTGACAGGAAGCCGAGTGGTGACGTGGGGTGTTTGTGCCTGAGTCAGCCTCAGCAGTCCCACGGGAGCGGATAGAACTGGGCACTGTGGGGCTGCAAATCGGCYCCACCTCCCATGCAGTGGTGGGGTGAGCCACCCCACCTCCACCACCAGCTGCTCTCCACTCTGATTTCCCCGGCATTTTGTGGCTCACCCACTGGCCAGGAACCTTCTGGATAAAAGCACAGCCACCCACCCAACACCTGAGCACCCGGTGTGGCTGCTGCCTGTGGAGAAACTACGTGGAACTGCCCTTTGGATATCACAGGAGCTGCTGGGAGGGGGACAGGGCCCTGCATGGTCAGAGGCATCCTGGGAATCCTGGGGTTGCTCTAACACCATCCCTTAATGTGACGTTGGACAAATCTGCTTGGAAGAGGGAATTTTTTGCTCTGAGCTCTTGCTCAGTGCTGGGTGTTGCATTTTCATCCTCTTGACAAGCTCTSCAGAGGAAGCCGAGCCAGTGGAAACAACGTGTGATTCCAGCTCCATCCTGGTGCTCCAGCAGCCCCTGGACCTGCCTCCCACATCGGCTTTATTTTAAAGCTTGCTTCAGCAGGGCCATTCCAATGCAGGTGTGATGAGTTTATTTCAGACACTTYGTGTGCTAGTTCATATCCCTTTTATTTAGGCTTTACCTCTCTGGGCATTTTCATGGTTTTAGCAGGAGCTTGTTTTGGTTTGGCTTTAAAAAGTGCTGCTGCGTGTTCATTTGTTGATGGGTGGAACCAGGCTGCCCACGCTGCCTGGCTCTAATTCATACCTTTCAGCTATTTTGGTTTCAATATCTGAAATTAGATGCTTCTGCCAAAGTAAGTGTAGCCCACTGGTGGTTTTTTATGACGCCGGTACAGAAATGACCGTGCTCTATGGTAAGGGTGTGTATTTCAGGTGCTCGGTGTTTATTTACAGACAGCTTGAGCTAAAATTGGAGTGGCTGCGGGCAAAATAATGTCTGCTGGGGGGTGTGAACCAGGCTGAGGTAGGGCAGGATTTCATGACTGTGAAGCTGGGTTAAAGCTGCTTGCTGCTGGCCCTGGTGACGAAGTCCTCTATTGGTTTCACTCTTACTTTGTCCCTGGTGTRGCACTGGGACCTGCCTGCTGCCTGTCACACAGGTGCTGGATGCTCTGGGGTTGTCTGGGATGGCTGCAATGCTRTGGCTTGTGTCAGGGACATTTTTTTGCTCATGGGACTTTGCTGGGTTGAGCACTTGGTTGCGTCCAGGAACTGAACCATGAGGGAAAAATTGGGGGATAGAAAAATTGGGGAATGGAGGAGGGCTGAGCAAGCAGCTTGGCTGGCTGGAGCATCACCAGGGTGCTGCCTTGGTGTGGTGGTGCCAATTGTTGGGGATGTCACATGCTGTTGTCACTGTCATCTTGTTCCTTTGTGGTGGAGGCCCCTCATAAGATCTTCTCAAGCCTCAGTTGCTCAGCACTCACTCCAAGTTCTCTCATGGGAATTTGAGGACCCTGTTTGCTGTCACAGTGACCCGTTGAGGGGTCTCAGATGGGTCATCATTAGTCATTTTGCAATTCTGCTTTTCCCCTGTAAAACACAAGATGAATTTGGGATATTTGGCTCATCACAGACCACGCAGGCGGGGAGCAATGGGATCCCCTGCTCTGGAGTCCTCCCATGGCGTGGGCACGGATGCGTCAGGGCGGCTTTGGGTGGGGGCACGGGGCGGGGTGTGCCGGGGGAGTGGCAGAGCCCAGCTCACCTGCGGGGCGCTGGCAGTGTGGGCGGCACACAGACGGGCACGGAACCGGGCACGGAGCGGTGCCGGGCGGCTGGAGGTGCCATGGGGGCCATGGGAGAGCAGGGCACCAGCATACAGGTGAGCTGGACAGGGGTGACGGGGGCTCTGGGCTCTTTGCCAAACCCAGGGAGAGTTGTGGTGCTCACTGGTGCCTTTCTGTGCCCCCAATTTGGTCATGGGAACAGGTGTAGGGGTGCCYTGAGCCCCCGTAACTCCCCCAAATTGGATCCCAATCCCAGCACTTMATTTTCATTGGTTTAAATCTCATTTAAAGGGGGAAGGAAGGAAGGAAGGTCTTCTCAAATCATGTTTTCCCAGCTGCTGGGAGAGCAACACCTCGAGCTGGTATGTCACATTGTGGAGGGGATAAGAGATTTTGTTATTTCTTTTCACTTTATAAACAGTAAAAGGTCTCCTCCGGCGTGTTTCCAGTTTGCTTACTCAGTGCTTCATGTATTTGACAGTTTCTGGTGCATAGGCAGTTTCTTCTATTGTTTGCAGGGATTTTTCCAGAGGGGAAACTTTTTTTTTAACATTACAAAACCACAGAAACTGGCAGGAGGAATCTAGGGGAGGTACGGAATTGGAAACAGTTTTAAACTTTAAGGAACAGAAAAGAATGAAAGCAACAAGATTAAGTGAACAAATCACTTAGAGAGGAGGTGGGAAAGTGTGTCCTTGTCACTTTTTGGCTGGGCCAGGATAGACGTGCATGGAAAGCAGTGTTCCCAGACCCAGGGTCTCCTGGAGCTGGATCTAGCCTGGCTTTCCTCCCTGCTGGTCTGTCCTGGTATCTGTGGAGCCGCCTTGCTGGTGTGGCAATGCCTTGCCGCTCTTGCAGCAGGATTTGGCCCCAGCCCTTGCCAGGTGTTGGCTCATCGTTTACAGCTTGACAGGCAGCAGGAGCGGTGCCCGCAGGACATTGTGTGGGAGGACATGCCTGGTGCCCATTCCCACCCCACCGCTTGCCGTGGCATGGGTCAGCTTCGCCCTGGCCACTTCTGCATCCAAGCYGCCACCAATGGAAAGAGCCTGGATATTTTTTTTCCACTGACATACGGCAATGCCGCAAGGTTCTTTCCGAGTATTCTTTCCCTTTCTCTTCCCGGCTGGCTGAATGAGCTGTTCTCCCTCCTTCTGACTCTGACCTTCCTGTGTGCTCGGCCGTGGGCTGCTGGATGCCGCTGGCGGGGGGAGCGGCTGGCAGGGGCTGTCCCTGCAGGGAAGCGGGAGCTGGATGTGCACGGCACGGGAAGCGGCTGGGAGCTGGAGAGCTGCCAGCKCTGGGTAGTTTTTCCTCTCTTAATTAACGAACGGAAAACATCGAGCTCTCCTTTGGAGTGTGTTTTTGCTTTGGAGTAGAGGCACGCTGCCGATGGCGACGGGAAGAGCCGTCAGTGGGGATGGGCTGTGCCGCTCGGCAGTACCCGGGAGCTTGGTGCTCCGGGCACCGTGCCATGCAGGAGCAGCTGTGTTTGGAGTTTGTGACTGGGGTTTTGCCTCCTCCCGAGTCCTCGTCTCAGTCCCGTTGGCACACAGTGTGTGTCACACCACGGGTTGCCATCAGACACCACGTTCCCTGCACTGGGAAGGCTGGGTTTGCCTGCGTGCAGGAGGCTGAGCTCACGCAGCTGCCTTCGTGCTGGGGCTGCTGCAGTTTCCCGTGGTTCCTGGCCATCGATTCCCCGTGGTGCTGATCCACACTGAGTGTTTTCTGCTGTGCCTGAGTGTTTCTCTGCTGTTTCTTTGCAGGCCAAACCCATTTATGGTGGCTGGCTGCTGCTGGCCCCRGAAGGAACGGACTTTGACAATCCAGTCCATCGCTCCCGGGTAAGTAAAGCTGAGGCATCTCCTCCCTGTGACATGGGTGGGGGTGGCAGGAGGAGCAGCAAGGGCCTGTCCCTGCCCATGGGGGTGGCTGTGACCCTGGGAATGCTGCAGGCACCTCCAGGCACCCATCCCCTTGTGCAAACCAGGAAGCTGGGAGATGTTTCCTGCAGCAAGGCTCGAATGCCTTCTCTTGGATGCAAGGTCTCCCATGCTGGGCAGCAGCCTGGGGCACTGCAGGTGYGGGTCAGGCTCAACCTGTGCAATTTTATTGCTTGTTGCTTTTGCTTTTCRATGTTTTGATGCTGCTCTGGTTGGCCTGACACATGCCACACTGGCAGGAAGGCTCTCAGGCCAGCGGGGTGTGAGCTGTGTAGCACTGAGCTGTGCTGGGACCATCAGAAAGGCTCCCAGTTTTCCTTCAGGGCTTGGAAACAGATMCTTTATTTTGTGCAGCTCCTCATGAGCGTGTCCAGAGCTCTAGAGGGAGGCTGCATCCCATCCCCTAATGTGGATATGSCAGTGTCAGGCAGGTCCTGCAGCAAGGAAGGGGCTGAGAGGCAGTTGCCATTTGCTGTAATCTTGTAGAGCTCTGAAGCCAAATGTTGGCAGCAGGGACCTGCAGACAGAGCAGGACATGCTCAGCTCCTTCCCAAAAGGATTTGTTCATGCATGGCAGAAGCAGCAGCATTATGGGGTCAGAGCATCGCCCACTTTCCTGTCCTTGGGGATGTGAGGCTTAGAAGGATGTGGCCAGGCTGACGTCCTTTCACTGCTGGCTTGTGACGAGGACTTTCAGTCCCCAAACTTGTCTTGCAGGGAACTTGCTGCTGAGGCTGCYGGGATGGGGCTGTCTTGTGCGTGGGAGGGATGGCAATGGTCCGTGAACCCGCTGTCATGCAGCCAAAATGCTCTCAGAGCTGTTTGTAATAAAAAAATTGCTCCCGAACGAGCAAGAATTGGGTTCTGAGTTCAGTCTGGGGTATATGGGTCATTATTTGGAGTCACAGCTCGTCATAGGCTTGCTGGCCTGACATAAAGGGGATAGGTTTCCCCAGAATCTGGGGAAACCCTGCTACGCTGGGGCTTGTGGAGGTCCACAAGGTCCTCTGTAGTTCTGCTTGTCYCTGAACACCCTGGACTTTGCCCGAAGGGCTGAGAAAAGTGAGATAAGAATTGCTGCACTGGGGCTATGAATCCAGGACCTTTTTTATTTCAGCCTGCTCAACCAGTTTTTGCTCTTGGCTGAAAACAACCTGGCACACATRAAAAAAAAAAAGGCAGTTTTCCAGCCAGATCAGTTCTCCAATCTGATTTGCTGTGCAGCTGCAGAAGCAGCAGTGCCAGCATGGTGCCAGGATTGCCCGGGCAGTGCCATTCCAGAAGTGCAGCCGCCATCCAGATTGAGCTCATGTCCTGCTGGGGGACACGTGACATGACACACTGTCACCCTTCAGCACAGGATGTTGGAATTGGTGATGCAGGATGAAGCTGAGGGCTCAGAGCATTTAGTTTGGGGATCCTTCTGGTGTCCCCCGTATTCCCAGCATGAAGCTGAGTCAGGAGAGGTTTAGTTTGGATACCAGGAAAACGTTCTTTCCCCAGAGGGTCGTCAGGCACTGAACAGGCTCCCCAGGGAATGGTCACGGTCTCAAGGCTTTTGGAGCTTAAGACAATCAGCATTAGGAAATGTGGGCGGGCATGCACAGACCCTCGGCAGAGCCTGCCAGCTGATGTGCAACTCCAGTGCTCCCAGCAAGGCCCAGGGACTGGTGGGCACTGCCATGACCCACCTCGATGTCTTCTCTTGCAGAAATGGCAGCGTCGATTCTTCATCCTCTACGAGCACGGGCTGCTGCGCTACGCCCTMGACGAGATGGTGAGTGCTGCSTGGCYRTGTCCAGGCTCTGGGGATCAGCTGGGTTATCTGGTGCCCTTGGAGTGCTCTGCCAGGATGGAGGAGAGCTGTGCTTGCTGTGTTTGATTCTGTGCCAGGCTTGGTTTGTGTGGGAGCTCCATGGACACTCTGCAGAGGATGGTGGGTGTTTCGGAGGCAAGTGGGTCCTGCCTGGCGTGGAATTCATCAGCTGCTGGCAAGAAGTGCTGGAGGGGGTCCCCAAGGTCATCCCCCGTCCTTTTTGCCCCGTTCTCGGTGCCAGCTGGGTTTGGGTTGTGGTGAATCACCTTGGCAGTGTCCGAGAAGGAGGCCCTGCCTAGCRATGCCCGTGGAAAGTAGGTCAGCTGGAACGCCTTCCCACTGCCCGCCCTGGAGCTGCAGCTCRTCGTCAGCACTGTTCCCATCGGTGAAACGGGATCAAAGGGAGGGAATCTCATCTGCTGTGAGCTGCAGAGTGGGGCTGAAGAGCCCAGTGGGTCAATCCCAGGAGCACCCAGGATTGCTGAGATGTCCTGCTGGCTACAGGAAGCCCATGGGAGGGGGCCCAAGGCTGAGCGGGTGGGCACAGTGGACACCCACGTGCTGGGTTCTGCCTGGGCAGGATGCTCAGCTGGGGACAGCACACGTGTGGGACGGGACAGGGGACCTGTGTCTGTGGCAGGGAGGCTCCCTGTGAGGTCAGTGTGCCTTGGTCCTCCTCCAATGCCTCCTGCAAAGGCACCGTGGAATGAGGAGGCACAGCAWGTGAGGCTCAGGTTTCATGCTGTGTTTGTTTGTATTTTTACTTGGGGTTGGTCCAAGTGCCCTAAATAATTTAAATGTCTTTGCTAGGAGCAGTGGATGCTTTAATACATATTCAGTGTCAGCAGCCTGGCTCTGCACTGGGCTGGTGTTTCCTGTCCTACACCAACAGGAGAGTAGTTTGTGTCTGGGTGGAGTAGGGACATGCCCCAGTCTGAGGCAGAGGTGCAGGAATGCTGGGGAACACAATCTGGAAATTTTTTTTACTATTTTGCATCCCGAGGAGGTTGATGTGCCCCAGGTTCTGCCACATCTGGGCAGAGGCAGACATGYAGTGCCCCAGCCCAGTGCCATAGGGGCCATTGCCAGAGAGCACCCAGAGGACAGCAGGAGCATCCCGCAGTTCTTCAGGCACCTGTTGGGCTTTTTCCCTTTTTGAGAAGGGAGAAAGTGRAAAAATATGATCAAAAAGGGGAGGTACACGTGTGCAGCATGGAATGGTGTCCTGGGCAGTGTGACATCACCGTGCTGGCACCTGGACTCGCTGCCACRTGGCCATTTGTGGTGTGATGGGTCCAGGAGGGTCTGGCTCATCATAGCCATGGATGGAGGAGAATGTCATGGATCCTTCCTCCACACTGGGATTTGACACATGGTGTAAAAACAGCGTCCTGTCCTTTCCACCCCTCCAGCTGAGCCGGCTCCTTGCCGTGGTCCCACCACTTCCATGGCCAGGCAGGAGTAATGGGGCTGGAGCCTCATCCAGGGGATGCCAGCAGAGACACTTTTTTTTCCACTTTGGATGATCTATCCCCAGGGTGCCCCAGTTTCTCCCCAGGAGCTGGGTGGGGGTTCTGTGGGAGTCTCGGTGCGGAGCAGCCTCTGGAGCTGGCYGGAGACCTCCCAGGCAGTTGCAGGCTGGGATTGAACAGCTCTGCTTGAACCTTTTAGACATTAATTTTGTTGGTTTGGCAATTTCTGCTCTTATTAAAAGTGGAATGGGAGGGAGGGGTGAGCTTGGAAGGGGAGTCCTGAGCTGGTGATGGTGATTGAGACTAACCCAATGCCTGGCCAGGGAGATGCTGCTCCGGGCTCCCAGCAGGCTGGAGAGCAGTGGGGTGTGGAGGGACAGCTCAAAGCCCAGCCCCAGGTTGGGAGACCTCAGGGAGTCCCCAGAGGTGTTGAAGCTGTGGTACTCAGCGGCCATGCGATGGGGAGTCTTGAGCACAGGAGCTTTTTCTGTGTGTCCATTGTTCTGTCTGTCATTTCTCTGCCGTATTTCCAGTCTGAAAACAAAATGAGTTCTGCACAATGGCTGCAATGGGGAGAGGCTGTGGAGAGGCTATGGATCTTCATCCGCTTGGACCAGGCTGAGCTGCCAGACTCTTTCCCTGGGGTCTCCCTCTTTTCATGCTGGGTGCAGCTGGTGGCACCCAGAACCAGCCTGGCCGTGGAGAATGCCCAGCAGATCCCACCCCCTTCCCCTCTGCGGGGACCGTGCCAAAAGCCGTTCCCAGCTCTGCCGAGCCCTGGCTAAGCCGAGCCTGCTCAGACGTGCAGAAATTCCTGCCTCCCAACTGTGGGTGGATGTGGAGGTTGTGTGATCTCTTSGGGTTGCCTTCCCATGCTGAACACCCACGATTGCACCCCAATGGTGGCTCGCTTCTGCTGTTTGATAAACCTTTGTGCTGGGCCAGATGATGGCAGGTGTTGATGCCTTTCTGCAGAGGTTGGAGGATGGCAAAGCCACTCTTGCTGAGGGAAGGCAGCAAAAAGGGTGATGTGAAGTCGGGGACAGGCTCAGAATTGAGCTGCTGTGTTGTGAGAATGCAAGGCCGAGTTTCAGTTCTCCTGGTTAAACACCCTATGGTCTCCAGTGAAACCACTGCCGTGGGAGAGCAGCCTGGCACCACGGTGCTGGGGCAGTCTGGGAGCTTTTTGTTGGGATATGGGAGCTGCCACAAGAATAGTGCTGGGCTCAGGGGCCAGAGCCAGCRAGTGGCAAGTGCAGAGCTTTTGCCTCCTTTTGTTTTGATTGCTGCGATCTATAATTAGCGGCCGAGGGCTCTATAAATAGAGCCTGTCTGCGTGGGAATGGAGAGGCAGGAGGGGTTTTGYAGGGATGGGGAGTGCTGCCATGTCCCTCCCTGAGCCTGCAGGTGGGCCCGTGGCTCAGGCATTGCCTGGGGGTGGATCCAGCCCCGTGGCTGGGGCAGCTCAGAGGAAAAGATCTGGATCTCAGCCCAGCTTCTTAATGACTCACTGCATGTCCAGGGCCAGGCCTTGTCTCTGTGCCTCAGTTTACCTGTGTGCTACTTCTTTTGAGCTGTGATTTGTACTAGRTTGTCATTTTGCATTTTCTATGAGATGTGTCACTTCAGGCTTCCTTTTGGTAGCTGAGACTATTAATTTAGAGGATTTTTACTTTGTGCATATGCTGGTTTGAAAACAGGACAAAATTTGTGCTTGTCTGGGAACATCTCAAACTTGCTGGTGTTGGGGATGAGAACCAAGGTGAGAGCAGCTTCTGGAAGGGCTCTTTTAATTTCCCTGCAGGGATTCAGGAGGAGCATTCTTGGACATGACATCCCCTTTTCCCAACAAACTGACCTCACTCTGTGTCTGGCACTTCCCAGCTCAGTGAAGCATGAGGATGGGCTATGAGCCCTAACTCTACCCTGYCCCTTGCCTTCTGGAGTCAAACTGCCTTCTGAAATTGGGAAGGGGTCTAAGAGRAGGCTTAAACCAATAATCAGCCACCTCAGTACCAGAGTTTGCTGGGGTTGGGTGGTTGTGTCCTCCATGGTGGCGTTGCAGACCCTTCCTGAGCTCAACAGCAGGGTGGTCCTGCTCCTAAATCAGGAGCTCAGATGGATCATAATGTCATTAATTTCAGTACAATAGAGCGGACATCCCTGTTCCAGGCTGTGATGGCAGGGAGGGAGGTCAGGAGGGAGCTGATGGGACTGGGGTGGGATGAAGACCGAGGCCAGCCTGGCATCTGGGAATGGTTAGGGGAGCAGCAGGACCCCTGGGCTGGGTGTATAAATAGGAGGAGAGAGGCCAGCTCAGAGGTGGGAGGTCTGGCACTGCACAGTGAGGCTGTGGGGTCACATCTGGAGATCTGCTCGGCCCCAGGCCCTGCTGCCAGCCACAAAAACCTAAGGAATTGATAAATAGGTAAAAAAAAGGAGAATGGTGTAAGCATTGGTGGCAGCTGGAGTGGGATCAGAGGGAGGGATGTGTGCTCAGTGATGCTGTGATCCACAGACCTGTGTAATTATTGTTTCCTAATTCACCCCCCTCCAAAATCTTCTTTATTTGGAGGAAGTGGACATTTTAAAATGTCACTGTCAGCAGAGCTGCACCACGTTAATTTTCATTGTAGTTCCCTTCTTTGTCATCTGTATTGTTTTAAGAAGCCAAGAACCCGTGTGTGTGTTTTTTTCCTCCTTTTTAGATCAAAGCAGTTTACTTCAGTTTTGGCACAGGATTGAAATTCATTGGCAGGGATTAAAAACGAACCTTAAACATCCTGGCCTCTCTGTCCTTACTTTTTCCACACGTTTTGCCATTTAAGTGTTTCCAACCTCTCCCTGCCCCCTCCTCCGTGGGAGCAAACCCTGTTCCCCTCATCCCCAGTGGTTTCCCCTCATGGACACAATTTTGCCAGTGCTTCTGTTTGCCAGATCAAGACTTTCAGTTTCTGTTTAGCATAAAAAGCTTTTGGCTTGAATCAAAGTGTGTTTGAAATTTAAAGCAAGCAGAGACAGGAAGGCTGGGTGGGAGTGACTTTGTGAGGCTCAGACGGTGACAGGGACCCCCATCCCAGTTTTTTTTTCCAACACTGGATGTAGTCAAGTCAGGATGGGCCCTGCAGGGTGCACAATGAACTGTGAGGAGGTTTTATGTGGGATGTTTGGTGCACATCTCAAAAGATGATGCAGGAGCAATAAGGAAATGATGGGAAAATTGGGAAGCAGAGATCCTTTCCCCTTCATGGAAGCTGACCAGGAAAGGGACACCCGAAGTCAGGGTGCAAGGGAGAGGGGACAAAGCACATCCTCGTGACTGCTCTAAAGGAGCTGCAGAGACAGCGCAAGTGCTGGTGACTCTGGACAGAACTCAAGAGAACTGTTATGAATTTGTTGTGCTTAATTTTCAATACTGATTTTGGGGAAAAAAATCCATGAACCGTCAGGGACCCCTGGGAACTCATTCCCCAGGACCAAGCAGCCTTGGAGAGGGTGAGAGGAGCATACACCAATCTTCATTTGTGGTTTTATATTAATGTCTGYCTTGATGCTGATCCAAGCCATTACTGGGCTTGGGTGTGGGGATCCCATAATGGTGACTTTGGGGGATTGATGTCTTCCCATTTTTCTCTGCTCCAAGTGTCTGGCCCCAGCTGCTGCTGGAGGTGGGTCCTGCTGTCAGGACACCTGTGGGCTCCTCYAGTAATGGTTCCCTACACTGCTGAACCCTCTTCTTATGTTTTATGTATTTTAGTTTGGCTTAGTGTGTTTGGAAAGACAAAACTGCAGAGCTGCAGCTTGTGGGGGCTGAGGGAACAGGGAGGGGCTCCTCCAGGGATATCTCCAACACAAGTCCTGGTGACTGACAATGGCCAAGGGCTGTCATTGGGTCCCCTAAAGTGCCTGGGTTTATTGTGAGCTTTGGAGAACACTGTTGTCCGCATTCAAGCCCCCTGAAAAGGACATTTTTTGGCTGCAGGACCCGCTTGGGAGAGGCCCCAGTGTGAAACAGTCCGTGGTGGGAGGTTTGGGAGTTAACAGAGGCAGAGAGAGGATGAAAGCAGAGTTGGGAAAGCTCAATGCAGCCAGTGACCTCCTAACACAAGCTGCTTTGATGACCTGGCCCAGGTGCTTCCTTCCTGGAAACAACACAGCCCCTATTGTCTTCCACAGGGCGAGCCACAAAGCTGGAATTGCTCTTAGGCTGAACAGCGAGGACAGGTTCAAGTGGCTCCATCCTTCTGCTTTTTCCCTACTCCTCGTCCCTTGGGATATAGCAAAGACTTTTGTGTAGAAGACGTGTGCCAGAGCAGCGAGGGGAGTGAGCTGGAGTTCAGATTGCAATTATCTTGTTCGTGGGGGGCAGAGTGAAACAGGCACTTGGAGCAGCTGCAGTTCCTCTGTGATTCCTGGACCTGTGGCTTCCAGCCTGGTTGCGGSCTCTTGGTCAAGGAAAAATTGTATSTGCTGTAAAAGGTTAMTTCAGAAATCAAACTCTGATGGCATTTAAGAGGGAAGATGTCAGGGCTGGCAGTGAAATGACACGGCTAAGGCTGAGCAGTTATCCTGACACAGGCCCTGTGGTCTCCCGAGGCAGCAGAGGAAGGGGCTGCAGCAGTGGGTGCTGGATCCCGGCTCTTTCCAAGCTGAGCCAGTGCCAGGCTCCCAAGCATCCCCCAGTCCTTGCCAGTCACAGACACGTGAACCACTCAAAGAAGCAACAAAATTACCTTTTTTTTTAACATTTTTTTAATTTTTTTTTCCCTACTGTTGCTTGGTGCTGGGAAGGGGGTATCAAATGAGGTGCCTGCAGAATGAGCCTGAGCCTGCCAGCTGCAACCATGTGGTGGGAATGGGGTCRGATTTAATTCTTTCCAGCCCTGCTGCAGGCCACTGGATCAGGTCCGTGAGGACCACCAGTGGGCTGTGGGCTACAGGTTGGGTGATGCTGGGCAATAGCATCTCTTTTGCTGCTTCTAGAAGAGGCATCATCCCAGCAGCTGGCACATCCCTGTTCCTGCTGAGGGCCATGAGGTATCGTGGCATTGACTGGTGRGATTCAGTGCTGCAAACCCCTCAGTGACAGCTCAGAGAGGAGGACGAGGATGTGAATGGAACAAGGCAACAAAGCTGCTCCAAAAATCAAAGCGTGTTCCCCCTTTTTTTTTTCCCCGGCAGAGATCCTGCATTCATTGATTGTTGACATGACATATGTGGGTTGGAGAAAGGCAGCGGCAGCTTCTGGCAGGGGAGRAAGGGGCTGGGGGGGCCGGAGGGGCTCTGCAAGCCGAGATGCTGATTACCAGGGGCAGCAAATAGCTTGCAGCTGCCTCCGCTCAACACGCTCTTTGTGGCGCTTGCAGCCACTCTTTGGACGCAGCTATTTTTAATTTCCCCAAGCGCGCACAAAGCAAAGGGGGTGGGCGATGCCGCCGGCGTCCCCCCTTCCTGCCCCCCGCTCCCACCCCTTTCCCAGCCAGCCCTGCGCTTCCCGGCTTCCTCCCACCCTCCAGGGAATGTGGGGAGCCGCACTCCCTCTTTTTTTTTCGTTTTTCTCTTTTTTTGGGTCCGYGTTGGGAGCCGTCCTTGGCTTCCCCACACCCTGCGCCAGTGTGTGCGGGGAGCTGGGAAAATGCAGAAATAAATAAATACGCAATTAGGCAGGCGTCCAGCCATGGAGGGGGGCGTGCTGCAGAAAGAGACTCCGGCCAAATTTTGGAATGCCTGAGAAAGCGGCTGGAGCCGTGGGCGAGCGCGGGGTTGTGGGCTTCCCACCGCTGCTCTCCTGTAGATGTGGAAGGAGGGGTGAGACCCCTGAGGAGGAGGAGGAGGAGGGAGGGTGGCAGCTCCCAGCCTTGCTCTCAGGGGGCTTCTCCTCCCCTGGCATCTCACTGAGTCCAGGACAAGGCGTGTTTGTGCTGGAGCTGTGATGAGAGTGGGGGGTCTCAGTGCCCGGCGTTCTCTTGCCTCGGCTCCAGAGTGATTTTTCCACTGAAAGCTGAGGTGTGCTCTCTGTTCAAGCAGCAACACGGTTTGGGGTTAATAAATTACTTATTTGCAGTCCTTGTTTCTCTGTTAGGTAAGCATTGGTGAATATGATATTTCTGCTTTATCCCAGGCATGAATTATTCATCAGGTTTGGAGGCTGTAAAAGGGACGTYGTCAGGTTAAAACTTGCGTGGAGACAAGCTGAGGTCTTCAGTGAGGTTTTGTAAACGGCTTTTCTCAGGGTTACCAAATGCAGAGTTTTTGCAGAGTTTTTCCCCTTTTGTCTGCAGTGTTTTGAGGCTTTTCTGGTAAAAAATTACAATTTRCAGGCAGGTTTGATGATTGTTCTTGTTCATTGAGTCATCATGGATTGCAAGATACAAAAGCTGGAAAAAAATGCATCAAAATGCTGTTTTTCCTTCGTGTACCAGGTAACAGAGTGTGGATGTGCTCTTGGTAATATGTATTTTTAAAAACCTTTTCATTTTGGCCTGTTCCTTCAAAGCTACAGAGGAGGCTTGTCCCTGCAGTCACTGAAGTCTGACTGCAAGTAGGTTAAGAGATAAAACAGCCAGACAGCCWTGCTGAAAGTTAAAATTACCATAGGTAAATCACGTGTGTGGCAACTTCACTTACCCTTCACCTCCTTCCTGCAGGATCTGATCCAGGAGCTGGTGTGTCGGAGTGTGTTAACTGGCTGTGCTCTGCTGCCTGCCGCAGGCAGCCCGGCTCCTCTGAGACCTCTTGTGCTCCTGCAGGAGAGCAGGTCCAGGGGCAGAGGTGTTGCACGTGGGGCTTGGGGTGTTCTGGGGGTGCAGAAAGCTGGAAAGGTCTCACTTTCCCTGGAGGTTTTCTTCCCCCATGTTTTCCTGGCGTGCACCCCATGGCCGTGCCCTGTCTGCTGCTGTGGCACCCCTTACMATGGGGCTGCAGGAAGGAAATCCTTCCCTGTGAGGATGGGGAGGACAGGGTTGCCCAGAGAAGCTGTGGCTGTCCCTGGATCCCTGGAAGTGTCCAAGGCCAGGCTGGACAGGGCTTGAAGCACCCTGGCATAGTGGAAGGTCCCTGCCAACGGCAGGGGATTGGAACTGGATGGACACTTAAAGGTGATCCTGGGGGTCTTGGCTCTTGCACTCTCCAAGCCTTGGGTGCCGTGGCTCCAGGTGCTGTAGCTGTGGCTCTCCRTGATTTTATGGCCAAACAGAGCCCTGGGAACCTGCAGTGAGGCCGTGGGCTGCTCTCCTACTGTGACCCATGGCTGTCCCCACTCTCCTCCCAGTTCCCTTTGCTGTGGGTGSTGGGTCCTTGGGCAGAGGGGACAGAGGGAACAGGCACACAGAATGGTTTTAGAAGCATCCAGCAGCATCCTGAGCTTGTATGGGATTTCCACCTGTTGTGATGGTGTGACTGGGGAGAAAAGGTGGGGTTTTGGAGCACACCCAGCCTTGGCCCTTTGCTCCGCATTTCATCAGCCCTGTTGTGATTGCATTGATAAAGTCACAGGTATCACCAGGGCACTGGGGAGYTACTGGGATATAATTAGGGTTTTGGTTCACTTTCCTGGCAGTTTTCCCATTAGGGGAGGGACAGCAGGGATTATGGATGGAGCAGATGTGTGGAGGGAGGGGACRCTGGGCTTGCATGGGTGGTTAATGCCATGTACAGGTCAGTGCTGGGGGGGGTGAAGTCTGTCATCCCAGGCGTGGGGGATGGAGAAACCTCTTGGGCTTATTCCCCTCACAAGCACTTGCCCCAGATTGCTCCTCTGTGCTGGGATTGTATAGTACTCCCAAAGGAGGGGTTGTGGAATGGTCCTGGGAGCAGCTCATGGCTGTGAAGTCCCTCCTCTCCCTGTGCTCCGCTGGAGCCAGATGTGAGCAGCAGGTTTAGGGAGAAAATGCTGCTACTTTGGGACAGCTCCAGCAGTCTCATGTGTTATTCCTCAGTTTTCCTGGGCGTTTAAAGTACTTTTTACCCCAGATGCCACTTACCTGTGAACCTGGTGGTGCCTGCCTGGCCAGGGCAGCTCTTTGCTGTCACTGTTGGTGCCTCTACCACATCATTCGTGTGGCAGCAAAGCCCAACTTGCGTTGTTGCTGGGTGGTCTCCTTGCCCCACAACAGCTATATGTGCCTGTTGAGAACTTCTCTCCTTGGAACTGGCCAAAAAGCTCACATTTTGTGCCATTTGGTAGGATGGCCAATGGTCAAAGTTTGGAAAACCCTCTTCAGCTGTCCCCTCGGCTTTTGGGCAAGTCTGCTGTGTCCAAATTTGTCTGGAAGCTTTGGCAACGATGCGGTGCAGGTCTGGGGCTTCCTGTAGGGGTGTTGGGTGCCGTATGTGGCTGTTGCTTGGTTGGCTTGGCTTGGAACAACTTTGACTCGCCCCTCCAGAGCAGACCCCCAAGCTCCCTGGGAGCCCGGCCTCCTGGTATTCCCAGCCCGGCAGGAAGCTCTGCAAAGCTCATAAGAGCAGCGCTAAGGAGTAATGAGATTTCCAGACTAATTTGGCTGGATTCAAGAACTTCCACTGAAGCATCTGCGCCCRTGGGAGTTGCCCGAGCCTCCGGTGGATGTGGTGCTGCTGATCCCCAGGGCTGTCCTCTCTCCTCTGCAGTCACTGAGTGCCAGTACATGAYCCTGTACTGACAGTCCTGAGGAGTGGAAGTGGGGAACCCAGTGCAGGGCCTGAAATTATTCAGAGTTGCAGATGACTGAGGGTTGTTGGAGGTGGCTCTTCATGGCTGGGATGGTGCTGATGGCTCAGTCTGTCCCTTCGTCTTTGCAGCGATTCATCTGCTTGGCTGCATTTGCAGGAGAGGTTGTGGCATGGCTGAGGATGAGAGACCCATTCCTCCTTCCCCTCAAGGCCAGAGAGGAGATGGATTCACTTTGGGGGAGGTACAGGGATTTGATTGATTAAATTTGCTGCTTTCCTTGGATGACAATTACCTTGATCATGTTTCCCTCACCCCCATGAAGCAGAAATCCAGGTCCCGCTGTGATGCAGCAGGGCTGGCCAACAYGGGTAGAGGTCATTCTGCCTCCATCCAAGCTTTCCTCCTCCTGAGCTGTGTCCAAAACTGGCATCCCTGTGTGTGTGACCATCTCTGTGTGTGGGTGACCTTCGGGAGATGTGGTTGCTGGTGTTRTTGAAGGCCCACGCTGCTGGGGAGGGCTGTGCGAGCCGGCGTGCGCGGAGGTGCTGCTGAGCTCCTGCACATGTGTGCCTGGCACGCGGTGCAGGGACCACCTGGGACTCGTCTCCTACACTGAGGGGGTGGAGGATAAAGTTGACAAGGCCAATTTGGAGYGGTGCAATTTAAAATTAAAGTATCAAGATGCAAATGAAGGCCGTTGTTCTTTCCGACCCCCAAAATGACTGCGGTTCCCTCTCCAGAAAACTCCTGCCATGATCCTTACACCAAACTCTGGTCCCTCCATGGTCTTGCCGGGTTTTTGCCATCGTGCTGATTACCATGACAACTTGCTGGAAGGCTGCAGATATTTGCTTCCCCTTTGGCTGTTGTGCCTGTGTGTCAGGAGCGGGGAAGATGCCACGCTGGCAGCTGCGAGCAGATGGGGTCGGATCTGTTATCACGTATTCCTCTCACCCCCCTCCTCTGAGGGGAGGAGGACATTCTGCATTTTCAATGCATCTAAATCCTTTAGAGCGAGGGGGARGAATAACTGTTGGGCTTGCAGGGCTGCGAGGTGCTGCCTTTTGCACTGCARGACTGGCAAGTGCCTGTGCATTGCTGGGCTTCTGCCTTGGTCCCCACAGAGTTGGGATGGGGCTCGAGTGGATGCTCCAAGCTCTTTGTGCAACGTTTGGCTTTTGCTTTGGTCCACAAACAGCTGGGATGGCAGCTCARAGCAGCCTCTGGATCCCCCCTCCTGGGGAGATCTTGCTGTCCTTCCTGTCATGGTGCCAATGTTTTCTCCATCTCTCTCTCTCTTCCTCTCCAGTGGCGTTGGAAGTGGAATATGCATATCCATGGGTGCAAGCTTCCCTGAAAGGCTCCCTGGATTTGTCAACACTGCTGAGAGCCCAGAGGGTCAGACCCCAGTGCTGAGGGAGGTTGAACCCACACGGTGACCACTCTTGGTTTGCCGACYCACCCTGCTGAGCACGGGTGGTTGTGCCAGGACTGGATACGGCTGTTCCCACCATGCACAGACCCCTCCGAGGCCGTTCAGCAGGAAAGAGGTTAACAGGAAGGAGGCAGGCTAGGYTCTGGCTGCCAACTCCGACCCTGCTTTGGAGTGGGGAGCAGCTGGGAGCTGCAAGAGCAGTGCGAAAATAGCCTTATAAGGCCAAGACAAGCCGGCTCCAGCCTCCGCACAGCCCCGGCCGGGCTCACTCCCCTCCAGCACCCGCTCACTGGGTGGGTGCTCCTGGGGATGGGGCTACAAATGGGATGTGTGGCCCCAAACSTGCTGCCTGGGCACCCCTGGGATGGGTGCTGCTCCTGCCTGGCTGAGGTGGCACTGGGTGGGAGAAGAGCCCGAGGGTGCTCCCAGCCAGCTCGCAGGCAGCTCCCGGCCTCGCTCAGTGTTTAGACTCGCTGTCTGTGGACATAAACACCGACTCTGCTTTAAAGTGGCCCCTGGCTGAACTCTCCTGCCCAGCCCCTGCACTTCACCCCCTTCTCAAACTGCTCCCGGGGAAGAGAATTCCTTCCCACTGGCAGAAAGGGAGCTGATGTTGTTTTATGTCCTGGTAGAGGCTCAGGAGGGCTCTTYAGGGGCTGGCATGCAGGGACAGGTGTGTGTGCCACTTGCTAACCCATCCCACCGCCCTGGGGTGGGTGACCTTGGGCTGTGGAGTATTCCTTCAGCAAAGCAAATCTCAGGAGGTGGCTGTCGGCACCTGTGATGAACAAGCCAGGGTCAACAGTGGGGAAATCTGTGGTGAGGTTGGGAGAAGTGGCATTTATGGCATTTYTCTATCTGTGGGGTGTTATTGCAGGTGGCAAAGGTGTGCTCAGGTRGCCAAGAAAAATATCTCCCTCTTGCTTGAATGGCACAGRGAAAGCAGAGCTGCCATGGGGATGCTGGAGCCAACCTTCTGCTGCCCTTTGATGGGTGACTACTCCAGTCCATCCTTTTGCAGAGCCCACAGAGGTTGTTTTCAAGAGCCTTTGTCTAATTTAATAAATCCAGGATGCTCAGCCTGCCAGCAGATCTATAAGTGTAATAAAATCCGCCCACCGCAGAGCTCTGGCCGCGTTGTGGCCCTATCGATAGCCTCRTGCCTGGTGGCAGCAAGCCCAAAAGGCTCATTAAAGCCCTGCTGCTGTGCCAGCCGTGCTCTCCTGGCGCCTGGGCAGCTCAGGGCAGGCTGAGCCAGCCCTGTGTGTGCACAGAGCATCCCCAGCTGGGATTTGAGAGCTGTATCCCCAGCTGGGATTTGGGAGATCATACATAGCCTTGCGTGGCTGAAAACGGGTGACTTTACATCTGAAAAGGGATCCTCTGGTGGCAGCCAGGTGTGGGTCAGTCTCTTCTCACAGCTAACAAGTGATGGGACWAAAGGAAACAGCCCCAAGTTGCTYCAGAGGAGGTTTAGGTTGGATATTRGGAARGATTTCTTTACTGAAAGGGTGGTGAGRCRTTGGAACAGGCTTCCCAGGGAAGTGGTGGAGTCACTATCCCTGGAAATGTTCYGAAACATGTAGATGTGGTGCTTAGGGACATGGTTTAGTGGAGGACCTGGCAGTGCCCTGGGTTAATGGCTGGATGTGTTTCTATGATTCTATAACTTTTGAAGGAGTTGGTGCTTTCTTGACRGCCTCTGAGTGGGAATGGTGAATGAGGCTTTGGTTTGGGCTCCCAGTGGCATGCTGGAGCTGGGAGCTGCCTGTCCAAGCTGTGTTGGTACCCTTGCCCAAATTGTGGTTGTCTCCATGCTGCCCTGATGTGCCCTTGACAATGGGACAGCAGAGCCTTTCTCCCTGCTGTTTGCATCCCATGTGGAGCCCAGTGATGAGCTGAGGTGAAGCCTTTAGCAAACACAGGAGCTGTCTTTGCAGAGCTGCAAGTGAGCAGCGCTCGGCAGCCGCCCTCATGAATATTTTAGCTGGGAGAATTAACATTTGTCAAGACACATTGATGGAGGCAGCGTGGATGTCTCTTCCCCAGGCGCCACAGGCTGCTCTGGGGCATTGCTGGGAGCCAGGGCAGAGCCAGCCAGATCCTCAGCCCAGAGTGGGACAGCAGAGCTGAGATCTCCCCTGGGACAGCCAGGCCCCGGTGCCAAGGCAACCAGCCCGCCATGCRAGATAGACAAATGGTTGTGGGTTTTTTTTTTTCTCTTTCCCTCCTGGTTCTTGGCAGAAAGTAAAATGTCCCTTTTGTTTGGTTTCCTCCTCCCCCTGCCCCATCGCCTTTCTTTAAAGGTTGTGTTCCAGATTTCATCAACCCACGTTGTGTAATAGCCCCAGAGAGTGGGTTGGGCACTGGCCATGTCCCACCRAGGCTGTGGTAGAGCCCCTCCTCAAGAGCTTGACCTGCTCCAAAACATCCTGTCTACAGCTCCTGAGCAAAGCTCCTGTATATTTTGTATTGAGTTTCCATGATCCCCATGTGTTAGAAATGGCAGGGAAGGTCCTTGGAAAAAAATTCAGCCATTTTTCAATCTAAATAATCCTGGTTTTCTACCTCAAATAATCCTGTTTTTCTACCTCAGCTCTGCGGTGCCTTATGGAAATGAGGGACTTTGCAGATAAACCCTTTTGATTTGCAGCATCAGCTCCTGTACCTGGGTGTTCAACACCCTTGGAGCATCCACATTGTGCAGGAGGATGCAGCAATGCCCTGCTTGGGGTTTCTTCCTTTGAGCTTCTAAGAGGTCCCTGTTCTCTTTCCTTCCTTTCCAAAGAGGGGGCCACTGCAGTTCTGAGCTCTGCATCCTAGGAGCATTCATCCAAAGGTCCCTGCTCTGATCCAGAGGCTGCTGCTGTTGTTGATGTGGAGAGCATGGCCTGAGTCACACCCTGGGGAGGGAGAGGAGGAGGAGGAGGAGGAGGAGGAGGAGGAGGAGGAGGAGAGTGCTCTATAGGCTTTGTGTGTCACAGAGAGGGACGCTGTGAGCACGTGTGTGTGTGTGTCAATAGGGATCTGTCATTCCTGAGGGAAACAGCAGTGCAATTGTTTCTTGGCTCTGGTTCCTCTSCTGGTACTGGCAGCATGGAGCACTGTGGCTGCTCTTGTGGTGTAAGWGCTTCTGTTCTCGTTCTGGTGAGGGCCTGAGGCTGCTCAGCTGACTGGGCTGGAGGCACCTGGTGGCACTGGTGGCACCAAGGAGAGCTGCTCTGGTGATGGTGCCTATAATAKTGTCCATAATGCTTTGAACAGAGGTACAGCCTGCTGGGCTTCCACTCCTATCCACAGTGAAATGATACAGCCACCAGATCCMGTTCTGGGATCGCTGTGGGCTCCATCCCATTGGCAGCAGCATGGAGATGGCAAAGGCAGGGCCAGTGCCTGGGGACAGGGCTATCCCCAAGAGGGGGACTGGAGAAGGAGCTGAGCCTGAGCGTCCACTCCTTCCTCACCCAGATATGAAGCCACCCTGGGGGCTGACACTGGATTCAGCCTTGGATCAAGGCATCTGCTCTTCCAAGGGCTGGTTGAAATCCCAGCCTTGTTGTTTTGGTGTGTCTGCCATATAACACCTCGCTGCCTCTGCATTTATTTATAACCTTCCAGTTGCTGGGGCTGCAAAGTCCTCACCTGGCCAGGGACCAGCTTTGCTCATCCTTCTSCAGGGTTCCCCAGCCCAGAAATGGTTGCTCAGAGGTGGAGAAGGGGTCCAAGCTCTCTCCTTTCCCTCAGTGGAGTTTGTGTGTGTGCACACGATTTCCACCAAGGCACCATTTGCATTTTGCTTCACTTCAAAGTGCCCGCGCTGCCTCCAAGGAAGGAAATAAATGGTGTAAAGGAATTTACATCCCAAGCAAGYGAGGCTGCTGGTCTGTCAGGTTTCAATAAGGGGTGTGGGTGTGGAGGGGAGCTTCTGTGGATGGAGGGTTCATTCCTGGGGCCGCAGATASAAGAGGGTCATTCCCAGCTTTGCTCCCAGCCCTTTCCTGGTGTTCTGGCTCCAAGATGTGGTGGTAGATGGAGACCCATGTGTCAGGCTGTACAAGATGCCAGCATTCAGCCTTCCCAAGGAGAGCTGAGTAGCAAAACCACTTGGCAGGGCCAGCCTGGCACTGGGGGGACTCCAAACCGGCTCCTCTGCTCCCAGCACGCTTCGGTCAGGGCTGGATGTGAGCAGCGGGAGCAGCCACCCTCAACTGCCATGGGCTTGGAGGGTGTTGATTCTTCCTCTCCTCCTRTGCCAGCTCCCTGCCAAATCCCTCTGAACCTCACAGGGAGTCAAGGGACAAGGTGGCCCAGGATCCCCCTATGGGATTACAGCTCCCTCCCTCCTCCTCACCCCCCTGTCATTGCATTACCTCGTGCAATACTGCTCTGGGAGGGAAAGGAGGTTGGATCCAGACCTTACAGTCCTGGAGGCCTTGGCTGTGCCAGAGGCCAGCRAGACAAAAACTTTTCTAAGACTCCACTTGGAACAGGAGAAAGTTTTTCCGTTGGGTTTTTATAGCTCCCGGAAAGCGGGGTTTTATTTTTGTTGTCTAAGACAAAAAATCCTCTTAGGAGCTGACTACCCGCGGCAGTGCAGGGCAGGAGGCTGGGCATGCRTCATGCTGGGGGTCTGGGATGGGCTTTGCTTTCCCTCCCTCCATCCTGGGGGGTCTCTGGATGCTGATTTCCACGAGGGAGAGAGGAGGTTTTGTGTCCCTGATGTATGATTTGTACCCGKTGATGGCTGCAGCACCCGTGATGGCTCCATGCCACCCCTGGGCTGTCATAGGATGTTCCCACCCAGGGACACAGATGCAGGGAAAACTCTTTTCTGGGAAAAGGGGCTGTTTCCCACTGCCTGCAGATGGTTAAGCTGGGGGCACTGGGGGACTGATCTGAACTTTTCTGGGTTTGTAGGCTGGGGCCATTGAGCTCTCCCCAGTCACCCTTTCTTTGCATGGCACAGGCTGCCTTTGGARGGGTTTTGCTGGCAGGGGAGCTCGTTTCCATGGTAAAAACCTTAACAGCATCTGCCAGAAATCCGTCTCCTTGTTGGCCCGGCCATCTGGAGGGCACAAGGAGGCTTTGGCAGGGTGAGGAGGTGTCCACAGGCTGCTTTAGGTCCTCCTTTAGAGCTGCTGGCAGCTCCTTCAGTCATTTATGTCCCAGGTGCAGGTTTTCCCTGGTATGCTGGAAGGACTCCAGTGTCACCGAGCCTGGTGGAGACAGGCAGGCTGAGGACCTGGGAGCCATGGAATCACTCGGGGGGGAGGGCTGTGGGCACCAGGCACCGGCAGCGGGTGGATACGCTGTAATCGGATGAGCCAGCTCTGCTCCAGATGGACCTGTCAGCTCTTGTCAGTGCTGACACCCCTCTGGGTGTCCCTCAATGTCCCCTTGGGCCACAGGGGCCACCACCTGTCCCACTTCACCAGATCTGCTTSAAGCAATGGGGCCAAGAGGTGACACTGTCCATAAAACCCACCAAGCAAGGTCCCTTCCATGCTGCACTCCCTCCCTGGCAAACTCCATGTTTATTTTAACTTTAAGGGGAAAAACATGGCACTTGTGTCTGTCTGTTTATCCCTGAGCCATCCTGTGCTCAGGACAGTGGGGCCTTGCTTCTTTGCCACTTTGTCCCCTGGTGCCACCCCACCAGCCCAGATGTTTGCAGCTGCAGACCCAAAGCTGGTCTCTTGGAGCCTTTGCTTGGTGTCCCGGTGCCACAGCAGGGCAGCTGTCCTTCCCTGGATATTTGACGTAGGAGAAACACATTACTGGCAACAATGGGCCAGACTGGTCTGGCAGGAGTTGTACCTGTTGGTCTGTGTGCCCAGATGTGTGGCACAGAGCTTTGCTGTGTGCTGGGCACAGCCCACAGATGGATCTGGGCACTTGTGGCAAAGCTTCTTGGTGTGTAGGATCCTGGCGTCCTCCAGGAGAGGTTTTAGGGCTCAGCTCTGCACTCCTCTGCTCTTCCCTCCTTAAAGTTTCTCCTGTGTCCTTTCCCTTGCAGCCGACCACCCTCCCACAGGGCACCATCAACATGAACCAGTGCACGGATGTGGTGGATGGGGAGAGCCGGACAGGGCAGAAATTCTCTTTGTGCATCCTGACGCCAGAGAAGGAGCATTTCATCCGTGCCGAGAACAAGGAGATCATCAGTGGGTGAGTGCAGCTCTGGGGCTGAGCCACTGCAGGCTCTTCCATTAGCCAGGAGGAAGAGGAGGGTGGGTAGGAGCTTGCCCAAGGCTGGGCTCTATGGCTGTGCATACCTAGGCTGGGGAATCCTGATGGGTGCTGCAATGACCCTACAATGCTTTTAGGGTTCTGATGGGGCAGCCAGCCCACTGGCACAGGTTCTGTCCCTTCCCAGCAGCAGGTCCCATTATTCTGGCACTGACATACCCAACCCTGAGTGCCATACACCCTCTGGTCCTCATCCATCTCTGGACAGATGTGGAATCCTGGGGTGGATGCTCTTCACCTCCCTGGTCCCAGGGGAGCATCTGACCTCCAAGGATGATTAAAACAATCACAGGATTGCAGTGGCTCAGTGACACTGATGATTAGACCAGTAAAATGAGTGAATCGGGGTAAATTTCCCAACTCCAGGTGTTGGATGGTGATGTAGAAACATCCTCTTCCATCACTCACGTGCCAGCTGGGGTTAAGGTTGGCGCTGGTGAAGGTGCAGAGCCCTGGGACAGCCGAGCCACCAGCACACAGTGACAGAAGGCAACCGTGCTGCTGCTCACCTGAGAGCCTTTCCTACTCGGAGAACCCAGAGCTCAGCCCCTCCCCCCCAAAATTTGTTGACATTTGAAACTCGAGCAGGAAGTYGAAGGGATGAACACTCGCTCTTTCCCACTGTTCCCGAGGAATGACATCTCCTGCCTCCCYCAGCCCTGGCAGCAGCAGAGTCAGCACTTTCTGCTGAGATTTCTATTTCYGAACCTTTTCTTAGGTTGTGACTCCCCTCGTTTTGTAAATACTTGTTGAAATAGGCATTTTTATACCAAGAGCTTGGGATTTTGAYCAGATAAGTGATTTCTCATGTTAAAATTTCCCTGCCCTACTGAGACAACAAGGACAGGTGAACCTTGGGTTGGCAAACCCATCCTCCCAACCCCATTCACAGCTCTGTGCTGCAGTGGCTGCGGAGCCGGGATGCAGAGCTGTGGGGGAATTGTGGCACAGGGGAGCAGGAGTAATGAGTGTACCCCAAACCATGGCCAGCCCCATGCCCTGCTCTCTCCACCCTCTCCCCACGCTCTGGTTCCCAGCTCAGCCTTTGTTGCCGGTCGTGCCTGCCGCGGGAGGGAGAGGCATTGCGGAGCGAGGTGGGGCTGATTTATTGCTCGTCRGCCCAGCAATGGCTTTGGAAGCAGTGCATTTGCTCCTGACTGCAGGCATTAATCATCCCCGAGCAGTCCCACTCTGGGGCTGAGCCAGGCTGGTTTCGTTTGCAGTTTGCAGCACGACAGGAAGATTTCCCTGGCTGGGGGAGAATTTGTTTTACGTTCATTCTGAGCTTCTGGCATTTATTGCTTAACCAAACCCCACTTGATGTGGTCAGCTCCGAACGCTTTACAGCAGCAGCGTGCAAAGTGGGGGAGAAGGAAAGGAGAGCAGGGACATTTAAAGCAGGAATGTTTCCCAGTGGTCCAGGGATCCCTGTGGAGTTCTCAGAGATGTGGGGGCAGGTTGTCAGGCYGTGGTGGGAGGACACAGGAATTCTCAATGCCGAGTTCACGCTGCTCTTCCTTGGACAAAAGCGCTTTGTCTGCAGTGTGCGGGTGTTGGCATTGCTCAAGGGGGACGGTCCTGCCAGAGGCTCTGTCCCTCTCCACTGTCTTTCAGGATCCTTGAATCCCTGCCCCATGTCAGCCTTGGCTGGGGCTTCACTTTTGCAGAGAGCAGGGTTTGAGCCAAAACACYCTGGGGTCATCCCTCTTCTCCTGCCTTATTTTTCCCCCAGGAGCTGGTTGGGATGGTTTCTGGGTGTTACTGACCCAGCTGACCCTAACCAGGTCAGTGTCACTCCTGTCCCTGTAGCACAGACCTCACCTTCTGCTTTCTCTGCCCRCAGGTGGCTGGAGATGCTGATCGTCTATCCCAGGACAAACAAGCAGAATCAGAAGAAGAAGAGGAAGGTAGAGCCCCCAACTCCCCAGGTAACCCCAGGGGGACACACAGACTGACRTCCAGGCCCTTGATTCCCTCTCAGAGCCACGGCCTTGCTCTGCTCCTGGGGGAGATCCCCCTGRGCCATCAGGATCATCAGCCTTCTGATGCTGCCTGTGTAGAGGGTGAGAGCCAGGGTGAGCCAGTGCAGCAGACTGGCATGAATTAATTCCTGGGTCACACACTCCTGCTTTCCTGGCTGCTTTGGGGCCACGTTTTGCCCTCTGGGTGCTGTTTTGTGGTGCCAGCCCTGCACACAGTCCTGGGAGTGGCCACAAAGCCACATGGTCCAGCACCAGGGAGAGGTGCTGTTCATAGGCCATTTCAGCAGAAACAGGATGAAATTCCATCAGGCTTCAGTTACTCCCTGTGAGATGACCCCGGAGATAATGGRAATGAAAGGAAAATACTAAAGACCAGGGCCGGGCTGGGAGCTCCGGGGGCCGGAGCCGGGCTCTCCAGGGACCCAGCAGTGGCTTCGTGCTCACTTTGACTATAAATGGTCAAAAGTGGGGCCGGCCGTGACTCACTTGTTCCTGCTGGGCTCCCACGTGGCCAGAGTGGGGGAGAATCCCACAGATGGGGAACGTGACCCCAAGGCCACCATCGTCCCTCGCCAGGGCTGAGAACAGCCGTGTCCCTGAGGCCGCCTGACCTCCGGGCACGCGTCCCACTGCCACAGGGGACTGGCTGGGAGGGCTCCTCCGGCCGAGCTGCCGTGCTGGGGGACCAAAACCAGCATCAGGGCTCCCCTGAGCCTTGGTTTTCAGGTCCCCTTTGATGAAGTTCCAAGGATGGCCCTGATGCAGACTGGGCCATGGATGGATTTTGTACGGTGTTTGTTTGAACAAGTTTTCATCACTCCACTGAGTAAAGATGTTTTGGGCAATGGGAAAAAAGCTAGGGAGGAGATGATCCTTTTTTTTAGACACCAAGCTGTAAGTCTGAGCCACCCCTTGCCAAGGGCTGGGGTCCTCACAGCCTAAACCACCCCTCAAAGCCAAGTGCTGGCTCTGGTGATGCTCCAGGGATGATGCTTCCTCCCTCCATGTTATGAGTTGTCAGTCCTCAATTCCCAAGAAGAGAACTGTTCCATTTGGGACACCCCAGGGAGTGGATACAGCAGGGCAGGGATGCTCACCCTGTCTGAGCACAACACTAAACCCAGCCTGGGTTCAGGAGGGGGACGGGGTGGAAACGAGAAGAGGCGCAGAGCCAGAAAAACATCATTCTGGGTTACATTTCATCACCATGGCAACTTCTTGGAAACGGTACAGGATCCAAGCTCCTGAGCACCAAATAAGGGAAGAGGCTGTGGGAAGGATGCYGGCTCCCCGTGGGCAGATGGGCTCCTCAGGTGGTTGGGGATGGGGAGCRTGGAGCCTTGTGGCACATCACCCTCTTGTTTGGGACAGACCACCCTGTCACCCTCCTTCCACTCTCTCCATCCAATGGCTTCCAGCCCCATGGTGCTGGAAAAAGGTTAAAATTCACTTTGCAAAGCCAACCTCYACGTGGGAACTGCTGCTGGATGGATGCTGTGCTGTGTCAGGCACTTAGGAGCAACCTGAAAAGGCAAAAGCAGCATCTTTCCTCTGTCTTCCAAATCCTGCTGATGCAGGTGGCTGGTCCAGGGGAAGAAAGAGGATGCTGAGGAGAAAAGCAGCACCAAATTCTCCTCTGTGAAATGGCCTCTCCTGAAGTTGGCTGCTGTTCAGCTTGCTCTCTGTGTGCTGGTGGAGAAAGCCTGATCTCTTCCTGAAGATGGTCACACACTAATCAGGCAATAGATCGTGTCTCAAAGCTGCTCAGGGAGAAGTGGACACCTTTGTGATTTTAAAAAAGGAATTTCAGCAATGGATATTCCTGCTCYTTCTCACTCAGAGTTTTTGCTTGTCTGTGGTAGAGCAGCAAGGTCATTTCCAGCTCTTCCCATCATTTTGGATCATTCCTCYGCAAAATCACCAGGGTGGGAGCAATGCAGGGACTGCCATTCCTGCTGCAGATTTTTGGACAGGGAGTGTTAGGTGTTTTCACTTTGATTTGCAAGGAGGTTGCAGTTTTAGGGGGAAAAGAGCATGTTTCTCTTGCAGCTTTTGCCATGCTCTGGYGGAGAGGAGGAGGCAGCAGGAAAGACTGGAATGCCTGTGCCTGCCTGCTGCCCATGRGAACTGGAGGCAGGGTTTGGGGCTAAAATGTGGGATTTGAGGCTCTGCCCTGGGTTTGCACAGGGGTGTGGCAGGTTCAGGTAAGCAGAGCATGCCCAGACACACCTCATGCAACTGGAGGCCGGTTTTGCTGATTTTGGTGCATTCTGCTTTTTGGAGTTGTTCATACCCCTGAGCAGCAGAGAGTTAATGTCTCTGCTCCCTCTCAGACGTCTTTTTGGCCCACATTGCTGCCTAATTAAATACATATCTACAAATAATTGCATGGGGGTGTGTGTAAGAGATAAATAAAGATATATATCCTGAGCTGGTGATTAGCTTTGGGCTTGGATCAATGAAGGAGAGCAGCTGAGGATGGAGATTGGCCTGATCCTCTGCTTGAGGAGCGTCCCCTTGAGCAGGATGCCCGTGAACTCTGGATCRTTTACCTCCAACACTGCATTCCTTTAGTGTGAAATTTCCCAAGGGGATRTTTTTTTAAATTGAGGTCACTTGCTGCTTGTCATGTCTGTGCATGGAGCCAGGACCCRCTCCCTGGGAGATCCCTGGTGGGTCCAGCACAGTCCTGCAAATGCCAATGGAAGTGCAAGGGCTGAAACCCGCCTGATGTAGGAGGAGGGGATGGAGAGGATGCTCTTTGCAGCCCTTGTTCCCTGCTTTCAGTTGCCAGTTCGTGCTCTCCTGTGTTTCCCCCTGCTCTGTGGAAAGGGARCAAGCAGCTGGAAAACTTCCCACAATCCGAAGGGGGAGTTAATTGTCGTTGATTTATTGGTGGCTTTAAGAAAAATAATCCGTGAATGCAGAAGCTTAATACGACAGCAGAAAAACATCTGCTAATGAACAAAGCCAAGGAAGGAGTTGGGGAAGCTGCTGCCTCTTCTGGGTCACATTCTGAACCTGGGCTGGCCGGGCTGTGGCCACCAAAGTGGCATCATCCATCATCTGATGGACTGCGGAGCTCCTTGTTAGCAGAGAAGTGCTGAAAATGATRAAAATGTTTTAAAAGAATGTAAAGCACTGACACATGTCACTGTCCCATCCCTGTCCTGTGTGTTGTGTCACTGGCAGCACCCAAGCTAGGTGGGACTCACACCTCTGGACCAAGCCCTTGGGCACCCTGAGTGTGGATTTGGGGCAAATTCTCTAACTTCCTRTGTCTCCTGTTTCTTTTAGGAGCCTGGTCCTGCTAAGATGGCTGTGACCAGCAGCAAYATTCCCAGTGCAGAGAAGGTCCCTGCCACCAAATCCACGCTCTGGCAGGAGGAAATGAGGGGGAAAGACCAAGCAGATGGAGGCAGCAGCCTTGGCCCACCCCAAAGCCCCATGCAAGGCCAGGCTGGGGCTGCCAGCTCCATGAAGGATCCTGTGCTGGACAGCAAAGAAGGTGAGGGATGGGTGCTGGCACTGGTGWARCACTGTGGTGATCTGGTTCAGGTGRCTGAGCTGGCAGAAAACTTCACAGAGGGAGGTTTTCCATGGGTTTGGCTCCTGGAGCATTCCAACAAGGAAGGAGAGGCAGACTTTGTTTCTGCTGTGTGAGGATCAGAGYAAGGCGTTAGAAGCTGGAGTTCAGTAAGGAGAAAATTCGTGTTTTGTGCTGGAAAATAACATTGTGGGGTCCAGTCCTGTCTGGCAGAGAGATGGGGCGCCTGCCCTCACAGTGAGGGCAAAAATGAGAGGGAAAATGCCTTTTCTAGCCCTTCCACATCCCCACTTGGGCACCCAGAGGGTGCACGGCCGTGTCACACTCAGCGCAGCCATCCAGGCTGCCAAGCCCAAACCTCTGCTTCCTCCTCCAGCCCTGTTTATATTTTATCTCCATGATGATTCCCTGAAAGGTGCTGGGGCCATGCCTTTGTTTTCCCTGGAACAATGGGGGCTGGATACAGGTCCCAGGGCTGGGGACATTTCTCTATCTGCCCACTCAGGTGGGGAATGTTTTCCACAGTGAGGTGTCCATTGCCCTGCACTCATGGAGCTGTGCTTGATGCCGGGCTGGGAAGGACACAGATGGAGATGGATGCAGAGCAGTGACTTCAGCTGCCCATTTCTTGGTTTGAAAGTTTAGATCTTCCTTCTGTACAAACATGACCCAAGGGCTGGATCAGCATCCCCAGTTCCCTGCAGACCATCCCACCCTCTCCACGGGCATGAGGGGAGGGCAGGGTGGAAAAACCGAGGGTGCAGGAGTGTAGCACAGCGTGGGGATGGTGCTCAGACCAACTTTGCTCTCACACCTGCCCCTGTCCTGGGTGGAAAAAGCATGGGTTTTTTTTCTTAAAAGCAGAACTYGGACTTGAAACTAAGCTCAGTATCTCCTCTGTCCCTTAGAGGAGASCTCCATGAACGGAGACCGGATAGATTGCGGGCGGAAGACGCGTGTGGAGAGCGGGTACTTCTCCTTGGAGAAGACMAAACAAGACTCCAAGCTGGAAGAGCAGCAACTGCCACCCCCGCCCAGCCCGCCCAGCCCCAGCACCCCAAACAACAGGTACAGTTATCCCAARTCGCCCTCACAGGAGCATGCCCAGCCCTTTCCTTCCCCAGGTGTCCGATCAGGCGACCGAATGATTCACAGCTTCTCTCTGAACTCCTTGGACTCGAAGAGCAGTTGCCCCATGCACAAGGACTCCAGCAACAGAGATGTAGGAAGGGGAGCTGAAAAATCGGGGCGTCCCCTTTCTTTTAAAGCCAGCCGGCAGTACACCACCCTGGCCGACGTTCCCAAGGCCATTAGGATCAGTAATCGKGAGGCCTTCCAGGTGGAGAGGAAGMGGCTAGAGCGGARAACCCGGGCTCGTAGTCCTGGGAGAGAAGAAGTGGCCCGGCTCTTTGGGAATGAGAGAAGGTAAGGGATGAGTGGCTCATCTCCTTGCATGCTTCCAGCAGCAGTGAGGTTGGATGGAACAGGTGGAATTTGCTGKGTGAAGCCTCCTTGTTACCCAGTGCTCCCCTGGGTTTAAGGATGCCCATCCACACTGATCAGTTGGTGGGATGTCTTTAATTGTGGTAGCAGGCAGGTGTCACCCTGCCTGGCTGCTCTGAGGACATAGAATGATTTGGGTTGGAAGGGACCTTAAAGTTTATCCAGTTCCATCCTGCCATGGRCAGGGACACYTTCCACCATCCCAGGTTGCTCCAAGCCCTGTCCAACCTGRYCTTGGACACTTYCAGGGATGGGGCAGCCACAGCTTCTCTGAGCAACCTCTGCCAGTGCTCACCACCCTCACAGGGACTTCCTACTCTGTAATCTAAAGCTCCCCTGGTGTTGGGTGGTGTTGGATGCCCACACTGCCATCAAGCCCACTTTGCTGGCCCCTCCCGGTGCGGCACACGCTGGCAGCCGGCGCCATTAATTAGGTTARCTCTCCTAATGGCGTTAGTGCCAGGTGCCTTACGCAACTGCCTAATGAGCTGAGAGAGGTTTCAAAATGTCACGGCATTAATCTGGGAGAGGCGGGTGCAGTGCCAAGGCAGAGCTCAGCGGGCTGCAAAACAGCTTAGTGCGGAGGAGGACGGGGAGGGCGTCCGCAGCGAGCGCCGGGTGCGCTCTGGGCGAGGCCAAGGACGGGCTCCACTCGCCCTGGGAGAGACACATTTGTRCAGTGAGGGCAGTGGAGCAAACTGGGAGACAGGCCCTGGGCGAGAGGGCCGCCTGCCAGTCTGATTTTCCTGCCCTGGTTCTCCTCCGGGCATGTTGTCTCTCGCACGGTTTCAGTAGGAGCCTCTCCTCTGTTTCTTCCCAGCCCCTAAAGGACTGTTTTCCAGWCGGGCTTCTGAGAGCTGGGAGCAGCTCTGGGATGTGCAGCTTTGTGCTGGTGCTGCTGGTTGGCAGGAGGATCCCAAACCTGGCTCAGAGCATGCCCAGGGAGTGCTGGACTGGGAATAAATGAGGACAGTTTGAGTTTGCCTTTCTCTGCYTTGGGAATTGGCTCTTCCCCAGGATGGTTGAGGAGGATACCACCTTGGCCCACCTGGCTGGGGACAGGGCTGAGAAAACACTGGTGGCTCTGGTTTTTGGGCTGAGCTGGTTCTGCCTGCGGGTGACATCGTGTCCCTGCTGTGTTTGCTTGCACAAGATGCCCTGGCCAGCACCTGTCCCCAGTGTGACAGGACAGTGCCTTTCTCCAGTCCTAACAGTCCTCTGCTCCAGCCCTGGGGTATCTTGCAGCACTGGGATTATCCTGYACGGAGCTGGGGAGCAGATTTATAACAGATAACGGGGCCTGGGAGAGGACATTGCTGCTAGACTCTGTCCTTTTTAAATGTCAGCCCCGCTCATTGCCTGCTGCCGGGTGMCTTTTCCCAGGGAAAGTCTGTTTTTCCCAGCTTAGCTCAGGCTGTTAACAGTTGGTTTTGCTTTATCAGTATTGGCAGCAATTCCCCTGGATCAGCCCAGGGCTTTTATCAGAACAGGACGGGTGTAGGGAGAGGAACAGGGGCTGCACCGAGGTCTTGCTGCCCACGGGGCTGAGCCTGGTCCAGCTTTTGGGGAGGGGGGTGATGGCACAGAGTAGGGGGAGGGTCCCCACCTGGCCATGGCTCACAGCTCATGGTGCTGGAGGAGTGTGCCACAGGCAGGGGTGGCTCAGTGGGTGTTGAGGGTGGGCATTGTTTTCAGTAACCTGGGAATTGGCCAGTGCAGTTGGCGTGGGAGGAGAGGCCGTGTGTCCWGGAGCTGGGACAGCCGTGCTGGAGCTCAGGTGGACAGGGCACAGGGACACTGTCCAGCATCACACCAGAGAATTAACATCCCCCASCACCCTGCTCAGCTTGGCTTGGCTGCTTTTGAAACTTGAGTTTACTTAGTCCCTATATCCCTCTCATTTTTCTCCTCCGAGCTCAGACTGTGCTGTTTGAGTTGGGCAGATACAATAACTCACTTCCATGCTGTGGGGTTGGCTTTTTCTCCGTGGTTTAACACCATTTGTAACAATCCTTCTCAGTAATCCACTAACATATCTGGGAACACTTGTCCCATGCCAACCCCACAGGCACCAGATGGGCATCRTGCACATCTGCCCTTCAGTGCAGCCAAACAAACTCATTCAGATTCTATTGGTATTTCCAGCTCTTCTTCTCTTTTTTTTTTCGGTGTACATCAATGCAAGTGTCAGAGCTGTGGATGGAAAAGRATTATTTTAGGTACCCAGTGTTGCATCCTGAGTGCCACACCTGTAGGCTTAGCTTCAGATAAAGCTATTTGTCATCAAAGCTCCTCATCCTGTTTCCTTATTGTAAGAAATATTACATGACTTATGTCCAGGAATTTTCCGTGCCATCCATTTGTACCTGACGCTGCCTCCACGCCCCGTGCAGACGTCTGAGCTCACAGCCACTCAGAAGCAGGAATCAGGAAACAGGAGATAATCCCCACAATTTTGGTGGAGCTGCAGAGTGCGAGTTCCCTCTGCTGGCACGTGGCAGGATGGGGCTGTGGCACCCACCAGGGTGTCCCACCGGGCTGGGGACAGGGATTGAGGTCAGGGAGGTTGAGACGTCTCCAGCCTCTCCTCTCAGATCCATCCCTAGGGAAGAAGGGTGGGAGCAGCTCTTTGGAAAGCCCACGGATGAAACTTGAAGTGTGGCACACAAAATCACAGCTGAAAAGAGCTGCAGGAATGTTTGTGGACAACAGTCCCCATGTCCCAGAGGGGCTTTGCAGCTTTCTGTTTGGCAAATTTGGCTTTTTGTGCACAATTCCAGGGGTGCAGCCTGGAAAACCACAGCTCTCTCAGTTGTCCCCATGTTCTTCTCACGCTGGCAAGGGTCCACTGTGGTGTCAGCCACCTCTGCTGTGGCAATGTGGTCAGGGGCTAAGGTGTATTTCTTGCATCAGTAAATAACAGAACTGCATGAAATTGCTTAGAAGACTTTTCTGGCTCAAATTCCTTCTCTGAGATGTAAAGCTTCTTGAGATGTAAAGCTCTGCTCTGAATTCTGCTTCTCCCCATGCAGAGGAGTGCCTGCTCTCCCAAATACAGGTTTTTTTCCTTGTAAAACTATCCTCATCATACTTGTGGATCTCTTGGGAAATTCCTCTTCCTTTTCCTGACACTCACTATTCTTTCTCGATGCTAAATCATGAATGAATCCAATAAAAATAAAGCCCTTTCTTCCAATCAAAGAAAACCACTGTAATGACAGCTTGTGCTGGTCTTTTGAGCTTTCCTTCCCACTGCACACCCCCTCCACTAACAGCTGAGATCTGCAGCCTGGCTTTAGTGGCCTGGAAAAGATTAACAGCCTGCATGGCCGAGGAATTCCTTGGGATGAGCTTTTGTGGTTGAAAAGCACTAAATGGCACTGCAGCTTTTAAAAAGCTTCTTCRTACCTGTCCCAGCCTGGTTTTAGAGGGAGCAGCTCTATCCAACATGTGGAGAGGAGGAGAGCCCTTCCCTCCCTGTCCCTCCAGGATCTCTGGCAGTAACCTCTCCGAAATGTTGATCTATTGGGAAAAAAAATGATTCTTTCCTGTAATCCGGATGATATTAACCCTTGGGGCTGTGATTTGGTTGCAGTGATTTATTTTTCTCCTCCCTTTTTTCAATGACAAATGACTGGAATGATTTTGATTTTGTTTTGTATGTAGATGCAAATATATAATTTCCTCTTCTGTTCATTCATTTTCCAGCCTTGTTTTCTTCCAGGTCTTGTTGCTCTCCACCTTCTCCTGCTGTGTTGCTGTGTGACGTGTCCACCTTTACTTCGCCTGCTTCGCTACCATCTCATCTCAATCTCAAGCCGTAGAACAACCTGGTGGTGCAGCCCCTTTCATGAGAAATCAACCTGCTTTTGATTTTGTTTTTATGGTTTTTTTTTTGGTTGGGTTTTTGTTCCTTTTTTTTTTTTTCTCTTCTTTTTTTTTTCTTCAGACCTTCACTCAGTAGGGCACAGACAATGTTAATTCATGGAGCTCTTCCTCCCTCCTAAACTGAGACTCAGAGAAGGYTGGACCAGTATAAAAAGGGTTAAAAAATTGTGACTCCAGAACAATTCTCTGTCTGTCAGTGAACACAGAACATGGATTTATGYTCCACAGCCTGGCTTATGTCAGGCATCTCATGATTAGAACATCCCAGRGAAACTGGGAGCTCTTGCACGACCCTGGGATCTGCCTGCTCCCAGTTTGCAAACTGGGAGGCAGCAGGGGCTGAACATATGTCCCCTAAAAGCATCAAAGATCTTTAAATTTACAAAGCAAAGTCTTCCCCACCGATTTTGTTCCTTCTTCTTTGGTTGTGTCCTGGCAGCCTGGCTCTGAGCAGCAGTGGGGGCCCCCAGCCCCCCAGGGGATGGGATGTGCTCAGACTGGTTGTCTCATTTATGGAATTTGGTTGCAAATATTGATTGAAAACTGAATATTTCATGTTTTTTGAGCCCTTAACCTGCTATTCCTCTTCATTGGGAAGTGTTAAAAATGTTTTTATTTTGGATAACCTGTTGCCCYTCATGTAGTTGCCATTGTGATTTTCATGCACATCAGAGGCTCACACAGAGCAAGCAGCCCCAAGATTAGATGTGGCACACGTGTGTCCAAATTTTGTGTCGAGAAACCACCTGGACAGAGTTTTTTTGGAGAGGTTTGAAATGGAGCTTTARGCCTCACAGCTTGGAGCACAGCTGCTGTGTGCTGGTGGTGGGTTATTGCTTTATCTTCCCAGGTTGTGATTAAAGACCTGAGGCTGATATTCACCTGAACCCCTGGCAATGCAAACTTAGACACCAGCAGGTTCTTTGGAAATTCCTCTCCTGTGGGCCAACGAGCAGCTTTCCATGCTGAAACAGTGCTTCTAATTCCACCTGTTAGCTCATCCTTTGGAGAATCCCACTTGGGTTTGATGCAGAGTTTGCCCCTGCTCCATCCGCATTTCTTCGTAGTTCTCCATCCTCAGAGACACAAGTGCCACAGTGCAATGGGCCACCAAGGCAGTGTTTTCAGCCCATTTAAGAGAAAAAGGCACCAGGTTATCCAGGGAGTGCCGTGCCATGGCACAGGGTATTCCTCATCTCATGCCACTTCAGCTGGTGCATCCTGTGAGTTACAGCCGTGGTCTGGAGGCACCTATGGACACCCCTTGCTCCATGCAGTCCTGTGGGTGTTCCCTGTGTGGAGCTGAGTTTTCAGAGGGTTCTTGTTGCAATGAACAGAGTGGGGGACCCACAGCCACCCTTCACCTCTGGACCCCAGCTTGGTCTATGTGTCTGAGGGGCTGTTGACAGCTCCTGTGCTAGAGGGCAGAGCCAAAGCTGCAGCCAAAGCTGCTCCATAATCCCTGCTTCCCAAAGGGCTGTAAAATTCACAAATAAAAAGTAATTGCTTGTTTTGTGAGGGGTTTTTAGTTATTGAAGAAGATGCTGCATGCAGAGGTGAATAATGTGAAGTTTTCCCCCACTCTGACTGGGTGAAATTATGTCAGATCAGGGTTTTTACCCTGGATTTGGACACGTTGGATCTCACAGACAAATAGGGGCCAAAAGCCAGGTGTGCATGAACTCTGGGTCAAGCAATTCTGCAGCCTTAAATTTATGGGGTTATACAGCTCCACGCAGTTCCTTCTCTTGTGTTTAAACTGTCTCTGGTTTCCCTTTTGTCTCTGTTTTCCAGGAGATCCCAGGTCATTGAAAAATTCGAGGCATTAGATATTGAGAACGCAGAGCACATGGAAACRAACGTGTCGGGAGGGGCTGCCCTTTCCAGCGAGACACGGCAGGGCAGGAGCGAGAAGAGGGTTTTCCCACGGAAACGGGTGAGGTGCTCAGCCAAGATGAGGAAGATCTTGGAATTATCTCCTAGAAGATGAAAGCTGGGATTCTGCATTTCAGGATAGAGGGTTTAGATACAGGGTTTGTCCTTGGATGTGGATCTGGAATCGCAGGCAGCTCCTGCAGGAGCCAAACCACTGTGTGTGCTCCATCTGTGCAGGTTTTGCTGCTCTGCTGCCTTGGTCCAGGTGTAGGTCAGAGAGGAAAATCAGGCTGCCTCTTTCTCCTTTCTCCAAAATACAAAGGGAGACTTCAGATCTGGCATGGCAGGACAAATCAGGATAGGGTGAAGTAACAAAGGGAACAGGTTGAGAGTCCCAGATATGCTTGGATATAATGGGAACAAATTAATGCCTGAAAGGACAAAAAATGTATTGCTGAGGAAATGACACTTGTTTTGAGCCTGAGATGCCCCTTAAATAAAGCAGATTTTTATGCCATGAGCCAAGAGAGCAGGACTCTGTCCTAGTTCCTGYACTGATCTGGGCTAATGCTGTTCACACAGGACTTCACTTGCGAAGGAGCAGCCGTGGGCTCCATCCTGGACGTGTCTGCGTCACCTCTGTCCCCACATCGCCGGGCAAARTCGCTGGACAGAAGGTCCACGGAGTCCTCTATGACGGTGAGCCACCAGGGCCACGTCCCCTGCCTTGGGGGAGAATGTGAGAAGCCCCTCCTGGCAGCTCCCACAAAAGCTGGACTGTTGCTGCTTTCCTCAGAGCCAGCATGTRGGATGTGGGATATGCTCAGATCTGGAGCAGGCTCAGTGACCTCAATCAGGTGTGACCARTCCTGAAAGTCTCAGGGGTTCAGCTGGAGAAAGGCCACACTTTTTGCCTGTTACAGAAATTAAAACTCAGAGTCTTGTGAGRAGCCCTTTTCCTTAAAGTACAGCAGCAGCTTGGGAAGCAAATGCTGTTTTGCTGGTTATTTTTCCCTGCAATACCCCATCTCCTCCATGCTTGGCTTGATGGGTCACACACTCATGCTATAGGTCACCCTGGAAATGCTGGGGCCACCTCACCTGGCCAGAGCCCCTYTTTGCCCCATGCTGTCCCCCAGCAGAGGCTGCAGCAGGGCATTTCCAACTCAGCAGAGGGTCAATCCAGTTTCTGGACTTGGACCAGCCACTGTGTCACGACTGATGTATTTTCATAGGATCACAGAATTCCAGAATGRTTTGGGATGGAAGGGACCTTGGACATAAATTTGTTCCAACTCCCCTGCCAGGGGCAGGGACACTTTCCACTAGACCAGGCTGAGCAAACACATGTCCCAGTTTTCTAATGCCATTTCCTTGATGTTTATGCAGTTGRAAGTGGGTGTGAGTGGGATGGAAGCTGCAAGGAAGGGCTGAACCTTCCCTCCTGAGCTTTCCTCCCTTTGCATATTTCAAATGCTCACCAGACCTGGAGGCAAACAGTACAGAATAAACACAACGTGCTCTCTTCTCCCTCACCACCCTTCTGTAGGGACAAAATAAATACACTTGCTAATCTCTCAAATAGATTACAGAGCTACTGTAAATACAAGTTGCATTTTTTTGTGGATGGACAGCTTCTATTCAAGGACTTACCAGAAAAATGCAGTAGCTTGGTGCTTCTGGAGATTTTCCTGTAGACTTGTACAGCCACAAGAGTGATTTTTAAGTTCTTGGTGGGAATAAAAAGTGCAAGAAGTGCATATGAAGTGGCAGTGCACATTATCTGCTGAGGGGAAGAAAGTCATGCAAGTTTAGATTAGATATTAGGAAAAAATTCGTCCCTGTGAGGGTGGTGAGGGCCTGGCACAGGYTGCCCAGAGAAGCTGTGGCTGCCCCATCCCTGGAAGTGTTCAAGGCCAAGTTTGACAGGATTTGGAGTGACCTGGGATAGTGGAGGGTGTCCCTGCCCATGGCAGGGGATGGAATGAGATGATCTTACTGTTCCTTCTAACCCAAACCATTCTGTAATTCTATAATTCAGTGTTTTGCTTTCCGTTGTGTTTTTGTGGTGCAGGACTGAATTCCCACCACCACAGGATCACTCAAATGTGGGATGTGCTGCCCCACAGGTTTGATTGAATAGGCTCCCYGRYCCAATCTCCATTGCTGCTCTTGCTKTAGCCCRYTTCAGATGCTGCAGTTGGATTTCACACACTGCTGTCCTTTCCTCCTCCACTCTGCAGCACRTGGAGCAGCTGGAGGAGCTCAGCCTCGAGGGAGTGAAAGCATTTCCACCACATCCTTCCCCACACACGGGCAGGGCTGGGAGGARGGGCTGGCAGCAGTTATCCCACGCTGTCTTGCTTGCTTTTTTTCAGGAATTCAGCATCCCCATGCACCCAGAKTGGAGGAAAAAGCAGGTGTCATTTGGGTGGTGTGGGGCTCAGATTCCCTGTATTTCCAGCTTGGGAACTCAGCCTGTTTTGAACCCCGCAGCCTTGCATCAATAGCACATAGTTTTTCTTTCATAATATATAATAGAGGGTAAAACTGCCTGAAGTCTTGCTAATTCTGTGTTTATCCTTTCTCTGTAATGCTGGTGTAGCAGTAGGAAATTGCAGGAGAAATGGTAGGAGGGGAACAGCCTGAATAAACCAGGCTGCAGCAGATCTCTGCTCCTCCTGGGAGCAAACATTTAGCCACCACGCTGTGTAATTACCCACTTTGGGCTAGATGACCTTTAAAGKTCCCTTCCAACCCAAACTATTCTATGACTCTATGAATTTAACTGTTGTTGGTCTCATTTATTGCTCTGCTGGGTTTTATCAAGTYGCTGCTGTGGCCTTTGGGCACACAGACACTTCTTCCCTCTCCTTATCCCTCTCTCCTTTCTTTCAGCCYGACCTGCTGAACTTCAAGAAGGGCTGGTTGACCAAGCAATACGAGGATGGGCAGGTGAGTCAGGGGAGAGCTCTGCCCTTGGTGCCATTTTTGGTGCTGTGGTCAGTCCTGGTTTCTGGCAGCTCACTCCAACATCCCAGCTGTGCATGGAGCAGCTCTTAGAGCTGATGGAGCCCCGATGTCCTGGGTAGATCAGAATTGGGCTGTCTTGAAGCAGGAATTGCTGGCGCTCTGTCCTGGGGAGGTTTCAGAATCCCACAGGTAGATCTCATGTCCTGGGTTTCTAATGAGCCCGAGCAGCTTGGATGTCAGCACCGGTTTCATGTTCCTGTTCTCTTTTTATTCATCTCGTCTCCCTTGTGACCCAGCGACCTCTTTGGTGTCAGAAATGAGGCTCAGGTAGACTCTCTGAGTGACAGGGAAATGGCAAGGCCAAGGGGAGCAGCCGGTGCCACTTTCCTGCTGCCATTTCCCAAAGGGRTGCAGGATGTGCTGCTCTCTTGGAGCCTTGGGAGTGGGCACTGGTGCTGAGGCAGCATGGATGGCCCTGGCTGTTTGCAGACTTCCCTTTCCCTGGATTTTCTTCCCTCCTGCTCAGCAACCAAGGGAAAATGAGGGCAGTTTGCCCGTGGCTGTGGCTGGTGCAGGCTCTGCTCTGGGTACCCCTGGGTCCAAGGACAAATCCATAGGCAGCCAAAGGGGAATTGGCTGCTGGAGCGAGTCTCTTATTGACTGAAAGCTGCCTTGGGTGAGGCTGTGCTGGGAGCGTGCAGGAGGCAGATTTGTATAGAGCAAGGGCCAGGAACAGACTCCAACTCAATTTCTAGGTACTGCAGATAAAACATGGATGTTTTACTGGTTTGGGTTTTTTTGTTAAAAAGGCTTTAAGTGCAGTCCCTAAAAGCCTGATCTTGCAGTGGAGCTAACGGGGAGGCTGTGACTGCCCTGTGGCTCTGTGCTGTCACTGTCACGTGCAGGGTCGGTGCTGCTGAGGGTCTGGCACTCTGCAGGGCAGCAGCACCAGGAAATTTGGGGTCCTGGTGGTGCAAACCATCACTGTCCCTTGCACTGCTGCCTGTGTGGGGCTGCCCTTTTTCACAGAAGAGCTTCCATGAAGCCAGGTGTGGAGCTGGGAGGGAGAGGCATCGAGCTGCCTCCTGTGGGGCATCTTTACCAGGTAACCTGTGCTGGCCAGCCATGGATACACTGATGGGGAAGGAGCAGGATTGTAACTGTGCCATCTTYGTTGTTTCCTAGTGGAAGAAGCACTGGTTTGTGCTGACTGACCAGAGCCTGAGATATTACCGGGATTCGGTGGCAGAGGAGGTGAGTGTCTCCTGTCAGTGTTCAGCCCATTGCAGGGCAGCTCCTGGTGCTCCCAGACAGACCCTGGGCAGGTCACTGTGCCTCAGTGCCCCCATTCCCAGGTGCCAAAGTCCTGGAGSATTGCTCTTCAGGGCTCTGTGCTTCTCAGGAACCTGCTGTGCCTCCCTGTGAGCCCACCATGCTTTGGGGCTGCATTTGTGGCTTATTTCACCTCTTCCCTCTGCAGGCAGCTGACCTGGATGGAGAAATTGATTTATCCACGTGCTACGATGTCACTGAGTATCCGGTTCAGAGAAACTAYGGCTTCCAGATCCACGTAAGGAAAATACGGGAGGAGGAAGACTCCAGCTGCAGGACAGCTGATGGGGATGCTTATCCAAGGGGAACATCTCCCCAAACACCCAAGAGAGGCCACCCAGAACCCCCCACACTGCTCCAGAGAGCTGTGGCCTTGGGTTTGAGAACCAGTTTTTTGGCTGGTGGAAAAGGAAGGGGGCAAAGGAAGGTTTTGTCACAGCTTGAGGGTCTCACCTATGGTAGAATTAGCCTGCTTGATGAAATATGCCAGTTCCCACTGGGAGTATGCTGGGGGACGGAGGGGCTGGCTTTGACCTCCATGTGGCCAACCAACAGTGCTCCAGCACTGGGGGGCTCGGGGATAGGTGCAGGGTGGTCTTGGTGAGTTGGGAAGCTGTTGGTGGGTGCAGTCACCTTCTCTGAGCTGTTCCTTTTCTGTCCGTAGACAAAGGAAGGGGAGTTCACCCTCTCTGCCATGACGTCGGGCATTCGCCGCAACTGGATCCAGACCATCATGAARCACGTTCGCCCCACCACCGCTCCCGATGTAACAAGGTAAGGGAGGGCTGGAGAACACCCTGCACTTGTGTGGTGTGCTGTGTGGGAGTAACTCGTCCCTCATCCCTTTTCTTTCCTCTTTCTGAGCCTGTCTGTTCCTGGAAGCTGCAGCTYATTCTCACATCTCTCTGAGCTTAATTTGGATACACTTTGTGGGGACGTTGATAATGCTGAGTTATTCTTATGTGTGCAAATTTCAGAGAGGATTGAAAATGTGGTCTTAATTTGTGCATAGGAATATGAAATACTGTTCCTATATCAAGGCTCCTCTGGATTCCCACCAGGTATTGTGAAACCACTTGGATTCAGTTGTGGCTGGGTTCACCCTTTCCTCTGGCTACTGTTCAGCAYGAGCTGCCCAGCCCCGCTGCGGGTCACAGCAGCAGGAGCCCAGGGTTCAGTTTAGAAGCTGTTTGGCTCTGGTGTGTCTTAAACTCCAGCCAGCAAATCGCCTTCCCTCCTCTTTTGGTYTTCCAGAAAGCTGCTGCAGCTCGTTTCCCTTACGCTTCAGTAATGCTGGTGTCTCCTCCTGCATCGGTGCCAGAGGAAGGGACCCCCTGCGTCACAGAGTACCTTCTGTGGGCGCTTCTGGCTGTGGGTACAGGGTGTTTGGCCTCCTCACAGCTGACTGTGCTGGCCACACTGGTACAGGCCACCTTTTACAGGCTGCGTGGACACGGCCACACCGCTAACTCCGTCTCCTGTCCTTACTGTAGCTGCAGCCAGCGGATTTTTGCCAGGTTTATCCCTATGTTGATGGAATGGCTCCTCTCACTCAGTGCTGTTGATCTGGAAATGCTCCAACCTCTCCTTCCCCATCTTGCTCAGCCCTCAGCCACTGTTTCCCAGCCCTGCCCGAGCTCTGGTGGATCTTGCGGGGGTCTCGGGGAAGCCGCCTCTCTCCTCACTCCTGTGTATGTTTGATTTCCATGCAATCCCAGGAAAAACTTCTCTTTGAAACTATCCGTGCTGAAGCCCAGGTTGGAAAACTGTGTTCTCTCCTGTATTAACGTTCTGTGGTTTGTATATCTCGTGATTCACTGCATGCTCCTCCTTTTCTGCACCTCGGATGGGAAGTCCTGCAGTTTCCATTTATTTTTCTTTCTTTTCTTCCCCCTCTTTTCTTTATTTTTTTTTCCTTTAAATAAAAGCCAGAGAGAAGGGAAGAAGCAACCTGGTCTTGACCCTTGATTTCCCCACACTGGTATCTTCCGATGTGACTAGATAYGAAGATGAAGACCCAGGAAATTTGAGGGGACCTCTCTGCCTTTAAGATCCAGATGTATTTATGGTTGCTCACAGGTTACTGCAGCACAATAGCCCTGTGCTCACTGTCTGCACCTGCTCCGAGCCCACACAAAGTGGTTTCACTTGGCTTTCCCTCTGAGGGTCCAGGCGCAGGTCCCAGTTGGGCAGTATCATGTTACACTGCACAAACAGACCGTGAATCAGTCCTGAGCTGGGGAAAGGCAATGATGTGTGTGCTTCWGTCGTTTCCCACGGAGCTGGCGTGGGTTGTTGCCACTGCTGAGGAGTCCTGTGCTGTGTGGGGAGCAGGGCTGTGTTCACTGGTGCCTGCCTGGCAGCCCTTGGCAGCAGCTTGGGGTGTCCCAGCCCATCCTGCCTGGCTTTGGGATGCCATTCCATCCCGCACCCRGGAGTGGCTGGCAAAGGGGGCTGCTGGAAGGCCGGAGCACACACTGCCCAGGGCTCACGGTGGAGGGTGCCARCTGTTGGCACAGTGTGGCCAGGGAGCAGGAGGGCGGGATGTTGTGCTGGGTGTGCCGGGATGGCAGCRGTGCTCACCCACCCCGGGATGGTGCCACCCTGCACACTCCTGCAGCCCTTTGCCACGGCTCATTAACCCACTGCCGTGGCTCCACCGAGCCAAACACACCTTCCCTTGGTTTCTTGAGCCCTAATGACTGTTTAGATCACTGCATGTGTCAGCACCCATCATGGGGAGCAGRTACTGCACTGCTCCCTGCCCTCAGCAGTGCCCTGCAATCTGCAGAGGTACTAATTACAGTCTGCTAATGATGATGGGGCAAATGGAAAATACCCTCCACGAAATAAWGTGGCTGCTTCAGCACTGGATCCATGTTCAGCTCACAGCTCTTGTGAGGCTGGGTTCCCCAGTGCTCCCCAGTTCCCTGCAACCTTTGTGTGCTTCTTGCCACAGCGTGCTCGGCTCGCAGCTTGCACCGCTCCCATACCCATCCCTATTAAAAAAAACCTTTTTATTTTGACCTATAAATACCATTGGGAGGCAAAGACTCCCCCTTCCTGTGTGATATGAATTAATTTGTCTGTGGTGGAGGAGATGTGAAATGTTTGAGCAGAATTAATAGCCATGGGGCACTTGCAAGAGATGAAATGAGAAACTTTGGGTCAACCTTCTGAGTGTCTTCACTTCGTTCCCAGCGGCCATCCCTCTGCTCCCTGACACACATCCAGTGCCCTTTGGAAAGCAGCAGAGGAGAAATGAGCTCGTGAGAGATGTCACTTCTAGAAATGCCAAGATTCCTCTGCATGAGATTTAAATCACCATAATTTCTGTGTCCCAACACCATCTGGGGTGCCCCAGGACCCCCAGTTTTTTCCTAATACTCTTCTCCATTTTAAGACTCAGTCTCATCCCTGCTTTACTTTAAAATGYAGCTGTAATCGCTAACTGACTCCAGACTGAGAGCCTGGCTTTGGAGTCGTGCAATATCATGGGTGAGGAGCAGTGACATTTCATCATCGTGCCTTTTGGGTTTATTTTATTAGCTGCAAGTGCTGAAGAAGGAATTATCTCTGAGCTGGTTTTAGCCTGTAACTGTCAGAATCTCTCGAAACCCTGCTCTACTGAGCCTGTGGYTTGCTGGTGGATGACAGTTCATCGGAAGATACTAGCCCACACAGAGCCATCTCTTCTGCTCCATCCTTTGTTTTGGGCGTATGCACATCTATGAGGTTCTTGGCTGGGGGCCTGGGGTGTGTTTTTGAGGCAGGAGAAGCTATGATGCTGCTGCTGCTGCTGCTGCTGCTCCCCATGCATGTGGTCCCATGGGTCAGAGCCTGCAGTGGAGGGCCAAGTGAGCTGCTTTCTAGCTCTTGCAGAAAGCTTGTGGAGGTTGTGCTGTAAGCAGGGAGAGCCAGGAGCCAGTCTGAGCAGCAGGACTGTGCCTTGGGAGGYATCTTGGGAGCTTTGGGTAGCAGAGAGGCTTCAGCAAGTGCCCACCACTCCCTCAGGACTGGCTTSCTCCCCAGACTTAGCATACTGCTGTTTTCTGGTTTAATTTTGATCTGCATGTTACAGGGCTGGCATGTCTGTATTTAATAAGCTAATGCTGCATTATGGATTATCTGTAGGTTCGAAATGGTATTGCCTTCCCCTATTAACTTTCCCTGCTTGTTGAGTATGATGAGTATGTCTCTCCCCTCAACCCACCACCCTCTAACTCAGCGCTAAAAATCATTCCTTGCTTGAGAAATTGATGTTTTCAGTGATTTCCATGATGTGTTGAATAACTCACTCTCCTTGCTGCACTGACCCCTGTCCATATCAGGGAGCTGCCCGGTGCCAGAGGTTGCCCATGCTGCCTGCAGGGCTGGGTGCCTTGGGGAGGTCTGTGCCTTCAGTGCAGATAGTGGCACGGAGAAGTTTTTGACCCATTTAATAATTTTTCAAGCTCAAGGGAAGCCTTGCCCTTGTTTCCCAAGGCTYTGGGAGCTGCTCTGTGCTTCTCCACCCCACAGCTCCGAAGCCAGCTGGTGGCTGGTGATTGGTGGCATCCTTCCCCCAAGCACGTGACTGTGGCCATGCCAGCTGGGATATGCTGGAGGAGCTGTTGGAACCTGTTGTTTGGGGTCGCTGCCTTGCCCATGGGCTGCTGCTTGTCACGGTCACTGGCCCCAGTGTGGCTGCTGAGGAGGAGCAAGGTTGGGATCAGCGCTCTCTGGGTGCCAGGCTGTCCCAGGAGCAGCCAGGGCTGCTTGCACCAAGGCTTTGCACACCAGCACAACCTGGGGAAGGGCAGCAGCAACTCCTGTGCCCGAGAGGCGACGGGAGACCGAGGGGCAGGGGGCACCCACGTGGCATTGGCTTGGGCTTCCAGCAGCCCTTTTCCACCCGGCTCTCCGAGGCATGCATGGGAGCGCACGGCCATCTCCAGCACCCACTGACACTTCCCTTCACCCTCTCTCTGTCCTCGCAGCTCACTGCCGGAAGAGAAAAGCAAAACAAGCTCTTCCTTCGAGACCGGTCCAAAGCCGAGCGAGAAGCCGGATGTGGAACAAACCGAGCTGGACACGGAGCAGAAACGCAGCCGTGCCCGGGAACGCCGACGAGAAGGACGGTCCAAGACCTTTGACTGGGCTGAATTTCGCCCCATCCAGCAGGCCCTGGTGCAGGAGCGTGCCAACGCCGCAGACTCCTCTGGTAGTGGCACGGCCACCTTCCCCAGGGACAGTGGAGCTGCTGACGCCGACCCGGGAGAGCTGGAGCGGGAACGGGCCCGGCGGCGCGAGGAGCGGCGCAAACGCTTCGAGATGATCGACGCCGTGGAYGGGGCAGGGTCAGAGGAGGCACTGAGGATGGAGGTGGACCGGATCCTGCCCGTCCCAGCGGACATCAAACCGCAGAATGTCCACGTGGAGATCGAGCAGCGCTGGCACCAGGTGGAGACCACCCCGCTGCGGGAGGAGAAGCAAATCCCCATCACRCCCCTGCACCTCGCCCACACCGAGGACCGGGAAGAGGGGCTGGCAAAGCAGCACCTGACCACGCTGCTGGAGAAGGAGGTAAAGGGTTGTGTAGGGTGCAGGCTGCYGGCCACAATGGCCTTCAGGCTACTATGCTGACTGTAGAAGCCTGAGATAGGCTTTAAAATAGCTGGATTTATTCATACTTTGTAACAGCAGGTAGTAGGGGTGCTGTACATTCCTTGGGGAGCTGGCAGGGCACAGATCCACATCCCATTCAACCCTGCCAGCAGATTTCATGTTCCCCATGGATGCAGAAAGGGCTGTTCTTATGGCCTGCTTTTTCCTTACCCCTCCCAGCCACCACAGCCTGATTTCTGTTGGTTGTAGCCAGGCTGTCTCTGATGAGCTGGGTGCAATCGAGGTGTATCAGCCACACTCCACATTCAAGCTCCTAATCCTCTGTGCTTCTGCAGCTATAGAGGTTTGCGTCTGCAGTTATAAACTGCGTTGAGTTGCAGCACACACCACAAAGGCTCCCTTTTTGTGGAGCCTACATGAAATAGTCTTAAGATTTCTGGAAAAGAAAGGAGGAGAATCRGCTCACTTGGAAGAGTTCCGTGCCTGGGATAACAAAGGTTGTTGTTAGTTGGGATTAAGGTGTATTAGTGGGAATGAAAGGGGTAACCTTTTCTCATGAAGTAACTAGGAATATYACCGAGCTGAACTGGGCCGGGATTTGCCAGGGTCATGCCTGGCACGAGCTGGTGCCGTTCATCCTTTGCTGCAGTGAGCTTTACGAATTACACTATTGCATAAATAAGTTCTTTCAGAGGGGAGGGATTTTTCCTGGCAAAATGAAATCCACTTCCCAGAGCAGAGTAAGGCAGCAGTGCCATCAAAAGCTCCGTTCATTCTGCTCTGTACCCACTCTGAGCTACTTGTTCCTTATGGCCGACCCCCTGCCCACTCCCTGGACGCTGTCTCTGTTCGTGTCCCTCCAGCTGGAGCAGAAGCAGAAGGAGGCCCTGGAGCTCCTGGAGCAGAATCGGCACCTGCAGGATCAGCTGAAAGTGGCTCTGGGCCGGGAGCAGAGCGCCCGGGAGGGCTACGTGTTGCAGGTAGGAGAGCAGGGAGGAGGAGATCCTTCCCTGAGCCCGGGGGTTCCCTGGTGGGCTTCATTCTGGGGTGTTCACGGGGACATCCTGGGTGACCACCAGTGAGTRCCGAGAGATTGGACCTTCTTGCAAACGTGGCTAATTCTGCAGCATTACCAGAGTCATTGCTTATGGAAACCTCTGATCTGGGATGGAACGGAAGGTAGCATTACCTGTTAGCATTCCCGAGGGGAAACAGAACACAGCCAGACAGATGGGACCTCAGCCAAGTCCACCTCTGATCCATCCCATACTGTGTTTGCCATTGCAACAGCTGTTTCCCCTTTTCTGTGYCCCAGTGGGGTGCACACAGGGCTGTCCAAGCATCCTGTAGCCAGTTGCTCCTGGCTGGGGATTTTGTGTGCCCGTTACACRGGCAAACACAGGACATTCAGATGATGTATCTCCCGGGCACATTCCCTCCAGCCAGACTGGGATTTCCACCGGGCTGATCTGYTGTCTTGGATCACTTTGGTGGTTTCTTCTGTCACAAGATGCCATTCCTTACCAAAGCCTAGAAATGAGTTTTGGAGGATCTGTCCAAAGAGACAGGATGGTCATTGGGGAAACCTTTCCCCCTCCTCYAAACAAAGCAGGCTTTTCCCAGCCCTTCCTCTGGGTTTGTCCATGCTCAGAGGAGTCGTGGCACCTGCAGGGCAGCTTCTGGCTGCTCTTATGGGTCCACAGTCCTGTTCTGTGCAGGGGCAGTATTTTGAGCTCAAATCTGCTTGACCAAGCTGTCTGTGGATCGAAGTGGCCGTGCGTGCACGCTGCGCTCCCGTGGCAGCAAACCCRTTGTCGATGCCAAACCTTGCATCCTTATTTCTCACAGGAAAATTTCCCTGAAGAAGTTGCACAGGCAGCGGAGCCAACCCAGGGAGGGGGACATCTTGCCTTCCTTGCCCATGATCTCCCAGGAGGAGTAATTAATTCATTTCTGGTGTCTCCGAGCTGACAGTGCCTGCTTGGAGGAGTTCCATTTTCACTTGGCAGTGCTGGAAGAGTAACTAACTCCCGCTTCCCTGGGGCAGAGGCATCCGACCTCCCTTTGCCTGAAGCCTGGAAAAATCAGGGAATGGGGATAAAAGCTGGATGCTGAATCCACCATCAGATTGAAGTTGGCCACAGCACCTCGATATGAGGAGGGGTGGCAAGAGGGGAAGCCTGCAGAGGGGCTGAGCTGCAGTGAGCAGTGACCCAAACTTGGACCTTGAAGTTGGAGAGGGTTTTTGGAAAGGTTGGAGGCYTTTGCCTGCTCCAGTCTAATTGTTCTGGGGATTTCCCTTGTGTTTCCTGGGAGCCAGAGGGATTAAAGTCCTATTGTAGAAGGGAGTAACCCCACCAAGCCCTTCTGGGGTGGAGGGAGTGGAGCCGCTGGGGGGATTGTGCAGCCCCAGACTGCAGACAAACATCACAGCATTTTTTGGACAAACCCTCTCAATTTCATATGCCGCTGCCCTGACCCCCATCATGACTGTTTTTGGGGAGGTTCCCGCGTTGTCTATGGGGAGGGCTGATGGCAGCCTGACTGCTGCCAAGCCCACCCCTCCTGAGTTGCCTGGGAGGCACCAATCCCSCCTTGGCAGCCTGACCAGCCCTGCACAGACCCCCAGGCACTGCCTGTTCCGTGAGGCAGCGCTGAGCCACCCCCATCCYGATGCATGTGCCGTGCACCGAAGCCTCTCCGGCCTCGTGTAACCCCTCTGTCGCTCTGAGCTTCCTCGGGACGGAGCACCCTAACCTTGATCCCTAGTGGGAGGAACACCAGGAGCTCCTGCTCCTGGCAGATGGGCTGGAGACATCCCCCAGCTCAGGCCACGGGGGGTGGGAGGGGGCACATACTAACCTGTCCCGGGCGGGTGTTCTTGCATGTTTTTGGTGTAAAGCATGAAATTTAACTTAACATAACTGAGTGTCACATCTGTGGGCTTTCCTTAATCAGCAACCAGAGTACAGCAAGGCAGGCCAAATTCCTAAACGCTGTGCTTCTCTCGCCTCTTCCTGTCTGTGTATGTTTTTTTTTAAAGATACATAATTTCTGTCGCCTTTTGCATGACGCTTTCTGTGAGTTTTCTCTTTGCATGCTCCATTGCTTTGGTTTGAATCTCACAAAGGTTGGTTTCTTTCATTTTACATTCTCATCACACCTTTTCCCTCCCTCCACTTGTYGGGCTTTTCATTTTGTCCTTTATTGGTTTATTTTATTTTGCAGGTAGAGAAATTAGATCCTCCCTAGCCCTAAGCTTTAGCATAACAGCATCTCTCTAGTGTGATGAGCAGCCGCTCAATCCTGTTTGGCAGGCACAGAAATGACATCGCCACCACGGCTGGCCCGTCGCCCTGCGTTTGGGTGGGATGTGATGTCATTTGCTGTCACCTCACTTTCTGTTGTTGCTTCTGGTTGGTAGGACTGTGTTACCTGAACTGTGCACTTTTTGTTTCACAACCAAACAAACAAACTCGCTAAAAAAAAGCAGTTCCTTTCTCCTCCACCTTGTTCCATCTCCTCCTCCTCATCCGTCGCATTTTTCTCTTGTCTGTCTGTCTCCGTTTTACTGCTGGTGTTTCTTTTTCATTGTTGTTTTGGTTCTGTTTGAGTTTGGGTTTATTTTTTTTCCTTTTAGCCTGTTACTGTACAGCTGTTTTGATGTCGTGGTCAGTGTTTTCTGTTACTGGAAAGCAGTTGTTGCTCATTAAAAAAAAAAAAAAAAAAAAAAAAGTTTGGTTGAACAGCCCAAAATGTGCCAAGAACAAATCATCCCAATTGGAGCAGTGGGTAGCAGCCAAGTCGCTGCGAGGAACTTTTCCATGGCCTGCCTGGCCAGAGGTGTGACACTCAGAAGGGAGAGCCAAGAGTGTTACTAATCTAGTATTTAATCAATTTTTTTAAGACCGAGGTGGCCGCCTCGCCATCAGGTGCCTGGCAGAGGCTCCACAAAGTCAACCAAGACCTCCAAAGCGAGCTGGAAGCCCAATGCCAGCGTCAAGAGGTGATCAATCAGCAGATTCAGTCGCTGAAGCGCAGCTACGCCGAGGCCAAGGACGTGATCCGGCACCACGAGGCCGAGATTCAGAGCCTGCAGGCGAGGCTCAGTAACGCGGCGGCCGAGCTCACCATCAAGGAGCAGACCCTGGCCAAGCTCAAGAGCGACCTGAGGAGCGAGAAGGAGAAAGCCAAAGAGCAGCTGGAGGAGTGGCAGCACGGCGAGGCCGCGCTCAGCTCCCAGCTGAAAGCCAGCGAGCAGAAGCTGAAGAACGCGGAGGCTCTGCTGCTGGAGAAGACCCAGGAGCTGCGGGACCTGGAGATGCAGCAGGCTCTGCAGCGGGACCACCAGAAGGAAGTGCAGCGGCTGCAGGACAGGATCGCGGATCTCAGCGGGCAGCTCAACGCCAGCGAGCAGACGCGGGTCCTCATGGAGGAGAAGCTGCAGAAGAACTACGAGGCTTTGCTGGAGAGCTGCGAGAGGGAGAAGCAGGTTTTGATACGGAGCCTGAAGGAGGTGGAGGACAAGGCCAACGAGTACGAGAACCAGCTGCAGAACAGYGAGCAGCAAATGGAGATTCTGCAGAAGGAGAAGCTGAGTGCCAAGTTCGAAGGCAGTGAGCTCGTCCACCAGCTGGAAGAGCAGCTGGCCATGAARGAGGCCAGCATCCAAAAACTCGCTGAGCACATCAAGGAGCTCGAAAATGAGAGGGATCAGATCAAGTGCCGGTTCCACGAGCTCATGAATCAGGTGGCTGAGTCTGATAATGAAGTTGCAAAGCTACAGGCAAAGTTGAAAATGGAAGAGACCAACTACCACAATCTGGAGCAGTCATTCGAGGAGGTGTCAGATCAGTTCCGGGGGGTGCAGGAGGTGCTGAAAGAGAAAGAAGAAGAGCTGAGACATGTTAAGGAAATGCACTTGAGAATTGTGGAGAAGAAAGATCAAGATCTCAGTGAGGCTTTGGTTAAAATGGTTGCTTTAGATAGCAGTTTAGAGGAGACTAAAGTAAAGCTAAARGCCAAGGAGGAGGCTTTAAAGAAATTAGCTAGTGTGGGCACAGGTCCATGTGCTGAGGAGGCAGAAGATGTTGGCCCCAGTCTGGAGGCTGATGAAAGTCATCCATCCCAACTGGGGCAGGCTCTGCAAACTCAGGATGTCCCAGCTCTGACTTATGCACTGAAGGAGGAGGARGATGAGGTTCTTGAGACTAGCCACAGGCAAGCAGAGGAATTTGGYTCCCCATCTAAAGTTGTAGAGCTCCAGGACCAAGAGTTGGTTCAGAAAGCCTTAACAAAGCCTGATGTAGGAATCATGGGTGCCAAGAGGCAAAGGATTCGTTTCTCRAGCATCCAGTGTCAAAAATACATCCATCCGGATGGATCAGAGAAAAACTGGACCAGCAGTACCTCTTCAGACACGAGCCAGGACAGATCTCTGTCTGAAGAAAGCATGTCCTCAGAGCCAACTCTGGGTTACCCCTCATCAGGGACGAGCGACTCTGAGACTTATCTCTCCATCATCCATTCCCTGGAAACCAAACTGTATATTACAGAGGAAAAGCTCAAAGACGTGACSATGAAGCTCGAAAGCCAGCACGGCCATAACCAGGAGACGCTCATCGCCCTCCACCATCAGTGGGCCAGCACGGAGTCCCAGCTGCGGGAACAGCTTCAGACCAGCCTGTCCCAAGTCAATGCTTTGATCTCACAGCTGGAGAGCGAGAGGCAGGAAAAGTTCAAGCTCATAGAAAGTCACGTCAGCGAGCTGGGAGGTTTCCAGATGAAAAACGATCAAGCGCTGACTTGCTTAGAGAAGTGCAGGGAGCAGCTAAGATCCTGGCCCAAATCAGACAAGGAAAATGAGGGTGATTTATTCCTTGTCACTCTGTCCAGCATGGAAACAACCTTATCAAATGCAATTCAAGCCTTGAGTGGRGCGCCAGTCCCATCGGAGTATCAGCAGAGTGAAAGCCTCACCACRGAAAGCCCCGCTCCAGAAGGAGGGGTTTTGGGAGAGGAGGAGCACGTCTCCGAGGAGCAGCRAGTGGATGTGTTTGATGCCAGCCAGCTGAGAGGGCTCTCAGAGAGGGTGGCATTTGAAGCCTCCCTCATCAACCAAATAGCAGAGTCTTTGAAAAATGCAAGCTCTGAGATAGCCCAGCTTCTGGGAGAGATCCAGGGAACAGCCGAGGTGGTTTTGTTGGAGCCAGCAAGTGTTTCTCATACGGCCGTCAATTTGGCCAGTGTCCTATCTAAAAAGCTGCTGCTGGAAGGGGAGTTCTGGAGCCAGGTGGAGGAGCTGAGAGCACACTTGAGCACTAGAGAAGGAGAAGCTGAGGGTAAAACGGAAACAAGTTCAGGCTTTTCCCCATGTCTTCTCAGTGCTGTAGCAGATGCTACATTGATCAAGGCAGAACTCGGGCTTGTCGCAGAGAAAATGAGAGAATCTTTCCATCAGAGGTTAAAAACAATCGAAGAAGAGCTCCACAATACCAAAACAGCTCTCCARCAGCACAAATGCATGTTGGAGGAGATCATCAAATCGTACAGGACTCCTGAGTTTGACAGAGTTATGCACCAGATTTCTGAAGCACTTGAAATACAGAAAGATGCTTCAGAAAGAGCCCAGATCTCCTGGGAYGGGAGCCGTCTCCAAATGGTGCCGTGCCAGGAATTAGCCAAGGTGGAGGAGACTGGCAGCGCACCAGACCGTAGTAGTGAAGCCCTTGTTTCCATTCAGGAAGATCTTGCCCAGCAACTAAAGGACAAATCCAGTGTTCTGAAGGAGATATCTGTTGCCTTACTCTCTCTGCCTCCTGAGGAGGCCAYGAGAGACTGTCAGAAGCTCCTGAAGATATCCCAGAGTCTTTCCTACCATTCGTGCATGGGAGATCTGGAGCGGTATTCGTCTCTGTTAGTCCACGATGCCATTGTTCAGGCTCAGGTTTGTTACGCCGCCTGCAAAGTGCGGCTGGAGCACGAGAGGGAGGTGAAATCCTACAAGGAATCCTTGCAGAGCATGGATGCGCTGTGCCAGGAGCGTGTCAAGACTGTGTCTGTCCTGCGGGACGAGTATGAGGAGCTGCTCAGGAAGCAGCAGGGCGAGTACAGCGAGGTGATCGCCGTGYTGGAGAGGGAGAACGCCGACCTCAAGGCAAAGGTGTCCCAGCTGGAAAACCAGCAGAGRCTCTTGGAGGAGGAAGGGCATAAACACAGCAAGAGCTTGAGCGAGCTGCAGGGACGCTACGAGGAGGAGATCCGAAACGTGATCGAGCAGCTCAACAGGACAGAGGATGCCCTGAAGGCCGAGAGGACGGAGGGGCTCAACCAGCTGGATGCTATCGTCCGCGACAAGCAGAACATGGAGCAGTATCACCTGGAGCAGATGCAAACGCTGGAGGAAAAGTTCCAGGCCAAGATCAAGGAGCTGCAGGTGATCCACGGCGAGGAGCTGCAGGCRCTGCAGGAGCACTACAGCCAGAACCTGCAGCGCCTGCAGGAGACCCTCRATGAGTACCAGAGGCAGCACCCAGAGGTGTCCCCTGCGGTGGCCCCGGGCWCTGGGGACACCTGGGTGGCCGGCGAGGCGGGTGGCACCGGGCAGGACCCCGGCAGTGACCCGGACTCCATGCACGGCCTGAGGGAACGCATCCAGGAGCTGGAGGCCCAGATGAACGTCATGAGGGACGAGCTGGAGAACAAACATCTGGAGGGGAACGCTTCCACTTTGAGGGAAAAATACCAGAAAGACTTTGAAAACCTAAAGGTCTTGATATGTTTAACACTTCCTGCTTTCTGCTGCTGAGTGTGCGGGAGGGYGCGTGCAGTCCCGGGGTTTGCTTGCCGAGCCAAGGGACATCCCCCAAAAGGGCCAGTGTGCTGAAAAAAGCCCCAAAGTGTTAGCCAGGCCTCTGTAAAGCATGGTGTATCCTTTTCTTCCATGCTGGGGTATTCTAAATGCATTGCTGAGGGCTTGGGAGGGTGGATTTCTGGAGGTGRTGTTTGCATGGAGAGGGAGAGAGAGTTCCAAAGTAGCTCAGTAACATCACGCTCTCCTTCAACACCAGGRCCACAGTGTTTCTCCTTGTACCCAACACAGTATATTTTGTTTGCTACTTCCCTTTAAAAGCATTCCTCAACTCTGTCTTTCCCAATCTGATCAAATCTCCAGTCTGTCTCTGCTGCCTTCARAAATGCAGGATGAAATGGAAACTTGATGCTCTCAAAATGTATGTTCCTGGGGAAAGCAGCTGCAAACAGATGCCAAATTCTGTAGCAAAGCAGAGCTCCTCTGCAGGAGGCTGTGAGGGCCACACTGGTGTTGAACACAGTGATTCTGTACACAAAAAAGAGTGCACAGTTATGGGACACCCAGGTGAGGTGCAGAGAAACCCACTGGCAATGAAATGCCACMGTTCAAATCGCCCCACCAGTCAGACTGGCTGTAAAACTCGTTTGAAATCATCCAGCGTCTGAAAAAAACTGCGTTTGGTGGCTTGCTTTTCATAGGAGAGCATTCCCAGTTTGGAGGTGAGTTTAGGGTGGTGGAGGACTTTGGCAGCACCAAGGGAGGCTGCCAGGTTGAACAGGAAGGTGAAGGGGYAGCAATGTAGAGGCTGTGCTGGGGRGGCTTTCACAGAGCASTAGCYGTTAAGGATCAGGAAAAATGTGGGAGAGCTTGCTTCCAGCYACAAAATCCASCACACATTTGAGCTGGGGGTAAAGRCATGGCTCAGCCCCAGCTATAAGCTGGTTTTAGCCTGGAGAGAGCAGTAGTTTTGCTGAATCCCATYGGAATTAAGAAGCAGTGGTCAGAAAGCCAACCAGGCGATTGGAAACCTGCCCAAATTAGAGGCTTAAATGTGCTCCATTGTTCTCTTCAGAACCTGACAGAGAATGTAACATCAGTAGCACAAAAGTATCTCTTCAGCCTGGAGGAGGCTCCAGGATGATCTTGGAGCCCTTTCCAGTGCCTAGAAGGGCTCCAAGAGAGCTGGAAAGGACTYGACAAAAAAAGCATGGAGCGACAGRACAAGGGAGAATGGCCTTAAGATGACAGAGAGAAGACTTAGATTAAATATTAGGAACTCTTTCCTGTGAGGGAGGCTGCCCAGAAGAAGCTGTGGCTGCCCCATCCCTGGGAGTGTCCAAGGCCAGGTTCAAGGCTTGGAGCAACCTGGGATAGTGGAAAGTGTCCCTGCTTGTGTCAGGGAGTGGAATAGTTTCAATAGTGAAATGGGCTTTAAGGTCCCTTCTAACCCAAACCATTCTGGGATTCTATGAGATACTGGTTTGTACATATGGATTTACGGCAATGCATTTACAATACATTAAATAGTGAATCTACAGCCAGGCCTGTGAAGCAGTGTGCACCTTTTTCTTCCAAAATTARAGGTGTTTCAGGAGCTGGACTTCATGATCCTTGTGGATCCCTTCCAATTCAGCATATTCTATGATTCTGGGTGTAATGAGGAATCCTGCAGGGCTACTCTGTGCCACAGCCAAGTCCAGGCAGGTTCTGGCACTGAGTTAGGAGTTTAAAAAAAAAAGCCAAACAAGGCTGAGAAAGTGAAGAATGCCTCAGGATTAAAAATTAAATGGGAGGGAAAAAAACACCAAAGCTGAAAATTGGGAATGAGGATTAGGCATAGGTTTCATTAGCCAACAAAATGATGCCAAGGGGTGTATGTTAGTGAGGGTCAGTGGTGTTAGACTGTCCTGAGCACTTCTGCCACTGGGGGAGTAAATTTGTCCCCCTAAAATTCCCTGTGGGGTCTCAGGGGTTCCTAGGTGACAGTTCTCACTTTCYGCAGAAAACACTGGTGTTAATCCARAAGGGATCCACTGAAATCAGGGAATAAAGCTGGCCTGTGTCCTCAAGGGGAAAAGCCCTGTGCTGTGCTTGGCATCAGGCTTGTCCCAAGCTGTCTGATGGGGCTCAGCACCTTGTCCCCAGTGTGTGYCCCTTCTTCCCTCATGGCTTGGGGCTGCCTGTGGCTTTGCTGGTCCTGTCCGTGTCCTGCAGCCGTGTGTCCGTCCGGGATCCCGATGTGCTTGGGCTGGCAGCTGAGCTGGGAACAGGCGTTTGCATTTGTCTGCTGCAAAATCACGAGTGGGGCTGTGCTGGGGGCAGAAGGACCAGGCAGGAGTTCAGGACCTCACTCCTGGTGAATCCCAGGTCCCCAAATTGCTGCTCCTGTGTCCTGGCCTGAGTTCTTTCCTAGCGAGTAGTTGTCCCTGCAGGGATACTTGGTTGGGAATTAAGACCCTGTTGCTGTCATGTCATTTTTCCACGCAGAAGCAGAAAAAAACATGSATTGAAAAGAGCAGAAGGGGCACAGAAAGGGTTTTTTGGTTGTTTTTTTTGACATAAATTTGCATTCCCCAACCAGGTCTGCCCCTAGACCTACCCTGTGCATCCCTTTCCCTGGAAATGTCAGGGGTTGAGTGACTGCAGGACAAGCCCTGACCTTTGTGAGGTGCATCCTGCTCCGTGGCTGGGGAAGGAGAAGATGTGTGCTGGAGCTGGGAGCTGACCTGCCCGCTGGCTTGTGGCTCCTGGTGGGGTCACCCACCGCCACTTGGGACAGTGGCACCGGCCCAGCACTCCTGGACCAACCCCTTGCCCTCCTCCCTTTGCAGGCAACATGTGAGAGGGGCTTTGCAGCCATGGAGGAGACGCACCAGAAGAAAATCGAGGACCTGCAGCGGCAGCACCAGCGGGAGCTGGAGAAGCTGCGGGAGGAGAAGGATCGCCTGCTGGCAGAGGAGACGGCTGCCACCATCTCAGGTACCAGAGGGAGACAGCTCCATGGGGATGGGGACACAGGGATGGGGTTTKCTCCATTGGACAGCAGAGCAGGGATGGGATGAGGGCTTGGAGGGCTGCACAAGGAAATGGGAARGGTCTTGGTGCCCATTTCCTGGTCCTTCTTCATGCTTGGTACCCCTGTTTTTGTTGCACATTCTGATCCATTCCAACTCAGAAAGGCATTAGTCATTCCTGTGGTTCATTTATTGCCAGTTYCACACTGAAYTGATTCTTCAGTGCCCCAGGGAATSTTAACACACTGGAGTTKAGGGGTTCTGCATCAGGAGTCYCACAGTCCAGGRAAYAATRTGTGAATTGGACAATCAYTGGGAYTCTGTTACAAAGTGGGATTTRCAGAAGCCYCTTTGCAGCTGCGGCACAGACTGAAGGGGCTGTGAACCCATGGGAAGTTTGCGGGGATGACTCTGATTTTGTTCCTTTAAAAAATGAAAAAAAACCTAAAAAACCTCACCCATGGGTGGAGAGTGCAGGGTGCTAACACGATGCTGCCCCTCACAGCCATCGAAGCCATGAAGAACGCGCACCGGGAGGAGCTGGAGCGGGAGCTGGAGAAATCCCAGCGCTCCCAGATCAGCAGCGTCAACGCCGACATCGAGGCCCTCCGAAGGCAGTACCTGTAAGAACATCACTGTCCTCTCTCTGTTGGCATCTTGAAAGGTGACCATGTGTGTGGGAGACCCTTCGTTCCCATTTGGTTTTGGCATTGAGTTCAGAGTTATTGCAGGGGCTTGTTCCCTTTGTTCCCGACCCAGCTGCATCCATCAGAGCCTCCTGGTTGCCTATAAYCTTTCAGACTCCAGGTTGATGTCCCCACATTACCCCCAATGGCTGCTTTATGGTCCCCAGAAGYAGCAGGTGTGCAGCCAGTGCTGCTGTTCATGCATCTGCAGCAGCAGGTTTGTTCAAAAGACGAGGTGGAAGCGCTGAGCTTTCCATGGCAGTGCTGTCCTCCTGTGGGAACTGAGCAGAACAGTTTTTACCCAAATAGAGAATCAGTCTCTCCCAAAGAGAATATGCCATCCTCATCCTTGGTGCTTATCTCCCTGTTGGGTTGCCCTGGGATGCAGCAGAAGAATGGGAATGGGGCTGTGTGTGTGTGTGTGGAGAGGCAGCAGCCCTGTGTGTTCYGCAGGGAGGAGCTGCAGTCGGTGCAGCGGGAGCTGGAGGTGCTGTCGGAGCAGTATTCCCAGAAGTGTTTGGAGAACGCCCACCTGGCGCAGGCGCTGGAGGCTGAGAGGCAGGCCCTCCGCCAGTGCCAGCGGGAGAACCAGGAGCTCAACGCCCACAACCAGGTGAGGGTCCCCGCCCGGGCCAGGGGGGCTCCGTGCTGTGCCGTGGCCGTGCTCCCCCTTCCCACAAYGGCTCTCCTCCTCTTCCAGGAGCTGAATAACCGCCTGGCTGCGGAGATCACGCGATTGCGGACCCTGCTGACCGGGGAGGGCGGGGGAGAGGCTGCTGGGTCGCCTCTCACGCAGGGCAAGGACGCCTACGAGCTGGAGGTGAGCTGTGCAGAGGGCACAGGGGTGGGTATGATGACTGTACCACAGGAGTGTGTCACAGCCTGGGAGTGTGTCACTGCCATCTGTCCCCCAGTCAGGTGTCGTGGCTGGTCAGCGCTGTCATCATGGACTGCATGGGGCCAGGACATGCTGGAGTCCTCATCTTCTCACTGTGTCCAGCCAGACACTCACTCTTCCTTCTGCAGCTCCTGCTTGTCCCCAGGGTCCAATCCATGCAGAAATCCATGCAGAAACTGGGGTGGGCGGGGAGCACAGCMGCACTGCAACCTTGGGCAAGTTCCCAAGAGATCCAGGAGGAGTTTTCTTGWGACAAGCACAAGAGCAGGTGGACCAGAGGCTTTGTGATGCTGACACAGGSCTGAGCCTCCAGCCCTTGGCTGCAGCAGGTGTCACACTGTGTCTGTTTGGGTGCAAATATGCTGGTTTTGTTCCCACAGGTCCTGCTGCGGGTCAAAGAATCCGAAATCCAGTACCTGAAGCAGGAGATCAGCTCCCTCAAAGATGAGCTGCAGACGGCACTGAGGGTAATGCAAGGGGTGGTTCTGCAAATCCTCTTATTGTGCTCTGCTCCTGAATGTCTGTGCTTAGATTTCAGCCCATTTACACCCATATTTGAAGCCATATTTAATTTTTCCCCTGAATGTAATTCAATACCCATTTTGGTGTCATCAGTAAAGCACTCCATGTATCAATTTAGGACTTACCCCAGTGTGGGAAAACATCCCTTTCAGCGTGATTTCCCCATTTTCTGCCACATCAGTTCAGATTTAAATGGCACAAACAATCASTGTTAGAGATCTACCCAGCCTTGCAGCGATGCAACTAGTTTGCTCTGGACGAGCCAAAGCCATTTCTGGGAATTCTTCTTGAATTCTGTTTCTTGCCTAAAATGAAAAGCCACAAACAATCCTGTAGCCGAGGGGCAGCACTGTGTGCTCGCCCTTGGCTCTCAGCTCTCTGCCTGTCTCCATTCCCGTAGTCCCGTATCGCTGTTGGAAGCAGCTCCGAGGGTGTGTGCTGCCCCAGCCAAGCCTTTCTCCCGCTGCCGGCTCTTCTTCCGTCAGCATTTGCCAAGCTCCTCTTGAGTGCATCCACAAACCCCTCGGCTCCAGCTGTCTGTCTGGCTCCATCGGGTTGTTCTTGTTCCCTTGCCAGGATAAGAAATACGCCAGCGACAAGTACAAAGACATCTACACGGAGCTGAGCATCGTCAAGGCCAAGGCAGACTGTGATATCAGCAGGTTGAAAGAGCAGCTGAAAGCAGCCACAGAAGCTCAGGGAGAGAAATCCCCTGTGAACACCACTGTRTCGGGATATGGTCAGTCCTCCCCCAGCAGCTCTGAGTAGTCCCGGGCTAACACGGGAATCCTGGAGTACAAACCCTTGTGCAGTAACGGGTCTGAGTGTAGGACTTGGCYTTCCACCCCAAAGCTGATGGGCTTTGAAAGCCTTCTGGCATTTTGCATCAGGAAAACCTCGTGATGCAGGGATGCCCAAAAGCCCCCTCTGCCCTTAGGGCAGCACTGCTCAAGTTGGGCTCATAGGGGCACTTCCCAGAGCAGAGCCCCAGGCCCTGTCTTTGCAGGTGGGCATCAGGCTAATCCCACTTCTTTTGCTTCTTCCCAGATATTATGAAATCAAAAAGCAACCCTGATTTCTTGAAGAAAGACAGATCCAGTGTTAGCCGGCAACTAAGGAATATCAGGTCAAAGGTGAGCTCAGATGTCCTTCCCAGTGGGATGGGAATGAGGAATGCCCAGCATTTCTCTTCAGTGGGGATCCCAAGTGGGAAGAAATGGGCAGGGGAAGAAAACTGAGAATTTCCCAGCCACTAGTGCTAGCCTGGATGGTTTTTTACTGTGCAGCCAGGCAGGGCCTGCTCCCCCACTGCGGACTCTGCTCAGATGGAGGCATGAAGCTGCTCCCTGGTTGGAAAACAGGCTGAAGTTTACCCTGTTCTTTGGTCTTTCACAGGAGGAYTATCCCAGTATCTGCTCCCTCTTTTCCTAAGTTGAAATTTAGGTGGAGATGTGCACACCATCCTAGTTTTAGTGTTGATCACTGCAAGGTTTTTTGTCTATGTGTAGTWGCAACGCTTCAGTCCTGGGCATATTGAACACACGCTTTGCTTGTGTGTGAACATGGTGCAGATGGCCCTGTGCTTCTGTGGTCCTTCTTGCTTGCTGTTGATCCCAAAGCCCAGTGATGCTGTGCCAAGCTCTCCTTGGCAGCCAGTTACATCATGTGGGACCGCAGGGATAAGGAAGGGTAAAATAATGCTGATCAGGAGTCGGCATTGGACACAGGGCAGTTGGGAGGAAGCTCAGATGAGCAAACCTGCTTTGCCTCTCACCTGGTGTCTCGTGCTGATGTTTGAAGTGGTTGAGTCCTTGCAGCTCCTCAGCTCAGGGCACCTGCTCTGTGCCCAGTGAACACAGAGACACTCCTGCACATTGCAGGGCAGCCCAGAGCTGCTGGGCCACTSTGATGTTGGGTTTCCCTTCACCACTTCAACTCAGATCACTTCCTGTGTGATCCCCATGTGTGTTGCTTGGTGGGGAAGGAGAGGAGAGGAAGCAGGGGCTGTGCCAGGGCATCGCTGCGGGACGGGGGGGCTGGGGCTKTGCCAGCGCCAATTCATTTGGGATTCATGAGCTTCTTTTGTTTTTTGTTTTTTGTTTTATTTTGCTTTTTCCTTCAACAGTCCGTTATTGAGCAGGTCTCATGGGATAACTGAAATGAACCCGAGTCCAGGTTCCCTGCCACGTAGGTAAACACACCGGCACCGCCCAGCGCCGCAGCCACCACGGGAGCGGCCCAACCTCTGCATGCACTGCTCACACCTCCCTGCCAAACCAGAGCCCTCTTTATGACTGACTGATGGGTTTATTCACTGCTCATTCTTTTCCTGGGGGAAGGGGAAGGGGAAGGGAAAGTCAGTGCACCCAAGGTCTGTGTGAAATGCAGTCTCTCTGCCTCTTCCCTGGGGAATATGGGTTTTCTCGTCTTCCTGCTCTTCCCACCCTCACCAACACAGCTCATCCTCACGGAGAGAATTTGGACATGGTGGGGCATGTTTTCCTGTTTGCTGTGTTGAGAGTGTGGGACACTGAGTGTGCATGCCTGAATGACTCTGCATGCCTCAGACTAAACTCCAGCCCCATCCAGGTCCCRTAGGAAAAACCTGTGTTGCTGTTACCCAGGTGCAGGAATAGTCAGGGATGCCTTTGAGTGTAGTTCCCACAATGGCTYGGAGCATGGAAAGTGGTCTTAGCCATCTCAGCTGCAGAGGGAATGTCCTGGACTRCCCTAATTTCCTTCACCCACAATTGCTGCTTCATCAGGCTGATCCATGCCTGAGCAAGAGTCTTCCTTGCCCAGTAACCTCCTCCTCCTGCTCTCCATCCCTGAGCTTCCAAGGCTTTCAAACTCATCCAGCAAGAGGAGGGAGCTGATGAGAAAGGCTGACCCTAATGAGCCAGGTATCTGTATTTACTGGAGCAGTAGTGAATAATCCTAATGAGCCAGGTATCTGTATTAACTGGAGCAGTAGTGAATAATCCTAATGAGCCAGGTATCTGTATTTACTGGAGCAGTAGTGAATTTCCTGGCCCACAGCAAAGACTGAGGTGGGAGCACCTGCAAGGGGAGGCTGGGAGAGGGGAGCTCCCAGCATGGTGGCTGGAGAGCCCCAGGAAGTCTGTTGGAAGATCCCTTTGTCACAAATATCATCCTACATTAGTCTCACTTCATCAGCCATTGAAATGGGTTGTGGGAGTGCCCGGGGGCTGAATTTGCTGGAATTTGTGCCATCAGGGAGAACAGTCCAATGATTCCTGGTGTCTCTCTCCTTCCATCCACTGAGAAATCGGATGTGAGAASTGGAATGCACGAGCTGCTCCCGTTTAAAGAGGCCCAAAGAAAACTTCCTTTAGGAAATGTGTGCTCAGAGATGCATCCCAGGAGACTCTGCTGCCCGTTGGAAAGCGAGCACACGGCGTTTGGAAATCCCATCCAATTCAGTGCTTTCATTTCCGTGCTGCCTGGCAAAGCTGCTCTGTGTTTGGGGGCCTGTGGGAGGAAAAACATTTCCAGAAATACAGTAACCATGGGAATCTGCACAGCCTTGGGGCAAGTTTATCATGGAGTCCTGCCTTGATAAACGTGGGAAGGAAAGCTCAGCCCAAAAGTCCAACCTGCTGCTGTGATAGAATGGTCCTCTGGCACCACGGCCAGGGAAGGGAAGGGAGAAGGGGAGGTGGTTGCCTGATAGTGGRATCATGGAATCACAGAATGATTTGGGTTGGAAGGGATGAAAACTCATCCTGCTCCAACCCCCTGCCATGGGCTGGGACACCTTCCACTATCTTAGGTTGTTCCAAGCCCTCTCCAGTCTGGCCTTGGACACTTCCAGGGATCCAGAGRCAGCCACAGCTTCTCTGAGCAATCTGTGCCAGGGCCTCCCCACCCTCACAGGGAAGAACTTCTTCCCAATATCCCATCTAACCCTGCCCTCTGGCAGTGAGAAGCCATTCCCCCTTGTCCTGTCACTCTAGGCCCTCATCCAAAGTCCCTCTCCAGCKCTCCTGGAGTCACTTTAGGCACTGGAAGAGGCTCTGAGATCTCCCTGGAGCCTTCTCTTCTCCAGACCGAACAATCCTCAGGCTTTCCTCATAGAGCTGGTTTTCATCTCTCCAGTCTGTGCCTTTGAAGGGCCAAGTCTTGGTCTGTGAGCGAATAACGTTCCAGCTGCAGCATGAATTCCTTGCATATTCCAAGGACCAGGCTGGCAGGCAGAGCTGTGGGGTGGGGACAGGCAGAGGGGCAGAACCCTGGCTCTGGGGGCTGTTTTTAGGGGCAGGGGGTGGCTGTGCCTCCTCATCCACAGGGACARCACACCACTAATGCCTTGCTCACCTGAATTTCTCATGCCACAGGTTTGGGGCTGTAGGAAGAAGGGAGGCTGKCATTATGCTTGTCTGTTCCCTCAGGCTGGTTTCAGGTTAAAGCTGCCCTACAGGAGTCAGGCAWTTTGTTCCTGGGTTTCTGCCCCTCTCAGTGCTGTGCTGAGTCCCCACGTGTAGGTGGTGGATTTCACAATTCCAAATGCTGCTGGCCAGCTGAGAGTTGTGCCTTGAAATCTGGATGCTGCATCTGAATCGGATCAGCCATCRGAGCCTGCCAGAGCTGAACAGCATTTAGGATTCTCTGTCTAACCCTGGGCAGCCAAGGCAGCTTTGGCTTGGGAGAGTCCCCGGGTGGGGTGAGAGAAGGGGTGGGATGGTCGCTGGCAGCACACACCAGTTCCCAGGGTTTTTTGAGCAAATCCTGCCTAGAGCGGAGCCAGGAGTGTCCTCATCGGTGCCGCAGCAGTGCAGGAGGCAGGGAAGGACCAGCCTGTGGGTCGTGTTCAGCATCCCGGGGCTCCCTCCGYAGGAATTGCCCCCTCCAGCCCTGCCCCGTGAGCTCCAGGGGCCATTCCCGAGTCAGCTAATCCCGCTTGCAGCATGATGTGCCTCTCATTCGCTTCTGGTTCGTCGCCTGGTTCRTTGCAATCTCACCCTGTCTCGAGGYGCCAGTAATGCCCTCCATAACYGTGTGTTTTCTCTCAGCATGTCCCACTAATCCTCCGCCAAGGAGCCCATTCCTCACTGCCACGTCTCCTTTGCCTGAGCATCGCTCCCTCCCCGCGCGCCGGACGCCCGCCCGTGCCCCAACGCTCTCTGTCTTTTGTCTCTCCCAGAGTCTGAAGGAAGGCCTGACTGTGCAAGAACGCCTGAAGCTTTTTGAATCCAGGGACTTGAAGAAAGACTAGTTCTCCCCGCTCCGCTTGACCACGCGCACCTCCCAGCTTGAGGCAGCACAGCACCAGCACCGTTTGTCTSTCGTTCCTTACGATGTCCTCGCTGTCGTTCGTCCTGACGCCCCGACRGGACCCGGCGCCGCGGTGGCGGTGCTTCCCCTCGCCTCCCTGGCTCCTTTCCCTGCTTGTGAGATGCTCCAAAGACTCTGAGACAGAGAGAGAGGAAGGGATTGGAGTGGGGTTTTTCCCCCCCTCTCTTTGGCGCTTTGTAGGAGAATCCTTTCTTTACTGTAAACCATTACACTAAGTGTCAGTATTAAGGCTCAGTAGCCTGTTAATAAGCTATAGCTCTGTCGGGAAGAGCGAGCAGGGCCTGGGTGGTGTCGGCCAGACCGAGCTCTTACTGCTGTCTAGAGACCCAGTGCTCAGAGCACACCGGGAGCCTGACCTAACCATTGATCTCGACTGCATTACTTGCACCTACAAGGGGGGAAAGCCCGGGGGAAACCGCCGGGGAGAGCGAGCCCGTGCTGGCGGCCGCAGCCTGGAGATGCCACACGGACATCTCGCTGGAGAAGGACACAAGAAGTGATTCTCCTGGCCCGTGACTGTGCCGTATCCTGAATGTAGGTGCCACCGAAGCCCGGCCAGCTTTGGTGGCTGCCCAGGTGGTTATGGATGGATGGATGGATGGATGGGGAGCTGCAGCTACTGAAGTGCACCATCGAGCCGGCCCCGTCGGCGCGTCCTCGCTCCCGTCTCGCTGCTGGTCCGAGTTGGTGTTCCAGGGGCCGAGCTGTAAGATCACTTTCTTGCCTCTGTTAGATCAAGCCCAGCACTCTTTTTTTTTTGGTTTGTTTTTTTTTTTTGCTGTTACTCCCTTCCTCTCATTGAATCCCGTGTATCCCAGGGTCTGTGCGCATGTGAAACTCCCTTTTCCTAGTCAAAGGAAACTAGAGTAGAAAGTAGAGCCAATATTGACTGAAAATGCACAGTGCTCAATGCATATAATGCTCCTTTTTTACCAGCTTCTTGAATTCAACTCTTCTTGTCAGCAGGGCAGCTCCTATTTTAATTCTTTAATCTTTTCCTGAAATAAAAATCTCAAAACCAGTATGTGCTTCAGACCTTCTCAGTCCTAACAGATTTTGTATTTATAAATACAGTTTAGCATCGTGAGGCCGATAAATGGATACAAACCAAGGGATGAGGAGCTGGTAGCACTTAGATGGTTGCAGCCAGCTGAGCAGAGGCTTCCTAGAAGAATCCTGTGCTGCTTTGCAGGTGTGGAGGCTTCATCCCAAGCTCATTTTTAAGATGCCACTTGGAAGGATCCSAGGTCCTGTCTCTCCAGTCACCAGGGCTGAAGGAGCGTTCAGGCTGGGATGTTAAACATACCCGGATCTTCACCTGGAGCAGAGCTTCCTCTTGTCCTTCGGGCACTCAGCTGAGGCTGAGGCTGAGGCTGGCAGCTGCCAGTGCTTCCCTGCTGCKTTTGGGTGTGGTGAGTGGCACAGGCACAGCTCTCAGAGCCCCACGGGGCTGGTGAAGCCACCCCCAGTCGTGTGGGGAGCACCCCCTGTCGTGTGCAGGGACAGGGACCGGCCACTGCTGCCAGGACTTGCCATGGATAATAAACCAAATTAATTAATCTCACTGCTGCACTTGTGGGCCTAAAATATTTCTTGCTAAGCAAAGGGGTCTTTAGTGAACATGGGYGGATGCTCTCATGCTCCAGCTTGTAGGAGCAGATATTTTCCATGGGGGAGTGTGGCTCCTCCAGGAAAATAAATGGAGAATCTTTGTCTGCTGTACAGGCAGGGCTGAACAGTGGCATTGACATCATCAGGATCAGCTGCACCCTCTGGGGCAGTGCTTGGGAAGGATGTTTGGGATGTCTTTAGGGTGGGAGCTGTGAGTTCTGGGGAGAAARGGGAGGAGGGAAGGTGCCTTAGGCAGCCAAATATTCTGAATGAACCCCTGCTGAGGGTTCTGGGCTCACCCTGGTGACTGAGCATCTCTGCAAGGCAAGAGGCAGCACTTTACCATAGAGAAAAGAACCTGCAGCACCCATGAACAGCCCCAAACTCAAATTTTGCTGCAGAGCACAGTGCTTGAAAATAAAGGGAGAAGTCCCTTTACTCATAGCAAAGTTCCTTGGTTATCCTTCTGTTTCTTCCTGCTCCAGACTTCATCCACCTTTTGGGATTAATCAGTGGCTATTTAAATTAGAAAGTGTGTGGGCAAAATATTGCATTCTGCATCACTCCATCCTATTGATAGCACCAAAATGGGACGTTTAGGAAAAGTCAAGCGCAGGCACAGGTGTCTTCTCGTCAGCTCCAAGTAAATCTTACTTTTCCTGAGTAAAATTTTCCACTCATTTTCGCCATTCCCACTTGAGCCAGACTGAATCCTTCTTAAATGTCACCTCTTCTTTGCCCACGTATTAGAAAAAGAAGCAAATTGTGTTCATTTGCTTCAGAAATAGAATTGCTTAGAATTGGTGCTGATTTGCAAACCAGAAAATTCCCCCTTTTTTTGCCACCAGAGAATTGGGCTGCAGAAAAAGTGCTACCCCCTCATATTGCAAAATGTGTCACTTTTTTACCAACTCTACTCGATGGCACTTCACAAGACTTTTGCATTTTTGTCTTGGTTTGGATACTCAGTTTGCTGTGGACATTCAAGCACACGCACACTTGTCTGTGGTTTGCCTTTGCTCTGTAATTATTTGCATTTTTTTAGATAAAAAGGCTTTCTTATTCTTCTCTTTTTTAAAAACAAAAGTAATTTTAAACCTGTATAGTATCCCAGGCAYGCTGTGTAAATATTTATTCCTCAGCAGTTTGCAGAGGGTTCTCTTTTGTGACTGAGTTGTGGAAAAGAGGCCCCACTTTGTGTGGTCTGGGAGAGGAGCAATGAGTGTAACTGTCCAACCCACCCATCTGCCCCTATAAACTGCTTTGTTTGGGTTTGAGGACTTTTATAATTATCTTTTCAAACCTTTTCTGCCGATCTATGCCTTTAGCTTTGAAGATACCTGTCCAAAGATTGTCTACAGTCTGTTTGATCACTGTAACATACCTTGCTATGAATTTGGGGTATTTTTTTCCAGGCAGGACTCGATAATCTTGTGTTTGGTGGTGACATCAATGCTGTACAGGTGTAAACTGTCACCTGCTGTTCCAGAGAGCAGCAGCAGCTCCCTGCCCAGCCACAGCTCAGGCTCCTGGGGCTGTCACAGTGAGCACGGYGAGCCCCCGGATTTGGGAGGCACCAGGAATGCTGTGCAGCACATTTGGGATGCTCTTGGGCTGTCCAAAGAGCCACAGCCCCTCCTGCACAGACACCCATCCCACAGCAGTGTGGCCACGAGCTGTAATTCATTGTGTAACTTCAAACATAGTGAAACTACAACGAGAAGATCCAGGGCACTGCTGCAGGAACAGGCAGCACCTGAACTTGTAAATAATGGCTGCAATTACCATTATTTTCYTCATGCTTTCTTCACCCTGTGTGCAGGACAAAAGCACTCGCTGTGTGTTCTCACCTGGAGAAAGCAAAGCATGTAAAAATACTGGAGACTGTGGTAAGTAGAAAACAGGAATGCTCTGGCTTGGTCCATGTTCACCCTCCTGGAGTTCTGGGTGGCTTCAGAGYTTAAAGAGTCATTTGGAAGGATGGTTTGGGGGCAGAGAAGGAAACTCTGCGAGGCTGTGGGTGGTGTGTGGTGTGGCTGTTCAGGTACCAATGGTCAGTGTTCTCCCAGTGCCCTCGCAACAGCTTGGCCTTGGCTCTCTCCAAGCAAAGCTTCACCCAACTGACCCGTGATGGGGACTCTTGCTGGGCCAAATCTGGGCACTGCTCTGCCACATGGGAACAACCCAGAGGGACTGTGAGCCCTGAGGGTGACGGAGTCATTTCCCAGAGCTGTTTCTGTGATGCTGGGACTCTGCAGCCTCAGGTCTCTGACATCAATTTTTCCCCCTGCAAAGGTGGAGGGTGTGGGGTGCTCCTGCATCTCCCTGTGTGTGAGTTCCTCTCTCCTTCCCTTCTCCCTTCCACTCSCAGATTATTCCAGTGCTTTTTTAAGAGCCACCATTCCCGATCAACTGCTTGCTGTAATAGAAAAATCCMTTTTTCTCGCTGTATTTATTCCTTACAAACCCTGTGTGACATGCTAGGCTCCCCTGGATGTAGCTGATAATTTTTACTTTGTAAATACAATTACCTAACTTTACATTAACTATATGGTAATAAACTATTTTTGCACCACCCTTTGCATGCCGTGTGAGAGGTTTATTTCTAAAAAGAAATAAGAACAGGGCAGAGGTCAGCATGAAAAGAAGGGAGATGCTTGCTTTTATAGTCACACTTCACAAACGACATGCAACAGGCAGCATTTTGACAGCAGTAAGATRTTTTAAATAGTTTAAATCTAGTGCTGCTGCATGGGATTTACTGGAGAATCAATCTCCAGGTGTTTCCATACAGGTAACATGATTTTCTTYCCCCCAGGCAAACTTTCTCAAAACAGATCAAATCTAAAATCTCGTGATGTCCATATATTCATAAATATCCTAATAAAGACCTACAGGAATTGGAATGCAAAAGTCAGACAAGGATGTTGAGGTTTTCTGTGAAAATGGTTTATTTAACAGTGCCAATCACAGCACTACCCGTAACAAAACTGGTAACAGAATATCAAAACCTCTCTTCATTTTGAGAGATATTAAGGCACTTTCTATTCATATGAAACAATTCTTACACAGACACTATTTAGAGCTTGGAATTCCTAAATTTACATCATCTTTGTTCCACCCTGTGCTGCAGGGACAGAGATGTCACCTCCTTCCCTCACTGTTCCACCTACTGCTGCGGGTTGAGGGCACAGACCATGACATGGTGYCCCAAAACCTGAAAGAACCAGGGTTTCCAGACCTCTCCTGTGTCTGCTCTCCAGGCAAACGCTGATCCCAAAAAACTGTTTCTCTTATTTCCTTCCAGACTTCCCTACACTTCCTTGCTGCAAGAGAAGCTGTCATTCCCATCTGTGCTCTTGGTTTTACACTGGAGCTCTGCTAACCTTTAACCCCAAAAACTAAGCAAAACTTAAAAATTTTTGCTATTTCCCACAAATTTCCTTTTTAAAACTTTCAACAATTAATGCCAACAAGAAATGCAACTGAGGTAAAATCTATAGAAGCTCTTAACTCTGCTGTAGCTCTGTTATCTCTCCTTCAGTTACTGGTCTAGAGGAGTCCCTGGGCTACATTTCCATTCCATATCCCAGGCTGGAAAACATTCCTTTTACCACTGAAACACTGTATGAACACACCTGGTTGGCACCAGGGCACAGTGATGAGCCCGCCTGAAGTTTTAATGCTTGTGAATGCAACTCTGTCCCTGTTACCCAAACCAAATAGTTGGGTCCATCCCTCCAGCACGGGAAAGACCCATGGCAGGGGAACTGTGGCATTTTAAGGCAGAGAGCACTTTGCTTCTCTGGAGACAATAACCAAAGTTACATCCAGATGAACAAAACAATGATGTCTATACATAATAGTAAAATTTGTGGGTGTTGAAATGCTCCACTAGCCCTGTGAGGCAGCTCACTCATTTTGCCTTTGGGAAAARAAACTGTAATTGGCGGGATTGTACTCTTCCCAAATCCTTTCAAACTCATCCTGAAAAGCCTTCACATACTCGGCGTCCTCCACGACCAGCACATTCTCCCGGTTRCTCTGGATGGCCTGGCTGGTCCAGTTGAGGGAACCCGTGATGAGCGTCCTCTGGTCCACGATGGCGAACTTGTGGTGCATGTACCCGCTGTGCTG
>NW_026623347.1:31131-69275 GCF_030028575.1 Malurus melanocephalus | reverse complement strand
CCTGTGCCCTCACAGTGAGGAATTTCTTCCCAATATCCCATCTAACCCTGCCCTCTGGCAGTGAGAAGYCATTCCCCCTTCTCCTTGTCACTRYAGGCCCTCATCCAAAGTCCYTCTCCAGCTCTCCTGGAGTCTCTTTAGGCTCTGGAASAGGCTCTGAGGCCTCCCTGGAGCCTTCTCCAGGTGAACACRCCCAGCTCTCCCAGCCTGGCTCCAGAGCAGAGGGGCTTCAACCCTTGGAGCATCTTKGTGGCCTCCTYTGGACTCTCTCTGGCAGCTCCACGTCCTTAGGATGTTGGGATCACCAGAGCTGGAGGCAGCTCTGCAGGTGAGAGTCTCATGAGGGCAGAATAGAGGGAGACAATCACTTGCTGGACCCTGCCTGGCCAAGGGGACGGGGGTGGCAGAACAGGTACAAAAAGGTTTTGTCTGCAGCTGCAGCCAGCAGTGACCCAGCACTGGGTCCATCACCCACCAGCAGCCACTCCCACCTCACTCCCAGATACACACTGCTCAGCCAGACAGAAATCACCCTGGAATAACGAATTATCCTGCTTCCATCAGTTTGTCTCTAAGGTGTATCGTTTGGAGGGAAGGAGGGTGCTGAAAGATGTCTGCAGACATGATTTTTTTGTTAATTAAGTTGTGCACATTCCAGCTCTCGCTGACGGCAAAGGGAGCAGCCACGACCTCACCTGTGAGCTGCAGGAACCTGCCCAGGCAATCATTTGGTAATCCCACAGATGGATGTGTTCTGGCAGGAAAGCACATCTGGGCTGTAGGTTCACTGACTTAGCAGCTCTCCCCCTTCTTTCCTGTGGGCATTTTACAAGTGTTAAGTTAGTGATTTCCTTGCCCTAGCTCCAAACTGAGTCTGGTTGTCCATGACAGCCTTGCCTCAGGTCAGGATGGAGAGGGATCAACACCGTGCACAACTCACCAAGAGCAAGGKAGAAGCAGCAGCCTCAGGCTCGACCTTGTGAACAACCTTTTGCTGTTTTGGAAAGAACCATTAGGCTAGATTTTGATGTTGGATTGCTCAGGAGAGCTGTTTTTTAAAAGATAAAACCAGTTCAGCAACTGAGAAAATAATAATGTTAAAYAATGTCTCATGTGCTCTGTTATGCAGCTCTGGACTGGACCAGAATAGTTTAAAAATAAAGAGTACCAGGTGAGAATACAAGAAACTAAAACAAAGGTGAGAGGAAAAGACCTACATTAAATTCTGTACATTAGATCTATGCTTAGGAATTTTGCTGCTTTCTCCACCACAACACACACACACACACACACACATATAGAAAATTAACACAAAACCAGGCTTTGTTCATTTTACAAAAATAGCTCTTATGAGATTTAATGCCTGTCTCCATTTTACAGATGTTCCAGACAAAAATCAACCTGCATATTTTATATACAAGAACAGAACTCATGACAAGCTGGAACATCCTCTCTGAGCTTGAGTGTAGAAGGTAAAACCTGGGTAAAACCTGCCTTTAGCTTGTTCAAAATGACTACGGTAACGTCAAGTGTTCCCAATAATGATCCAGAAAAAAAACAACAAAAAGACATAAACCCCAGACTTCACAACAGAAACAGTGATTCCTTACAGTACAGATAAGGAATATCTGGTTAGGTAATTAAAAAATGCACCAATGTTTTCATYAACTATTAAGCAAAAATGGCTACTATAGTTATATAAGGGAGCACCTACAGGTTGAATCTCTTCTGCTTAACTTAATTAGGAAGCTAAAAAAGACAGAAGAGAACCTTATCCTGGCGAGGTTATCTTCATTACCTGGAAGTTCTGCAACCACAGGCAAAACAAGGCGAGTATTTTACCCTCTGAGAGGCAAGCAGGCTGCATTTTGAGACTTCTTATTTTACAGTTCACCCTCCCAGACAACATTTCCAAAGCAAATACTAAAACCRTCTCAAGTTAAGATATAAATAAATAAAGAGGAGTGACAGGACTCCCATGGGATATCCTGACTTATGCTACAGCAGAAAATAGTCTCTTAAATCTGAGCACAAAGTGGTTTGAAATAATTTACATGTGCTCCATACCCTGTGACGTGACTCTTATTTTTGGTTCTTGTTCTCTCAGGCATTTAGGAGATTTATGTGGGATTTCCGTGAGATTAACCATATACTCTCCCAGGAGTTCTGGATGTTGTCACAGGCCTGCCAAGGRATCTAAAGGTGAGGCCCACTGCCACACCATGATGCTTAATGAGGACAGGAAGGAATTTTAATTAATTCAGCTGGTTCTTTGAGCRTTGCTATGTTTTAGTCTTGAGTGTGCACATCTAGATTGAGAGCTGAGTTCCAGGAGAGACAGCAGCACTGTGTATTAGCACTTATTAGTCCAGTCTCACAGCAAGTAGAAAAGACTCAAGTCACTCTTCAAGTTGGTTTGAGGACCAGGAGAATAGTGATGAAGCCTCACTATCCACCTAAAGCACACGCTGCAGGCTCAGCAGAGGTAACCAGGGTTCCCTGCCCTTCTCTGAAGGCAGCAGGGGAGGTTGGGCACCCTTTAATTCCGGGACTCTGAGGACGTTGGGCTGCGAACTGTTGACATCAGGTGGGACTTGTAGGTCTTGCTCAGGCCAGTCATCCAGAACTTGAGAAGTTTGACATTGTCCTCCTCTGCAGCTCCCAGAATGCTCAGCAGTTTTTGGGTATCCTCCTTGGGCCTGCTGTCCACTTTAGTGAATTTAAAGAGGACTTTCACTTTACTGCGGGAAAAAGAGATTCCTGTCATTATCAGATGGTCTCACATGCATCAAATAGGGAACGAGAAGGAACTGGAACTTCTCCAGGTACCTACTGGAACTAAATGCTAATAAAAGCTTCAGCCAGTGTTTCATGAAAACTATTCTCATGCTTTGATGAAGGAGGAGGATTAGTTAGGGAGATGACTCATTTTAAGTAATAATGGGCATATTTCTAGTTTGATATTTTTCATTCTAGCGGAAAGTAGAACTATTAATTGTGACAACTGGGAATCTTCTCTGGAAGACACATCCAGTGCCCATCTGGCCTTCAGCTAAATTCACAAAGTCGTGATGTTCCATGAATAATTTCACATGACTGACTGGTCTTCCTTTACAGCTACCTGCACCTCTGAAATGCAGTGCCTGAAGGCAGAGCCCTGGCATGTGCTTGGGTGTTACCTGTGCTGGGATATGGCCACACTGACAGGCAGAGAGGGATTTGCATATTTAATCCTCCTAACCAAGGTGAGGCAGACAGGAGTTGTCATGCAGGTAACCTACAGATGTGTGAACTGAAGCATAAAGGTTAAGAACTGCTGAAAGCCAAAAAGAGAGTTAWGACTTGAGTAGAAAATTCTTAACTCCTGACTTAATTGACTCCTGTAAATCCAGCTACTGCCAAGCTACAGCAGGAGTCACCTGACTGAAGTGTGTCCTGCACTCTGCTGTAACTGTTCCASGAGCAGTGCCAAAGCTGCTCCTCTGAAAGCAAGGTAGCTGTGCTTACTTCATCCACTCCTCCTTCAGGCAAACAAGGCACTGATCCACAACATCCACRGAGAGGTTCTGGTTGGTCAGGGCAGCTTCGATCTTGTTCAAGATTGTTGGGCCGACTGCAGGAACATAAAAAGGGGGAAAGGGTGAGAAAGAGGACACACAAGCTAAAGGTTACTCCTTACACCTTTACTACTAATTGTTAAATATATCCCCCAGTGGCCTGCTGGGATTTCATTTCCATGGCAGAGAAGCTAAAGATCATCCCATCAGAAAAACATCTAATCCAAGAAGTAACATAAAATCACATTTAGGTACAAGTCTTCAAGTGCTGGAAGGGAAGTAAGTAAAATTTAATTTAAAAGTCTGGGTACTTCTCTATCAGTGATATTTGTCTATCAAGTGGAACACAGAAAATCAGTGATGTCATGGTCCTTACAAGTTAGTCTTACTCAAAATAAACAAGTATTCAAGGATTGAAAATGTTCACTGTGGCTTATAGAATATCCCTACAATTAATCCTGTACCTATGTTACAGAATCCATTTCTCATTTATGAAAATTARTARGYAAAATGCTGAYCTGCTAGAGCAAAYCCTTTATAATCGAACAATCTGTGGTGAACCTCACCTCAAACAGYAACACCCTGGTTGAATATTGAACCACCTTCTACTCAAACCTCTTTAAGGGCCAGTACACAAAATCCAGTTAAAGATCAAGATACTCTTTTAATCTGACAGAGGTTCTATCTGCTTTCAAATCACCCACCTCGATCTGCTGCRACGGGGCTCCCACTGGTGACAACAAACTCGTACTTGTTGAGGGACTGCTCATCATCAAACAGGGTTGGGTAGAGGCTGGAGCGGGTGGCAGCACGGACTTCCACGAGGACTGCAAACTCTGCAGCAACAAAAGCCCAAAAAAGCAAAAATTGTGCTAGCCCAGATTCCAAAATACAACTACAAGCTGTGCTATGGTCAGTGCTTAGACAAGGTGTTGCCTCTTGCAGTCACTCATCAGACAAAGACATGGGGAAAACAAAAAAAAAAAGTGGTTCAGGCTTTAGTTCATGCAGCCAAATCTTACTTTAAAAAAATAATGATCTGCTGTCCTTTAACATGAGATGATAGGGAGAGGAGAGGGTTCTGAAACAGGTTCTTACCAGATGASAGGATGTGGGGTGGGATTTGGACGTGTGGGCTCAGGCCTAGGAAGTTGCACCGATAGGCCTCCTCGTACTGGTCACTGTAGGGGATGATGCGCACACACCCGATGGGCAGCATCGTCTGCAGGGCGAAGGAAACCAGTCAAGAGAAACTCTGCAATTAAACAAGTAAAGCACAATTCTCTGCCTGACTTCCAGGGCTAATCAAGACCTGGAGCACTGCTTAGGCAGACRCTTCTGATTTGGGGGATCAAAGTAACCTACTCAGCTTGAGAGCCCATGCAGTCACTGAGGATAAACAAGATTGAGGGGTTTTTGGTTTTAGGGCTTTTTTTGGTTGCTGTTTTTTTCAAAAACAACGAAATTTAGAATACGCTCTTCACAAGATTACATGTGAGAAGCAGATCATTATAAAGGCTGGACTGCTAGAGAAACACATATAAAAATACACAGCCAGGAAACAAAGCAAAAAATTTCTACCCGTAGCACGTCAAAGGCAGACTGGACAAGATCCATGTCCCGAGCTTTCCAGATGACCTGGTTCCCCATCAGAACATGCCAAGCCAGCATTCGGAATGCTGACGCTCCAAGAACCTGAAAAATAAACAACCCAARTCATTCTGCATTGGTTATGAAAACGAGTGAAATGTCCAGTTTGCCCYGTCAAAAACATGAGTGACCTGTAGSAAAATGGCTAGAACTGAACAGCAGGAATAAACATGGAAATTTAGCACATGAACCTTGGGCACATGGACCTTCCTCCTCAGCCACGTCACTGGAAGCACTGAAGAAATAAAAAATCTGTACAGAATAATTTATTTGGTTTGTAAATTTTTTTCCCCTCTAAAACACTTTTTTTTAAAAGCAAATAATACTTGGCTTTAAAGATGCTGCAAGACCTCTGTACTAAATTACTGTCACTGCTCTTGGGAAGAAGAAAAGTGCAGAATTTGAGAGATCATCTGACCCCACTGCACATGACTGATGATCATGAGGAAGGGAGCATGCCCAGGGATGCGGTTCACATTATGTTCCTGGCTGGGCAGGCACTGTGCTGAACAAGCACCAGGAAATGTGCAGACTGCAGGAAATAAATGTATCTTTGAAAAAAACCTAAATATTATCAGGAGAAAAGAGCTTTTTCCTTACCTGTCTCATGTGCCKGAGGGAGCGAAAGACAGATAACCTTCTGTGAGCCACATTCCAGCTGTTGCAATCTGGCAYCAGAGATGTTTCAGGGGAGCTTTTGGATAGCTCCTGCCCTTCCACAACATCTGGCTGGGAAGAAGGCTTCTCTTCTTCCTCAGAACCGTCCCAGCCTTCTGACTCTTCTTTCAGATCTAGCAGAAAAAAAAAAAAAAGGCAGAGTGGTCATAAAAATTGCTGCTCTCTAGGAATGGAAACTGGAAAGTGCCCACATGCTGCARCCATGTGATTTTGGGGGTATGTGGGAAAACAGAGCTCAAAAATACAGTAACTCAAAGTACTGGCAGCAGCATTAACACATCTAAGTGTTAATGGAGTGTTGATTCAGATAAAAAATAACAACTGAAGGYTCAAGAAGAAATTTTCATCTTTTACAGAACAGAAAGTCCTGGTTTTTGATCAGCTGTGTTCTCTATTCTTATTTTAAAAGTTATGGCCAAAGCTTTRCAGATTCTAGTCTAAATGGGTTAATAAAATAATTCAATGCAGGGGAAAAAAAAAACAAAAACACATGACCCTTTACTTTGAGAAAGTTTGTAGAAAAAGAAGCAGGAAGTCCATATGTTGTGACTACAAATCCTTCTGGCTGTAGAGATTCATTGGAAGGGCCAGCCCAGCCAGAGAGAACAATAATCATGATGATGCAACACTCCTACTCAAGTGACAAACATCACAAGCAGAGAGCCTCTGAGGTGTCTGAATTTCACATTCCTGTCACAGTCATCTCCAGATGGGAGAGTGCATCAGCTGCTGCAGAGACTACCAAAAAGGTAAAGCTGATGAGCAATGGCTGTGTTTAAGATGCTGACYAAAGGACTCAGTATTTTACCACCTAAAGCATTCTCAGAGGATCCTTCCAGYTCTGAAAACTGTCTCACCTGCAAGCTTTTCCATCTGAACAAGGGTATCTTCTGTGGGTGCTCCCTCCAGAAGCTTCTCTGTAAGGCGGCTCCCACAAGCTTTCAGAAGCCTGAGACATTGAAAGAAGAGAAGCAGGGCTCATGCAGCTTGCCAGGTGCAAAAATCCACTAACAGACTTGGTGCCACTATGTCAACAAAAAATCCAACCACTAACCAGCACACCCCTGTGCTTCTCTCAGTGAGGGACCATCAGCCCATTTTACAATCCCTGCCAGTMACCCAGATCCCACTGTTCTGCAATTTCTTTGTGCAGCAAACATGTCCCCCCACCCAAGTCACAAGCCAGTGTTCCAACCTCCCTGTGGCACCTTTCCAGGGAAGTTTAATGAGCCAGTTAGGCACTGGAGCAACTGGACTCTCACAGAGCCCAGTGGCTGCACCTCCCACGCTGCTCACAACAGGGGCACTCCCAGGTGAACCACTACGGTTTGTCATGTGTGTGTTCGAGGTGCAGTACACTGAGGGAAGAGCATCTTTAATTCCTTTTTCCCACACTTCCACTCTGCAAAACCTTTCCATCTGCACAGCCATGGCTTMTATTAGCTGCCACTTCACAGCAAAAAGATATTTATTTGTCCTAAAGGCATCAGTGTGGGTTTCTTCCAATTCAGACGCTACTTAGCAAAGTCTAATTAATACCTCAAAGAAAAAAAGACCTAGACTCCTCAGGAAGGAGCTGTACAAGCTAAGAACAGCAGTGGCATTACCAAGCAAAGGAGGTGTGCAGACATGCCCAGAGGTTCTCATCGTTGGTCAGGGAGGTCAGGGAGCGGGCGGCGTTGCCGTTGCGCTGGTGCAGGAAGGGGGTGAAGGCCGTGTTCATGCGCTGGGCACGCTGCGGGCACCCAAACTGCTCTGCTTCAAACACCTGCACACACAACAAGGGCAGTGTCACAGGCTCAAGGAGAGTCAATGTTTGTGTAGAACTTAGACAAAAAAATCACAACAAAAATACCGTGTGAAAAGGGTGCATCACACACACTTACCCAATTATGGGAAAACAGAGGGAAAGGACATCTTATTCTTAGACTGACTGAAATTTTCACAAAGTAACACTTGTGCTCCAAATCATTGTCCTTCACAGATTTACTTACTTACATTTGTAACAGAGCTTACCAGGGTTCTGAAAATGATTGAGTGTTTCAAATGACAAGAACACCCTGTTCCTTCCTTMCTACATCCCCAGACACAGAATTCTGGAATGGTTTGGGTAGGCAAGGACCTTTAGGATCAACTTGTTCCAACCCTCCTGCCACAGGCAGGACCTCCCATGAGACCAGGGTGCTCCAAGCCTTGTCCAACCAGGCCATGAACACTTCCAGGGRTGGGGATCCACACCATCCTCCTGGGCTTTGTGTCAATCTTAATGACCACCCTGGCATGACAGGATCAGCTTTTTGACTCAGCTGTCGAGCAGGATCATGATGCTGTASTGACACTGAGTCACAGGGAGTCTGTGCACTGACCCACCTTCAGTGCTTTGCCCTGAAGCTCGTCAATGATGCCTCTRATTTTTCCCAACAAGAAAGGCCAGGAGTTGATGAGGTAAATCCGGTCCATCATGATGGTGATGATGCTGTACCAGCGCTGGAAACCTCGAGCCAGGCTGTCTTTGATAAAGAAGGTGTGGCTGAACACAAAACCATGTTGTTCATCTCCGAAAAAAATAGGGCCCTCACGTCCTGGGCAGACCTGAGGGGAAGGGACACACACCAAAGTCATTAAACACATCGAAACAGTTTCCTCAACTTTAACAAATACTTGGTGAATAAATGAAGCCTTTTTATACTACTATCCACAATGTATGGTCTAACAGCCCTCCAGAGGTATCCTACAAACATTTCAAATCCTTCAATTTAAGTGCATTTTAAGAATTCAGCTCAAATCAACTAAAATACTGAGGAATTTTGCTGATCCTGACAYATAAATGCTCATTAATCTGTGAGACTTTTCCTTCACATCTGTTACAGGAGGAATATTAATGGTCTACAAATGGTAAAGATTTCTTGGCATTCAACAAGAGATTCAGAGGTTTTTACAAAACCAGGTTATCTYACAGTGAAAAATAACAAACACAAAGAACAATAACAAGAAAGGGATATTTTTAGCTTCACAAGGTGACAAGAAGGAATCCCTGAGGTCTTCAAGACCAAGCTTAAAAAATAGCACCAGTCCTGGAAAAAACAGACTTCTGTGCCTGTCTTTCCACCTCATTCYCTCTGTGTTTCAGTCTGCATAGAGCAGCAAAGGAGTATCTTGGATTTGAAGTGATACAGGAGCCACAAAYAGCATTTCCCTGTCCTCCAAGGCAGGTACCTCACAGCTGAGGCTGCGGACGCAGGCCTGGCGCACGATGCTGAACAGYTGGGGGTGGTTTGGGTGCTGGTGGCTGACGTACTTGATGGAGGTTTCTTTGTCGTGGCTGACATACCCTGGGTGTCCTCCTGCAAGAGAGCGGCAGCCCTGAAGGCAGAAAAGCAAATCCAGCCATAAATGAGTGTGCAGGCATCTCAGCTTTCCAAAGAGCTCTGAATGTTCTCTCCAAAATATCATAAAATGTTACTTATGCTCACAGACAGGAACACTAAGACTCAGAAGACAAGGAATGTGAGTCAGGGTCAGGATTTGAACTCAGCTTCTCACACAAAACTCTGATACACTTCCTCTGCTCTTATGCTCATTTTTCACTATTTAATTTCATTGTGAATTTGGTGTTGGCTTTACAGCTGGTAAAGTTCAATTACAGCAGCTGTGAAACCAACTGGCCAAACAAAACTGGCCACAAGCAAACAGAAAGTAAATAACAAATACATCAGAGCAASTACTGATAGATRACAACTAYGAGAATCATAGAATCATGGAATGGCTTGTGTCAGAAGGGACCTTAAAGATTACCTTGTTCCACCCCCTGCCATGGGCAGGGACACCTTCCACTGTCTCAGGTTGCTCCAAGCCTTGTCCATCCTGGCCCTGAACACTTCCAGGGATGGGGCAGCCACAGCTTTCTCTGGGCAGCCTGTGCCAGGCCTCAGCACCCTGACAGGGAACAATTTCTTCTGTATATCTAACCTAAATTTCTCCTTTCAGTTTGAATGCATTACTCCTTGACCTATCATTCCAGCTGCTGATGAAGAGTCCGTCTCTGGATTCCCTGCAGGGCCCTTCAGACACTGGAAAGTTGCTGTGRGGTCTCCACACAAATTTCCTATTTCCAGGCTGAACAGCTGAATGACTGAGAATATACATTTTTCCTATCATTTTAATTGGTTTTTTTTTTTTGTTTCTGAACCAATACTGCTCTTAAAATTATTATTATTAATAAATGACCTGATCTAATCTAACAATGTAATTGCTCTTCAAGGACGAGGAAAGCATTTCTCAGCCACAAGAAAACCACAGATCACAGAGCTTAAAGAGACCTCAAGGTCCCATCGAGGTGTTTGTATTCAACAACGKCTCCTTCATCCTCTTGTCATGGATCATTAGCATTAGGGTTAGATTGCAGTTTATGAGGACTTGGGAGATCTTCTGGCACTGACACATACAAAACACCATTCACATTTTCAGTTTGGACCAGAGAATCCCAGAATCCCTTAGCCAAGCCAAGGGATTCTGACACAGATTTTCACACTTGCCTCACACATGTCTGATTTCTTTGGCCCTGGGCTGCTGGAGTCGGCGCTGGCCCCTTCAGCCGGGCTGTGCGAGCGGATCCGGCTGCTCATCTGAATCCCACCTTCCTCCTCCTCTGCCTGCTCATTCTGCCCGGCGATGTCCCCGCTGCCGGCGCCCTGCGGGAGCGGCGAGTGCAGCACCTCGGTGCAGAACAGGGTGCGAGGGCCGTGCAGCTCACAGAAATGGCACAGGGCCACGATAGCGTTCATAGTGAGGGCTCAGCACACCTGCCAGGCCTCCTGCAGCCAGGGAGAGAGCACACGATAGGCACATGGGACATCACAGCATCTCTAAAGCCTCACTCCTGTTCTGCATCCCCCCGGGAGCAGCTGGCCTTAAGCTCAGCCTAAGCCTGATTCCTCCAAGACCATCAAGTCCAACTTGTGACCGATCACCACCTTGTCACCCAGACCAGAGCACTGAGTGCCACGTCCAGTCTCTCATCAAACAGCTCCAGGGATGGTGCCTCCACCACCTCCCTGGACATTCCACCGATCCATTCCACCGATCCATTCCACCATCCCATTCTTTGTGCTGATGGGATGGGCTCGAGCAACCCAACTGCCGTGCCCAGGTTTTGGACACTCTGAGCCAGGACACCTCAGGCCACATGGGGGTGAATGGGGCTGGACCAACCCATAATGACCAGACACCTCCAGTCTTACAGGAGCAGGTTCAGGGAATCTCAGAATGGTTTGAGTTGGAAGAGACMTGAAAAATCATCTTGGACACCTTCCACTACCCCARSCTGCTCCAACCCCGTCTAAMCTGGYCTTGGACACTTCCAGGGATGGGGCAGCCACAGCTTCTCTGGGCAACCTGTGCCGGGGCCTCACCACCCTCACAGGGCAAGTTTCATCCCAATATCCCATCTAACSCTGCTGTCAGTTTGAAGCCRTTCCCCCTTGTCCTGTCAYTCCCGATCCTTGCAAATAGYCTTGCCCCATCTTTCCTGYAAGTTCCCTCTAGGTGATGGAAGGCCACTAGTAGGTCCCCCCAAAGCCTTCTCTTTCTTAGGCTGAACAATCCCAGCTCTTCCAGCCTTTCCTCAAAGRAGAGGTGCTCCTCCGCTCTGATAACCTTGGTGGCCTCCTCTGGATCAAGACTGAGGTCTGACACACCAGATCCCCATGCCCGGAGCCTCAGGCCGGAACGGGCCGGACCTGCTGAGAACCCGCGGACCCGAGCGCTTCAGGCCCTGCCGGACCCGGACCGGCCTGTCCTGCCGGGCCCCGTGTCCGGTTCCCCGTGCCCAGTCACCCCCGGCCCGGTCCCGGTTCCCCGTTCCCGGAGCCCCCGCTCACCGCGGYTCCCCCGGCCCGTCCCGTGTCCGCGGGCGCCTGACACCGACTGACCCACCGACCGTACCACCGCCACCGCTAGCTGGGGGGAGGGACGGGRCAGACAACTCCTCGCCCGCCCGCCCGCCGCAGCCGCGGAGGAGAGAGAAGACGGAGAAGAAGGTAAGAGAGAGGGATGAGAAGTCCGTTCGTACCGCGGGACTGAGGCCGGCCGTCCTGCCGTTCCCCCGGGGAATCGTCGTCCCCCCGGCTGCGGCAGTGGCTCGGCCCAGGRCCGCCCTGTCCACAGGGGCCGGGTGGAGCCATTACCTCAAGAAAGGGGGGACATGAGGAAGTCTGGAATGCTTCTCCCCACCTCCCGCGCTACATCTGCCGTGCTGCCACAGCACAGAGCAGAAACACCGGTGTTCGGTCACGGGGAAACGGGAAGGACCGAGCGACAGCTTGCGACCCGCGGGTGCCGCACCGGGAGCGGGCCGCGCCCCCCCCCGCGGGATGGTACGGGCCGTGCGGTGGGTCACGTGACCGACGGGCGCTGGGAGGGGCCCGGGGTGGGCGCGGGCGGAGCCCCCGCAGGAACCGGGACCGGACCGAGATCAGGACCGGGAGCGACACCGGGAGCRACACCGGGACAGGGACCGGGACAGGGACCGGGACACGCGGCGGGGACGGGGCTGCGGCTGCCGGTTAGCGAGCTTCGCCATCGGCTCACGCACGGCCCCTTCCCGAGACTTTGCCCCCCGCCTCAGGGCGGTGCCATGTTCTCCGCAGGGTGGGCGCSACTTCTGCATGGGAGACTCGGCACCCACCGTCTGTTTTAATTCGTTGAAGTGCTTAGAATGTAAGATTATGGCAGATGAAGGCTTCGAAGTACTCTCGTTTCCCGATTTATAAAGCAGCTCGCTGGAGGTGTTTACACAAGTACAACCCGGGAAGGGCAGGCAGCAGACGCCCAAGTTAAACCTGTTCAGGTTCTTCATTTCCATTAAACTACTCCAGTTTCTCTTCAGGGTATCAAGTTTAAGTATTAAAGGATTATTTATCTCTAGGAATCTATGACAGAAAGCTGAACCGAATTCCATGTGAACTTCCAGGCTTCAAAATAAWAAAGTATTGGATTCCTCCCTGCCCCTTGGAGTTTCCCCTTACAGTTTTAAATACCAGAATTGGAATAAAAGTAGTAAGTTTTCAAGACGATAACAACACAGATCATTCAACTGAGTAAAACCTGTACTTTAATCCCAAGAAAAGGGAAGTGCTGACAGCACAAGACATGCCTCTGGATCCAAGCAGCCACACATGAACTAATAATTATGTCTCTGATAAAAAACAGTACCCAGATAGTCAGCAAGATGGATTATTGCAGAAACACAAAGCTYAGACATGAATCCCAGAATGGTTTGGGTTGGAAGGGCTTTCTGGACCATCCCATTCCAACCCCCTGCCATGGGCAGGGGCATCTTCACTAGACCAGGATGCTCAGAGTAAAAGCTTTCCATCCAAAATCCCGTAGCCCATCTCAGACCTAAGGACCTGCAGCAACACTTCTCAAGGAATACACARGACAGTTCCTACTCGGAACTGCTCAGGAGAGCTCTGAGAAGCCACCAGCAAAGCCTGAACACCTCCAGAGGAAAGGGCACTGCCACACCCAGCAGGCAACCAGCAGCCTGCCCAGTCTGCCAAAATCACATCCTGAAAAGCACCCAGAACAAGAGAACCACCCTCCCCCCCAAAAAAAACCACCAAAAAACTAAGGAAAACTCAGATACAAAAGATCTACAATCTCATTTAAGACAAACGAAGAACCACTCGTTTGTTATCTTTATTTTCCAATAGTACATTTAAACAACTTCTCAGGACTAACCTCCCGGGCCAGCGTGGCCACACAGAGAACATTGCCTAGGTTATACAGATCGCCTATGACAACACAAACACAAGGCTGTGGCTGTGCTGTGGGACAGAGAGGAAAGGTGTGGAGAAAGAGAAGCTGGAGTTACACCAGAGACAAACAGCAGTGGAGCAATGGCTCAGCGGAGGTCACAGACTGGGGCTCCTCGGTGGCACGAAAACAGGAAGGGGGGTTGTACACAAACAGCTTCCCACCATTTCTTAGAAACCTTTCAAAATCYCACAGTAACTGGCTTAGAGACCCCTCCTGTGGCTATGGACTGCAGTTGCACATCTAATGCTGCCTTCAGAAGTGCATTTTGTATCTTTGCTAATTAAAAAGTATCARAATCGGAGTCAGATATAAAGCATGCACTCAGTATTCCCTGGACACATCTTGTGATTGTGCACGATGGGAAGGAACAGCCACGGGACCTCTGAGAGTCCAAGCTGGGAGCAGCACAGCACACASTGTTCCTAGATTTGAGCAAAAGACCTTCCCTGCAGTAAATACAAATTAAAACCAGAAAGCCCAAGTATTCTTGAAGCGTCTCAGCTGACCACAGCCCATGCAATTAGTTCCAARACTTGGAAGGAGCGGCTTAATTAAAAATCTGACTTAATTTCAGCACTATCTTAAGACATGCAGATGCCAGACCATGTGTGTTTATCAATCTGGGACTTAAAAGCCCTTCCCTGGAGCACTTTTGGTGAATGCTTTATCTACTGCTTCTACAGGTGGGACGTGACTTTGAATTTTGAACAGAATTCAGATATTAACAGCACAACTATCCATGCCAGRAAAGGAACCTCAGCAGTTCTCTAACTTTAGAAGCATTTACCCTCTTAAAAATCAGATATATAATGGAATATATCATTTGAAACTATTACACAGCTATTTTTGCCATCYGTTTGATGTGAGCATGGATTTGTTTTATCTACTTTAGGCAACAAAGAAGAGAAAAATGTAGAACTATTTGCCAGCTGCATAGATCAGTTTTCTACTAATTCTGCAGCTGGAAAACCATCCTGCTGCAGCTCTCAGCAGGTAAATCCATRCTAATAGGAACTAGTGGTGTGACAGTGGACATTTGGACATTCCTGGTTTTTCTCCAACTCCATGACAGCATCCTGAATACACTCTCCCCTGGCAAGCGAGCCATTGGCAAGGAGAGTTGAGCCAGGCACATCTCTGGATGAGTGGGATTTGGGGTCAGGTCTTCGCAGTCCCTTCTGTGAGTGCCACGTGTAGTTGTTAACAACCACCCTGCTTTGAGAYTGAGTCACAGCATCAGTATAATTACTCATTTAACACTTCCACAGGACCAGAGAGGGAAATCGTGTATGTTCAGCACTGAAATCACTGCAGGATTAATTAGGATAAAAACCTTCAAAATCACRAATCTCTTCTAGTTCCAAGACTGGTAAGGCAAATTATGAAAAGCCCAAGATTTTACTTAAAGATCAGATATAATTTATCCCAATGGAAGTCTTTCTGGCAGGAAGTGATGAGTTGCTGACACTATGGATCTCCACTGTGTTCAATACTAAACTGGTATTTTATACTTTTAGAAAAACATCCATCACCACCACACCTCTTTCCACCAGAAAGCAGCACCCTCCTGTCACACAGAGGCTCTGCTGGACTTGGGACACTGGTTCTAAAAGAAAACCCCAACACTTCTATATCAGCACTGGAAGCACAAATGGAGTACTTTCAACAACAGGTGACCTCAATACATACAAACTTCACACAGCAAGGGCCAGGAATGCTCAGCTCCCACTTGGGCTCCTGGAAACAAGCTGGCAGGGTAGCAGGAGAAAGCAGTTCCTGGTCAGGTGTTTCAGCAGAAAGCAGTGGCTGATGAGCTGCTCGTATTCTGACTTGATGACAGGTTTATTTCTGCCTGACAGGAAGGTGTTTGAACAGTGAGAATCTTCAGATACACGAGAACGACAGAAAATTACACAGCCTGTTGATTTAAGGGCTGAAGCACTTTAAAGAATCCAATAACAAAGTTTTAAAGTTTAAAATAGTAAATTAAAAACCAGGTACCATTTCAACATGTTATCGCCGAGTAAAATCCTGCATTTTTGAGAGCTGTATAGAATTCTATTTATGTTCCATGCAGTTTCCACCAAAGAAACTATCAGCCTGTAAAAAACCTTCCTGCCAGTTGCACAGGAACAAACATKTAAATTTCCTTCAGTGTAAAGAACTTCCTATCTAGAATCCTCCAGAACACCAAGGTTTTCCAAATATCCTTTTGTTTARGTCTAATAAGTTTCATCTAAGAGCAAATAATATTAGCAGATATTTTGTACCAGAAACTTAAAATCATAAACAGCTGTCATGTATGGTTCCCATATATGATTCCTACTTTGCAGCAAGCTTCCTTACAACATCCTAATGTTGATATCCTCAWCCTTTTGGGAAGAACAGTTCTTATTTCCTCCTTTAACAGACAGCACCARCTACATTGGGCATATGCAAATTCTCTACATTATGATTTCCTTGAACTCCAACCCCTCTGCCCCCACCACACATATGATAAATCTGCACTTTGAGCCAACTTTAAATACAGAACAATGAACCAGTAATTATCTCGTAAGTGAACCAACACTAGTTTGTATTCTCCCTGAAATAAAACTTTTTTTTTGCAGAAGAGGACTGCTACAGAAACACAGCAACATTCAAATCCTTTAAAACAAAAGGTAGATTATTTAATGCATTAACGATGTTAATCTGAAGATAAATAAATCCACAACAGACTTTTAAGTTTCTTTTGAGATTTCCTTTTTCTTTGCAGAGAATATTTCTGATATTTTACAGTACTGAGAGGGTGTTCTTTTATTTTCTTAATGTCCAGGTGAAAAGCAAAGCTCAGTTCTCTCTGCTCTCTTCGTGGAACTCCTCAATGCCCTATTCCAGGCGTGATTCTTTCATAAGCTTTTACTTGAAAGCGGAGTGGTGAGCAACATTAATTTCAAGAATAACTGGATGGTTTGGTCCCTGAGTCATCTTCTTGAGAGCCCATACTCTGAAAGGGAGAGAGTTAGTTTTGTTCAGAAACAGGTTTGCAGGCTTGAGAAAGGCAGTTCTTTGAAGTGAACAGGCAGGAAAATAAAGTGCCTGTGAAGTAACATGCACTTCATTTTCTGGTTGAAATCACTGCAGGATTAATTAGGAAAAAAACACCTCCAAAAATAATAAATTATGATGTGTCATGATGTTTATGCACCTATTATTAATAATGTGCAATAACACTGTAAATACTGACATTCAGTACAACATACTTGGTGCACTGAATGAATCTCTTACACACTTTTACAAGACATTAAATCAATTACCTTCTGCACAAACTGAGGGTTCACAGTGATCTCTTGATCCATGGCTTTCAGTCGTTCATCAAGCTCTATACATTTCAGCATCTTAAAAATATGTATGAAATTGATTACTATGGTCAGCTTGTACATGATATTCAAGGTATTTCATGGCTGTGCCATGGAATCAGTAACCTCTGCCATCACGAAAATTCCATGTCAAAATGTTCTCATCCCTCACCTCCCAAACAAAAGTGTCAGACCATCTTTTATTCCCTTTATTTGAACCATGTCTTCCTAATAGCCCTTTTTAAGGCCATTGATAGACAGTCTCATGAAGGATAACCCCCTTAACCTACAGGCAGGTTACTGACAGCCAATGGAAGTGATCCTTGAAGTCTAAAACTCTGAAAMCAATCTTTCTAATCCATTCAAGGACCTTCCCATCACCAACAGCAAGTAGTCAGTCTCCTGAAACAGCTCAAGCTGTGCAGGACACAAAAGRGAACACATCGACAGAGAGTATTAATCTAAAACCTGTGAAAATACTGTGAAATAGTCAAATAATGATTCACAGTCCTCACTCTCTAMGTTATTACACTGGCTTCTGCCAGCAGCCCTCTGATTACAGATTAAGGTTCTTTGGTAAGAATTTCAAAAGCAGTTAAAGATTTACCTCCTGATCAATGTTATGAAGCATAGCTGGATTGTTATATTTTTCAGGATTATCATGGAAACAGACCATACCATCTTTCTGATTAATACTTGCAAAGATTTCCCCATCTTCTATCTGAAATGACAGAAGGTTTAATGTAAGTTACCACCAAGAACAGAACTTCAGGTAACTACAATGCAGACACTCTTCGTGGAATTTTCCTTAACTTGGTTGCTTTTATTTCCCACATATTTCCAAAACCCCATGATTCATGCTTTATCTTAGGTGGAAAACAGCTTTTTAGATTTTTTGAGAACAGTCTAAACTCCACAGCAGACTGACAGCACTTCCTTCACCCTGAAAAAGAACTGTTCAGGATATGCACTGCCAGCCCAAGTACTTATTTTAAGAAAGTTTAACCAAGTTAGAGGTCTTACCATGTGGAGGACGTATTTTTCTGCTTCTTGGGGCCCTGACAGCTGCACTCGACTTGCCATGTCTTGTAATGACAATGTTAAAAACGTCTGAAATTTAGAAAGTATCAAAATATTAAAACTGGATGTTAAAGATTTTCCCTGTTGATGCTTCATGGCCTATATAACYTGATTGTGGAAGTCTGATGGGAAGGAACAAGTAGAACACAGTTATTAAAGGGATCATGAGAGTGAGTCAGTTCTTCCTCCAGACATTAATTTGTTACATTGAGCACGAATGGAGTCATTACTCATTCCTGCAATTTCATTTTACACCAGACATCCTGACCATGTCCAACTTCTTCTCTCACCTTTTTACACAAAAAGGGTGACTCTCCATCCTTTGAATTTCCTTCAACAGATGCATATATAAACCTCCTTCTGAGGTTTTTTTGTACTGCAACAAATGTCATTTGAGCTTGCCAAAAAAAAAAGCTTTCCCCAATAACCTTTCAGAATTAATCCAACCTCTCAGCTGAAGGWGCAAATCACTTCACTGCTTCTGGTTTTCCTTTTATTTCAGACACTTCCAAAATCTGTCACATTCACTCATGCTCTTTTCTAATGAAGTGGCTGTAAAGTTCAGTTTTCCCATTTTTTTGAATAGGGATGAAGGTCACTGGGTTGCAGCATGCACTTTTTTGATTATCTACGAAAACCTCATGGGCAAACCCCCCTGACAGACTGAATCACCTTTTAAATAATGCATAAGCAGCCAATGGAATTGTTTTCCTATACAGGACATTTCAGTCTGTTTCAGACACAAATCTCATTTTTAGTAATTTCTCTGCCACATTACAACATTATCATTTTGCTCTGAATGGAATATATTTCAGAAATACACTCTTAGAGGAAAACTACTCACAGTTTCTCTTACCTTGGTTAGCCTCTGAATATTCTTTTTGTAGAGAGATGACAAGCATTGCTTAACCAGCCCCATATTGTTATCCCTTGTGAATGTTTCACTGTGTTTGTTCACCAGATTTCGAAGCTCTGACGGTTTATTGGTTGAATAAACTTGTGCTAATTCATGGTAAGCATTGCTAAGAGGCTGCAATTAGAAAAATGAGAACCCTTCTTAAAGAACACAGTGTTCAACCAGCCTCACAAAATCTATTCAGTGCTCCAACATTAGAAGCTGTGCAGGCATTGAAGTAAACTTAAGTAGCTCGGGCATTTCTCATTAAAAAGACAGGATGCCCATACATGGCTTTATGGCAATGACAGACTCTCATACACTAAATCTCTATTACTGCAGTGGAACRTTTAGTAAACACCATTCCAGGACCTCTGTCTGACAGTTTTACTTACAGCAGTGTGAAAAAAGACTCTCAGCTGACCAGCTGAGTTTGAGGTCCATTATATTTGTTCTGCCCTGTAAGACACCCATCCTTGACCACAAAAGGTCACAGCATGAACACAGAGTCAGAGGGTGAAAACATCTCTTAAAATGTTTTGAGCTTGCTTATTAGTCTCTGAAGTTGGAAGGTGTTTAGAACTCTCTAGAATTTTGGTCACAAATCAACAGATTTGGTGTTAAATAACAACTTTTAAAAGTGTGTTACTTAGGATCAGAACTCTCCCAGTAGCAGTTTTRTCTCTCACCCTACACTTCCTAATTTGAATGCTCACAGACCCCAAACTTGCATTTTTTAAAGAAGCTTTTATTCTTTAAAAAGCTGGGGTTTGGGAATAAACAATGTAGATTTTGTACTTCAATCAGATGAAGTCACAGGTCRAATCTTTTCACAAGGACACTGCAGCTTGAAAGCCAAATGAAATGGGAGTATTTTTTAAATTCTAACATAAAAAACTATAAAGCAATGTGCAGTATCAGTGAAAGGAATATTGATTAATACTACTCAATTCTGAAGTTTTCCCAAATTTAAATTTAAAAACCTGTATCACCAATATCATACAATCATAGAATRGTTTGGGTTGGAAGGGACCTTAAAGTTCATCTCATTCCAACCCCTTGCCATAGGCAGGGACACCTTCCACTTTTACACATTTACAAATACAGATTTTTTAATCTATTATTTAGATGTATTCGCAAAACTTACCTTAATGAATCTACCAACTATCTGGGAAGTGTATTTTGGTAGCTGCTGAAGTTTGCCAAGTAGTATCAAAGAAACTAGGATATACTTTTTATATGATTCCAACATAATATGACTGACTGCCATGGCTGGAGTAGTTATTGCCTAAGCAAGAGAGAAAGAAATGGAACAGAAATTTAGTCTACTTACTGGTAGATCCTGGTAGCTACTGCTGAGCAAGAAATTCATTTTCAAGCTGCATGCAAAGATGATAGAGTGACATATGAAATTCTCCTTTGAGCATTGAAGCTTAACTAACTTCTGTCAAAATTAATTATCCAGAAATAYGCAAAAAAAGGAAATTTTATAAAGCTACTCAAAACATATCACATTACAGTGGTGCCTGTCTTAAAATAGCCCTGCTGATAGAATCAAAACTTCTTTCCTTGGCATATATCTAAAGTACCAAAAATCACCCGTAGCTGCTTGTGAACCTGGATTTACATAGACCCTCAAAGAGGTTTTATGAAGCTATTACTTTATCAGAGGTCTGCAGAATAGGGAAAAGAGAATTTAGTTTACTACTCAAGAGATGACGCTCATTTACAAAAATGAAAAATGCTGCACCAATTTATTTTGCACATTTCACAGCATTTCTCTCATACACCAAGTCTTCACAATTTTGCTATTTTCTTTCCCAGATAAAGCAAAATACTACAAGAGTCTTGAAGAAGCATAACTCCTCTCATAAAAGTAGCAAAGGCCTTAGCAAAGCTACGGGACTATTTTTTAGGACACACAACTGTGTGTCAGCCTGTGACCTGCTTCTGAGCTGGAGTTTTAAGCAGGCAGCTGAAAAATATTTATAGTGAGATAAATTTAACATCACCCTTTGAGCTGCACAGCTTTAAAGTGCAATGAGGCTGATAGAGACTTTCTTAAAGGAAAACACCACTAAAGACAGTTTGCTTGTGACAGTTCAAAGGTGCTGTGTTTTCTCAGCACTGTTACACATCTTGCCTTTCCAGAGATCACACTTCAGACTTACTGTTTCATTTCAAGTTACCTGTTCATAAAAGTAGAGTGCTCTTTCAAAGTTCTTTAGCCCAGTGTATATCATCCCACCATAGTAGTAGTAACATAAAAAGTGCTTCGCATCGTATGCCCCATTCTCTTTACAAATATCCATCATGTCCACATCTAGATACGGGAGGGCAGGTTTAAAGCATTTTGCTAACAAACAGAGCTACAAGAAAATAAATCAAGTTTTCATAAATTAGCCATTTTCATTAGAATTTCCATGAGAAGGAATTGAAACTAAATTAATTCATACTACTGCACAAGTATAACTCTCCCACGATTAAAAAAACAGGGCATRTCAATAGTGGCATAACACAGGCTGAAAACCCTTAACACAGATTATGAACTGTTATAAAATTACCTGACTCTTAGAAATTAAACTCTGACAAAGCTGCTCAAAACTCCAGGCCTGACAGACTACTGTGCTGGCAGCACTAAATATTGCTCTGAACATTCCTGTCCAACCCTAAATCCCAGGAGCCAAGAATGAGACTGAAGTGCAAATCCAGGCCAAAGACATCAAGACAAACATGTCTTTTGTCAGACTTGAGCAGACAGCAGCTGGATATTACACTGGTATCACCCAAGATAATCTCTGTGTGACTTTCAGCCCCCAGAGAAAGGATGTCAAAGGAYTTTCTGAAGTCATCAACAAAATCAAAAGATCTGAGGACATGCACTGAATATTTAAAATTAGTAATTAATCTCTGTATTTGGATCTAAGATTTGGATTTTATTTTAGTATATCAYATTATTTACTACTGGAAAAAACTAAAACCAAAAAAAAAAACCAACTGAAAATCCATTCTTACACTGCAATATCTGAACATGCATTTCCTTGAAAGATTATAGCTATTTTGCAAGCTTTTATTCTCATAAAAAGCCCTTCTGATGCCCTTACCTGGCAGAGATCTGCATGTATTGAGGTCAGCTGGTTTGTGTTCATCTGCATCTTGTCTATGGCTTGTCTGAGAATGCTAATTCCTCGCAGGGGCTGTCAGAAATTACATCTCTTTCAGATAATTTCTCATAGATGGCAGCACATTGGATCTTATGTTGACACTTACAAATGAAAAATAACACTAATTGACAGGTTCCATTAAGTAATGGTTAACTTGAGGTTCCCTTGTTGTAGGATACTGCAGTCTCTTGGAAAATAAAATTAACCTTGGCTATACAAATTCTCCTGGTAAACTCATCAATTCTGCTCCACAAAGCMAAGCTCATCAAGGAGTAATCTGTATCAATAAGAAAACCTTCCTTGATTCCATGGCTACATCTAAACTCCCACCAAAAACTAAAGACAAGGCTCTCACTTCACTCCACTTAGAAGCTGAGATCAAATCTATCTAGTCTAYCTAGACTTCATCAAAGTGGTCTGAAGAAGTCAGGATTTYARCAACCAAACCACTGGTCAAATATTTCTTAGTCAAGTTTCCCACACATCTTGAGTCATTTTATTAAGATCATTATATAACACCAGTGAGACACTAAAACTAAAATCACTGACTCACCAGTGCTAACAACCTTTTCAGCTSTCTCCTCTACTCATGCACACATTGAAGAACATTCTTGGTACTATAGATTTCCTACTTTGTGTGGGAGAACATGTTTTTAGGTGACCCTTCTCCCAAAGAAAATTATCTTCCTTAGGTTTTCCTTAAAGAAATCTTAGAATTTTGGATTTGGTTCATTACCTTTCACTAAACTTAACAACTAAGGAGCTGCACAGAAATACCTGATGTGAAGTTAGTGGCAAATCTTTATGGAGTAAGAGGCTGGTAACCCCTTTAAGCCTTGGGTATGTAGTAGCTTATTTGTACTAAATGATACTTGCTCACCTGTTTTCTCTCCACAAGGGCATTTGTTAACTGGTGGCACAGGCCAGCAACTAAACACAGTAAAAAAAACAAAAAGACACCCCAGTGAAAAATTAGTATTACCAAACTATCCAAAATATATAKCAATATGAAATGAATCTTAACTTACAAGTGTCTGTTGCATATCTAATGTGTTCTCCGTTACAAGTGCTGATAAAAAGCTGCACCTGTGAGAATAACGTTTCGAAGTCAGGGATGCTGGGCATAGAAAACTTCACAAACCTGAAACAAAGAAACAAAAGGTTTAGCACTTAATGCTTGGAGATTCATAAAAGCCTCATTTTCATTGCTAAGTCTTTACAAGTAGGTGCTTGCAAACAAATCCAAAGTGTTTGTGAGACATGGCATAGGCTTTCTCCAGTAGCTCTGCTCAACAATATTTGAAAATACCTTTCTATGCACAATGTAATTCTCAATTTAGTGCAAACGACAATGGCAAAGATAATTTTCAGTATTATCAGTATTTTGTTTCAAAARGGTAGCAAAGCAAGTACTAGAATTCTGATCTTTCCCTTAAAAGAGAATTTTAAAATAGCAGTGGAACCAGCAGACAGTTCACTTGAAGTCAGATACAGCCAGTTTGAATGTCAAGTTCAAGCACCCCCAAGGCAATTCAAGTTTTATCTTAAACTCCAGACAGCAGCAAGAACCGTGCTGCCCAAAGACAAAGATCCAAGACCTATGATAAAAGCCCATTTTATACTGGAATAAAACGTCTTGCTCCATGTTTACAGTCCCATGCATTAAAGCCCTGGAAATAAAGTTTTAAAAGCTAATGTTACTTTTTTTTTTTGCTGAACACATATGGAAAAACGCTTATCATGAAACCCAGACTGGTTTGAGTTGGAAKGGACCTTAARGACTCCCCAGTTCCAATCCCTGCCATAGGAAGGGACACCCTCYACTATCYCAGGTTGCTCCAAGCCCTTGGAGCTTGGATAYTTCCAGGGATGGGGCASCCATGGATTCTCCAGRCARCTTGTGCCMGAACAAAACACTTTGCCTGGCTGACAGTTCAGCACATTGCTTGAAGTTTTAATATTTAATTACAAGCAAGCAACACTTACAAGACAGCAAGAACACCTAGRGAGTGTTCCTGTACATCCAGGGCACCGAGCACTGTATCCAGATGGGAAAGATTTTTTGCTAGCAGCTCTCCACTCTTATTGATCAGTTCACAAAGCTGGGTCATTTGCCCTGAAAAACAAAAAGCATTGTTGTCAAAGTCTAATTAGAGAACATTTACCCATTCTCATACCTCATTTTAACCGGCTTCCCTATGCAACTTCAGGAAATAGTAGTATCTCCCCAAGTTTTAATTTTCTTTAATGCAAAAGGCATAAATTTCCCACCCACCACATGGGTTTTTTTATAGAACAAATACCAGACCTTGTTCCTTGCTGGTCCTCAAGCCCTACCCACCTTTCATGTCTGCTCATAAGCATTTTTTTGAAGTAGACATTRAAGTTACAACTAAGTACCAACAACAAAAGGATTAAGAAACCTGTCCTTAAATTTATTTTGTAGAATTAAAACTACAATGTTATTTTATATGCTGTGAGCTATGAACACATTATGAAAAGCAWCTACTTCAAATTAGGAAGGTGTGGTAAGCCCAAAAATCCTTATAAAGAAAGCAGATCCATTCCCATGAACTGCTTTCAAGCTCTTCCCCCCCCGACTAACTGAATGAATTAAAACAATGTCCTTCTGAAGCAGAGCATTGTTTCAATGTCCAATCCTTTCAGATTAGAGAGAAAAAMCAGAGGTTCTCTCACTCTTAACAAAAGTCTCCATAAAATGAGGAATAGTGCCTCTATTCAGAGAGATTTATACTACCCTCAGTTCTCTGGCCTTTTCTTTTGAGAAAGGAAAACCTGGACATTCTAGCAATGAAATGTTAGTTTTGAAGTGACAGAGGGATCAAAAGTTCCAAATGGGGGACTAGAGCCCAGAAACTTGCCTCCAAAATCTCTCTTCTTCATATGGAATTAAAAAAAGGCATAAGCATGGGAAGGAACGGGCCTTGTAAAACTCTCTGTGCTTTGATAATGGTGTTCAGRCACTGTAAAAACCCAGCTCTGGTGTCCTCCCTACTCCAGAAATCCACCACTTCTACACTTCCATCATTTAGCATTCCCTTAAAATACAAAGCAAAATAAACCACCCCAAAACTGACTCTGAGCAAACAGGTCTAGTGGAAGGTGCCCCTGCCCATGGTATGTGTTGGAAAGAGATGACCTTTAAGGTTCCTTCCAACCCAAACCATTCTGGGATTCCGTGATCTATCCCACTATCCACAAACATACACTGAACAACTTACAGTCTAAATATAAATTCCAGTATCAGGCCCAACTGAATGTCCCTTTATGTCACCACCCAGGCAGCCAAACACTGACAGTCAAACCACTACAAGTGCACACATCTCTCCTGAGTGCTCTCATGTCTTCCAGCTGCCTGGCTCTGGATTTATTTTCACAGAACCACAGAATAGTTTGGACTGCAAGGAACCTTARAAGACCATCCAGTTCCAAATCTSTGYCATGTGCAGGGACACCTTACACTATCCCAGAGTGCTCTAAGSCCCATCCARTTTGACCTTGGACACTTCCAGGGATGGAGCAACCACAGATTMTCCAGGCAATTTGASCCAGTGCCTCACCATCCTCACAGRAAGAATTTTTTCCTTATATTCAATCTAATTTCTTGTTACTATGAAACCATTACCCCTTGTCTTGTCATTCCAGGCCCTTATGAACCCTCCTCACCTTTTTCATAGCTCCCTTCAGGTCCTGGAAAACCACAATTAGGCCAGCCCAGAACCTTCTCTTTTCCAGGCAGAACAATCCAAATTTTCTGAGCCTTTCCTCATAGCTCCATCTTTCCAAGGATCCTGGTGACCTAATCTGGACTTCCTCCAACAGGTCCATGTCTTTACTGTGCTGGGAACTTTCTCACAGAGAGAGGGGCTCATCCCTAATGGGGAACTTCCATAAATCCAACCAATCTACCCTCGAGCTTTTTGCATCCCCAGAACCTTGTGATAGAAAGTTCTCCAACTCAACTACAGGAGTACAAGGATCCATCTTCCATCTGGTTTGTACCCACATCTTGCAGGCATAAATTGTCTCTTGGATATGAYACCCCCAGTAAAAACAGTCTATAGTTAATAAGTGAAACCAGAGTAAGAGAAARCTGGAGCTCAACCCGAGAACTGCCAGAGATAAAAGCCTGGGGCCATAGAGGGAAACATCAATTTTTGATCAGTTTCTAAGAGGAAACATACCAGGCACAGAACAGTCACCACACATTTCACAGAGCATCAACATAGACGGAAAGTTCAAGAACCAGGAAATGCTGCGCCCACACACAGTAAAATTAGGAGTTTGGCAGTGAAACGAAGGAATTCTAACTGTGATTATTAAAAACCTTTGTGAACACGTGGTTACAGTCTCAGATCTGTCACACAGTTCCGTGGTGKGGCGGGACTCTCTGTCCATGGTCTGCTTAGAAACGTACAGCACGGACACTTGGACAATTCAGGAATGTATTTTAAACCGCATTTATCACAACATTTATTAGGGAGGTGACCAGCTGGGACACACAATCCCAGTTAAAGCCCTCGCGATGTCCGCTCCTCCCACTATTTTAAAGGCTCAGATTTTGGCACGACCGCCGGTGCCGGCTCCGCTACCGAAACCACCCTGTGGTAGAACCCGGCCCTTCGAGCCCTGTCACACCGCCGAGATCCCTCCGGGACCAGCCTGAATGAACGCCAGCACGAGCCTCGCAGCCCCTGGGGATGCAGCCCCCGAATTAACCCGGGCCGGGCCCCGCAGCTCCGGGGGTGCAGCACCCCGGATTCGCGCCTGAGGGAGCGCCATGCGAGCGGGCAGGCCCCGGCCCGCCCCCTCTGTCATCCGCGCGGTTTGACGAGCTCCTTCGGTCTTCGCCGTCCWCCCCCGGCCCCGCGGGCTCGCCCCGTCCTCCCGGTCCCCCCGGTGGGCCCCGTCCCCCTCACCCTGGGCCGAGAGCTGCCGGACGCTGTTGACGAACTGCTCCAGGGCCGACGCCATCTTGGCGGCTCGCGCCGCGGCCGCGCGCGCCGAGGGGCGGGGCGGGGGGAGCGGCGCGCGCCGGGAGCCGCCGCCCTCCGCCCGCCAATGAGGGTCCGCCGCGGGGAACGCGCGACGCCCGCCGCCGCGCGCCGCTCCCGCCGCCTCTCGCGAGAAGCGCGGTCGCTATGGCAACCGCCGGCCCCGCGTCAGGCGCGAGGGAGGGGCAGTGACTCAGCAGCGCTGGGGGGGGGGGGGGCGGTGGTGACGTCATGGACGTCACCATTCCGCGACACGGGGTGTTCGCGACAGCGGGGGGCTCCCGCCACACGGGGCTGTCCGTGACAAGGGACACTCCGCCACACGGGGCACTCCGTGACATGGGACACTCCGCCACACGGGGCTCCCGCGACACGGGGCTGTCCGTGACATGGGCCACTCCGCCACAGCGGGGGGCTCCCGCCACACGGGGCTATCCGTGACAAGGGACACTCCGCCACACGGGGCACTCCGCCACACGGGGCTCTCCGCGACATGGGGCTGTCCGTGACATGGGACACTCCGCCACACGGGGCTGTTCGCGACACGGGGCTCCCGCCACACGGGGCTCCCGCGACATGGGGCACTCCTTTCACCGGAGACCCCCGCGACACGAGAACCCGTGTAATGAGGGACCCCTGCGACATGGGGACCCCCGCAACACCGGGCCCTCCCCGACACGGGAGCGCCGTCCGTGCCGCTGCCCGCGGGGCSAGGGGTGAAGCCCACCCGAATGGCTGCATGGCACCAGCAGGTTTAATCCCTTTTGTCGTCTCTGACGGGGACTGAATGTGGTGGCTGTTGTTTGATTTCTTACAATGTTCTTCGTGGTACTGGCGAATCCCTCGGTTTGAATCCCTCAGGTTAATACATGGATGTGTATTTTCCGTCCCTCGGGAGMTGAAGCAATGTGTCCCGAGCTGCTGCAGGCAGAGAATGTGTCGGTCGTTCAGTATCCGTGAAGATGATGGAAGCCTGTGTTGGAGATCACAGAATCGTAAAATATCCAGAGCTGTATGGGGCCCACAGGGATCATCCAGTCCAACACCTGGCCCTGCACAGGACAACTCCAAAATCCCACCCTGTGCCTGAGAGCATTATCCAAATGCTCCTYGAGCTCTTGTCAGGCTCGGTGTCCTGACCATTGCCCTGGGGAGCCATAAATTTGCATGTATTCCCTCCCTGCTTAGTCAGGAACATCCAGCTGTGTTGAAATCCCGTTCCTTGCAGGAAGCAAAATGCCTGCGGTGCAAGTGAAAGCACAACACAGACCTGAACTTCACACATTCCCTCCCAGCCTCAGCTGAGATCACTATCGTGTCCGGCCAGTTCTTCCTGCCCTCCCTCCCTCTCTCTGTGACCTTCCCCAGGTCACCTAAGCCCAACAGCGGTTTTGCCCTTTCTATGAAACAAGGACAATACACACCACCGGGAAACATTCTGGACTTGAAMAATTAAATATTTTGGAACCTTATTGTTGATGTCGAGCAAAATCTTCTATTCCCCAGCTCAGTGGTTGCCTAATCCTGTCAACACCATTTGGAGAACTTCCCCTTCTTCATCAGTTTTAATATCCAAAGTGATTTTTGAACAGATGTTTGCTCTCTGTGGTCAGAACATCGAGCCCTTCGTGAACCTTCTTTGGGCTCCGGGATTGGTTTTTAAAGGTCCCTGTCGCACGTGGGGACAGAACTGTCACACAGAGCAAGAGCTGGCAGAAACGGGTGCATTTTTATGCAAAAAAACCACCACATTACGTATGCCCCCAAATGTACCCACCACCTCTGCGGGCAGGGACGGGACTGGGGGGTGCGGGGGGACTGGGTATCCCTTTGAGAGCGAGGGAAACTGAGGCAGGGAGGGAGGGGAAGGGCAGCGGGGCTGTGGCAGCCGTAAGGCGGGCGGGMGGCGCGGATCCGCCGCGCTGTCGCAGGGCGCTTGTGCCGCTTTAAGGCGGTGCCGGCGCTCCGGACTCGGCAGGCACCGGGAAGAGGAACTGGGCTTTGCACTGCCGGGTCGGGGCGAGCTCCGCGCCCGGCACCGGCCCCGCTGTCCCCGCTCCCCTCCGGCCGCCGCCGCCGCCGCCGCTCCGCGCTCGCCGCCGGGGAGGGATGGGGCGGGGAGCGGGAGGACGAGCTGGGGGCCAGCACGGGCCTTTGCATCCACCCCGCGCCCCCCGGCAGCCCCTCTGCTCCCCTTTGCACCCCCCCGCCGCTCCTTCCTCCTGCTGCAAAGGGATGCGCTTGACAGGGCTGCCCGCTGCCTTGGTGCGTGTTTGAAATAGAGGCCCCCCCCTTGACTTGGAGAGCCCCCCGTTCCCTGCCCCGAGCCCCCTATCCCCTGCCCCAAGCCCCCCATCTGCTTCCTCGGGCCCCCTTCCCCTGTTCCACCGCCTTATCCCCTGTCCCAAGCCCTCCATCCCCTTCCCTGAGCCCCCTTCTCTGAGCTCCCCATCCCCTTTTCCAATTCCTCGAACCCCAAGCTGCCATCCCCTGCCCTGAGCCTGTTTCCCTGAGCCTCCCATTCCCTTCCCTGAGTTCCCTGCCCCGAATCCCCCATCCCGTGCCCCGAGCCCCCTCCACCATGATTTTGCTGAGCTGCTTCCTTCACCTGCGGCCCCGGCGCTGCGGTCCCTTGGCCGGGCTGGGCAGGGGGCTCGGTCCGGCAGCGGGGTCCCGCAGGGCTCTGCGGGTGCTGGTGGACATGGACGGGGTGCTGGCCGACTTCGAGGGAGGCTTCCTCAAGAAATTCAGGGCCAGGTACCCTGACAAGCCCTACATTGCACTGGAGGACCGGAGGGGCTTCTGGGTGTCGGAGCAATACGGGCGCCTGGGACCCGAGCTGAGTGTGAGTTGTGCTTCCCCCGGCTCCGCGCGTGGGCTTCTTGTGGCCAGAAGTTGGCCCCGAGGGACCCTCTGACCCCCAGGTTGTGGGTGCAGCGCTGGGGAGGGCTGGGGACGTCACCACAGAGCTCCAACCAAAACGCAGAAGTGTAGGAGGGCTTCCAGCAGTGCCTTTTTTTTTTCCCAGAAATCCAGCGTTTTTTGTGCATATCTGTGTCTTTCGYAGAATCCCAGAATGGTTTGGGTTGGAAGGGACCTTAAAGATCATCTGGTTCCAACCCCCTGCCATAGGGAAGGACATCTTCCACTAGACCAGGCTGATCAGATGGTTATGGGGGCTTTTTCCCTGCATGCCTGGGTGGAGACAGATGTAAGGAAAGAGGATATTTCAGAACATCTGTCTTAAAATACCCCAGATTAAATGGGTGGGTTTTTCTAGCTCTGATTTGGCCACATGCATTAGTACCATTCCTAGATGGATTCTTTAGCTCCTCAACAGCAGTGTGAGGGGTGGGATGCAGCAAAGAAGTTCAGAACAAATGTTGCAATTGATGCTTCATTTGAGGGCTTCCTTAAAATTAAAACAACCCAAGCCCTCCCGTGCCAAAAATTATTACATTCAATTTAATAATTAAAGCTTAAAAGCAGAAAAAAAAGCTCTCTCTCTGTGTTGTAATTTATCATTCAGCGACAGGCTGACTGCTGCAGAGRGTTGGTTTCTGCCTCTACAAGTTTCCCATCCCAGTGGATGTGTGTGGTCTCATCCGTGGATTGCAGTTGCACTAGTTGAAATGTGTTATGGTAAATAAAAGTGTTCTTGTTGTTAGGGGCATGATGGTTGCAGGAGAAGGAGTGGGAATAAGGTCCAGGGCTCTCCCATGGGCAAAGTCCTAAACAGCTTGATGAGCTGAAGGAATAAAGTGTTCTTTCTGGCTGGGAATGGTGAAAGGGAAGTGCAGGACGTAATTTGTGCAGTAAAGCAGCTGTTCAAAGTTTGGCAGGGGTAATGCRTGATAACATTTTTTTCTTTCTTGATCTTAACTACTTTGGATGTGTTAAATGAAGTGAGCTCATCTTGTGTCTGCTGTGATCATGTAAAACCAACAAAACCTTGGGCGGAACAAGAAGCAAAATTTGCACAGACCGACCTCAGGGCAGTTTTTCCCTGTGGTTTCAGAGCAGGGCTAAAGTGAGTAGGAGCTGCTCTGTGGCTCCAGACACATGGACCATCCCAGTGTCTGACCAGAGAGCACCACTGACATCCTGCAGGGACCAGAAAATAGGATCCARAGAGTCCAACAAGCTGCAGGTCCCAGCTCCGAGAGGGGAGAGCTCAGGAATGCACTGAGCACACAGACCTGGAAGGATGGGGAGCCCTGGACAGGCAGGGAAATTCCTTATGGGCATTGAGGGTCTGTCCTGGCACYGGTGGGATTCCTAGTCCAGGGGGTTTTTCACCTGCTGGGCAGCATGCTGGTCCTGGTGCCACAGGGAATTATTCTGCCTCTGRGAGCTGAGTGGGCCTTTTCCTCAAGGTGAGCTTAGTTCTTCTCTCCTCAAGCTTGATTGCAAAATGCTTTTTGACATAATTGGAAGCGGGATAGCTGCGGAAGTGCTGCTGTAAGRAAACACTTCAGTGCAGTTTGAAGTGCTCTGCTGCATCAGGCTGCGTTTCTAAGGTGTCTCTTGTGCAACTACAGGCAATATCTTAARAATAAAACATCACTGCTCCCCAGTCTGAAGCAGAGCAACTGGAGTTTGAATGCTTTCATGGCCCCATGGCAGACTTTCAGGCTGGTTGTTCTTGCCATGGAGCCTGGAAGCATTTCTGTTCTGCTCCGGTTTTGTTCCCTTTTGGTCTCCTCTCTGTTCTCCCTGTGCCATACCACTGCACCCAGGCTCCTGTCCTGGATGTTGTGTTTCAAATCCTTCCCTGGAGAKGCTCTATTTGCCTGCTAGACCTTGTCCAGGCTTCCCTGAGGAAGAGCATCTGCATTCATCCTGACATGTGGTTCTCCCTGTAATGTACTTCCTCCTGGGAGAGCAGCCTGGCTGCTATTTTAAGTGATCTCATGGAGACAAATAGGCCAGACAGCATCTGTGCCTGAACAGCATCRTGGTACAGCAGGGCTACCAGGCCACGTCAGCTGCATCCACACAGATCCATCCCTCTGGATGCAGATCCAGGGTTTGGTTTGGATCTGGATAATCTCTGGTGTTTGGCCTTGGGAGATTGTGCTGCTCTCTCCATGTCTGGGGCTGCAGAGGCAAAACCAAGCCTGCTGCAGAGCATTTCCAGTCTGAATTGCATGGGGTGGGTGCAGGTTGGCAGATGGGAAGCACAGGTACCCACAGAAGCAAAGGAGGTGAGCAGGAGGGGACTGGAGCTTGTGCTCCCACTGTTCCCACTGTCACCGTCCCCTGTCCTAGCAAAGAGTGAAGACGCATGTGCAAGACGAGTAGCAAGGAATGCAGTAACTGCTCTCTTTCCTCTCACAGGAGAAAGCCATCAGCATCTGGGAATCCAAAAACTTCTTCATTGAGCTGGASCCGCTCCCTGGTGCTGTGGAAGCTGTGAAGCAAATGGCAAATTTGGCAGAGTGAGTAGGAGCTTGCCCATGCCATGTGGGGAGGGATGGGGGAGCAGCCGTGGCTTCACATGCACCTCTTGGCAGAAGTGCTGATACAGCAACAGCATTAAAAATAAATATCTCCTGGCCATCAGGCAAGGGAGGAGAGAGAGGGGTTTGACTCCTGGAGCAGTCACCAAGAACATCAGCCATGTGCAGCCCCTTCCCTTCAGCTCTCTGCTTCCAGCAAAAGTTGTGAAAAGGGGAACATGATTGTGCTGTGGGATTCTGTGAGATGGGGGATTAATGTCTTTAATCTGTTTGATCTGTGTGTGGTGGGGGGTTGGCTTTGGGCTCTGCACAGAATGACACTCTGCCCCTGTTTTTCTCCCTGTGGCAGCACTGACGTGTTCATCTGCACGAGCCCGATCAAGAAGTACCGGTACTGCCCCTACGAGAAGGTGAGCAGGCCCAAATCTCAGCTGCCCCTCCCATCCACACTGCCCAGTGAAAGGTGTCTGAGCCATGTAAAACAGCAGCAATATTTCCCTGTTCCATCCATTTGAACACACTGAGGCTCTYGGTCTTATTTTCCATCACGACATCAAAAGCTGCTTGGCTTTAAAACTATTTTTGCTCCAGCAGCATCCAAATCCCACTAATAAACTTATTACGAGAGATATCTTCCCTGGGTGGGGGCCAGGGCTGCTTCCACTCCACCAAACCCCTCCTACCCCATCCATCAGCCTTCCCTGAGCTCACCAGCCATCTCTTGCCTTCCAGTATGCCTGGGTGGAGAAGCACTTTGGCCCCGAGTTTCTCGAGCAGATTGTTTTGACACGAGATAAGACGGTGGTTTCTGCTGACCTGCTTATAGAYGACAGACCTGATATAACAGGTGAGAGGTGAGGGGTGAAGGAATGACTGGAGGGATGCACGTTGGTCCTTCCATGCTTTTAGGGTTTTGTGACTTCAGGCTCTTCATGTTGGAGTAAAATCAGCTCCGGTGCCTCGTAGAGGAGTTGCCCAGACTGCTGACCTCTGTCTTTCCTTTGCAGGGGCCGAGCAGAACCCCACGTGGGAGCATGTGCTCTTCACTGCCTGCCACAACAAGCACCTGCAGCTGAAGCCCCCCAGCCGCCGGCTGCACTCCTGGGCCGATGATTGGAAGGCCATTCTGGACAGCAAACGCCTCCCACCCGGCCAGACCACCTAAACACTGGCCCCCACAGCCACCTGGGGCTGCAGCCACCTGTCTGTGTCTCTGTGGAGCCCTGCTGAAGGCCAGAACCATGGATGGACAGATAGACAGACGCTGTCCCTGCTGCAGAGAGGAAGAGGAGGGTCAGCTGAAGGAGGGCCACAGTCACCTGGACTTAGAAAAMAGACCCCAGCCCAGTCCTGCCACAAGGGACCAACAGCAGGATTGTGCCTGTGGACCTGACAGCCTGCCTGGGGAACATTTCCTGCTGGCTCCTGGGGTCTCTGTGCTGCCTCTGTACCCTCCACGAGGCCATCCTGAAGTTTCTGATGGACAACGTCACCCTCGGCCTGTCACTGCCCTTGCCTGGTGCACTGTGTGGCACAGACAAGCCCTCCAACTCCCCCTCTGCTTTATGGTCAGGGATCCTGCAGATGGTTTGTTTAGTCCTTACAGGTTTTCATCCCCCTGGCAGTGCCTGTATCTGGGGAGGGGGTGGCTGGAAGGGCAGGGAGAGCAGGTGGGTGCTGTCCAGGCTCCCTGCACTGGGGCTATGTTGGGGGAGGATTGTCACCAGCACATCCGTGGATGCTGCTTGCAGTTCTCACACACTGAGAGAGGGGAAGATGTTGGGAAGATGTTGCTGTTAAAGGCTGGGGAGYTGTGCTGGTTTTGGCCAGGGTAGAGTTAATTCTTTTCACAGAAAATGTAKCCCCATACAAGGCACTGTGAACAAAATTAACTCTACYCCAGCTGAAAGCAGCACAGAACCCATGAGAGCTGCCCATGAGCTGGATCACAGGGTCGGTTTTATTCAGCAGCTCCACCCGGCCCCAGCTCTGGGTGTCTGGGGACAGAACATTCTGCCAGGTCCTCTTCCCTGGCTCTGGGCCCCTGCAGAGAGGTGTTCAGTGCCTGGCTGGTGCAAAGGGGTCACAGCACACGCAGCTGCACCAGCCAGGCTGTGCTGGGGCTGCTGAGCTCTGGGAAGTTGCAGTTGGCSACCAAAAAGGGAGTGTTTGGACCAAGGGGCAGCTCCAAGAAATGCTTTGGGCATAGCTGTGCCCTCAGCCTCTTCCTCCCTTGTTTGTCTCATTCCTGCTTTGCTGAGCCCACAGCAGTCTGGCCTTGAACTACCTGACCTGTCTGGCACCAGAAAGCATCTGCTGCTGCTGCTTCTCGTGGCCTCAGAGAGACACCCCAGCTGCTGGGGGAGCCTGGCATCCCCTCCCTGCCTGCAGCACCGCCACAGGGCAGCCTGGCCCAGCTGTCCCCAGTGGGAGCTGCTGCTGGACCACCCCAGGCAAAGCCCCAGGGATGTGCTGGGTGCGTCACTGCTGACCCCACAGAGGCCATCAGCCCCGCTGCTGTGTCCCCACACTGTCCAGGATCCCACTGCCCTCCTGGCCCGAGGACTTGCTGGCTGCAGCAGTAAAATTCCCCACTTGGACAYGTAACCCCACAGGCAGGGCTGGTAGCCAGGGCTTGCGTGGGGTTTGCCACCCTGCACTCCTTGCTCACACCTTTGGTTTGTCTGTCCCTCTCCTGTGGGCTCCCATCAGCAAAAGTACATGGACTTAAAGCTACATAACCAAGAAATAACCTAATTCAGTTCAGCAGTGGCAGCCAGAACCCCTTGGTATCCAGGACTGGAGGGGTTCTGGGGTTGGTGCTTTGGAACCTGTGCCTTCCCTGGGTGCTGCAGGGCCAGGGACTTAGGGCTTGCCCTGTTTCTTGGGACAGGGYGAGTGTACAAAGTCAGCATGGTTGGCCCAGGACAGTGGCACTCACATACCACAAGCATCTTTTCTTTCTTTTTTTTTTTTTCATTTTTTTTTCCTGTTTAAACCACTGTTGTGTGCTTCTCTGGGTGGTGGGTTCAGTTTTGGGGGGTGAATTTGGGACGTGCAGCCTCCTGGCCAAGAACCACCTTGGCTGGAGGGTTTTGAGGCTGGGAACTGGGACAGTGTGGGAGCACCGTGGGCAGCTGCTGCAGCTGCTGAGCACCAGGAACCCCTTGGCTCCACCAGACCTCCACCAGTTGTTGACCCCTCTCTGCAACTGAGGTGACTTCATGGGGTCCAAGCTGCTTTTTTTCCCAAGGGTACCATGTAAATATGAGCTGCCTGAGCTCCCCAGAGCATTCTCCCTGCCCATCGAGCCAAAACAAGCTGGCACATGGCTCCAGCAGCTGCCCAAACCTGCCATCTCCCCCCGAGGCTGGATCCGAGGGATGGRCTCTCTGGGGCCAGCAGGTCTTTTCCCTATGGTGAGATGTGATGCCAGAGAGACTGTGTGTGTTCACACCAAATATACTTGAAAGCAGAGCTGGAGTTTCTCATGCACGAGGCTCCAGCTCGAAGCACAGAGACTCTGAGCTGGTAGCTGGACTGTTTGCTCCCCACATTCGGGGCTGGGAGATGACTCCACCACCGATGGAGCTGCCTGTTCATCACTCAAGCCCCTCTGTGCCCAGCTGAGATACACAGAGCTTTTATTTTTGAATGTACACCTATAAACATGAGGCAAATGAGGAGCACTGCAATAAACACTGAGTTGTTTGGCATCCAGCTGCCTGGAAATGGAGTTTGGGGTTTGCAGTTTCCCTGCCGTTGCTCTGTGTGGAGATAGGGGTTCAGCTCCAGACTTGGGAATGTCCCTTTGTCTAGAAAACCTAGAGCCAGTCCCAGTGCCCTGGCAGTGCCATCACTGTTAGACACAGTCCCTGTGGGCAGAAACAAAGCCAAGGGGTGGTTTTGGTAGAGTTCATCTCCCTAAAGATCTTTTATAATAAATAAAGCTGTGAAGTGTGTGTCCTGTTGGGCCACAGCCGAAGCTGTGAAAGGGGCTGGGAATRTCATGGGCTGTCTCTCTCTGGGATTTTATGCCTCATCCACCACTGCTGGCTGCTCCACATCCACACACCAGGCTGGGAGATGTCCCCAGACTCCCCCTGCCCACCATGGGGCCGTGCCATGAGGATCCCTGTGCGTGACCAGCACTTGCATGCGGTGAGCCAAGGGTCTCCTGGCCTGCATGGGGACAAGGGGATTTGGCTGCCAGCTCAAACAGCAYGGCCTGAACTGGGTGTGCATCTCTYCAAGSTGCTGCTGTGGGGCCCATAAAGCTGTCCCAGGGCTGSTTTGAGCAACAAGCACCTCTCTGCCCTTCCAGCTGGTTTTTGGGGCTCCCTGGCAGCAAGTGTTGGGCCACAACTCCTCTATCCCCACTACCCTTACCCTGCGCTGGAGGTCCCAGCTCCCCAGAGGAGACCCTGTCCTTCCCTGGCACAGGGATGGAGGCAGAGGGTTTGATRTTAGCTCTGCTCAGAGCTGGGGCTTCTGGATGGTGGCACTGGGACCAAAAAATCCACAAATCTCCAGTAACAGATGGAGCAAGTTGGAGGGACTGTATCATGATGGAGCATGATGAGCTCCTGGTCTGTAGCTGAGTCCATTCTTCCACGCTCTCCTACGTGGCTTTTTTCCTTTGAACAGCTTCAGGCTGTAGATACCACATATTCCAGGTGACAAGCAGTTTCCAAAGCAGGGAGAGGCAGAGGAGGGGTAAGAAAGTCGTAGTGCTCTGGCTGTGGCCCTGAGCTCAGGGCAGTGCTCCAGGCTAGTGCAAGCGGGAGCCTTTGTACCCTTCCCTGGACAAAAGTGCAAACATCCACCCCACTGAGGGTTTTGCCACCTGAGAGCATCCCATTTCACCCCAGTCCAAGCTGGGCCAAGCTGCAKCTCCTGGCAGGGCAGGAGCAAGTGATGCTCGCAGCGATCCCTTGGAAGCAGCCGCAGCTCGGGTGCTCATTAGCTCGTTCTCGTGTTGGCCGCTGCCCAAATCACCCCGAGCGGTGTGAAATCCCAGCGGAGCGGGAGAGCCAGGAATGCAGGGGCCAAGCAGGGCCAGCCCTGACGCAAGGGCAGCGGGAGGTGTGGGACAGAGCCAGGCCAGGGGACGGGCTGGGGGGAGGATGAATCACCCAAATACGCAGGAGGGGAAGGAGCGGAGGCAGCGATGGACAGCTGGAGGCAGCTGGAGGGGCTTCGCCGTGCCCGGATTCAGGAGAGGAGCAGGATCGTGCCCCGGATCCAGGGTTTGSAGCCCGGCGATGGCAGCGCGGTGCGGGCAGGACATGCATGAGGATGGAAGCGGAATATCCACTAGAGGGGACTGTGCGATCGCGTTGGGAGCGCTGCTGCCAGCCCGTGTGCCGCTCCTGCWTCCAGAGCTCAGCACTCGCGTTATCCCAGCCCAGGCTCCCTCTGCATCCCTCCCGCGGGACACGGCACCCCGAAGGGACAGCAGCTCACCGGGACACTCACCGGGAC
>NW_026623347.1:10317-31111 GCF_030028575.1 Malurus melanocephalus | reverse complement strand
CAACCAGAGCACCGGGACAGCTCACCGGGACAACCGGAGCACCGGGACAGCTCACCGGGACAACCGGAGCACCGGGACAGCGCACCGGGACAACCCGAGCACCGGGGCACCGAGGGGTGCCAGGAAAATCGTGGAATGGTTTGGGCTGGAAAGGATCTTCAAAACCATCTCGTTGCCACCCACTGCCATGCACAGGGGCATCCACTGTCCCAGGGTGCTCCAAGCCCTGTCCAGCCTGGCCTGGAACACTCCCAGGGATGGGGAAATGTGCTGGGTTGGCCCCCACCGGCTGCTGAGACCCCTCCCAGCCACTTGCTCTCTTTGCAGCTGGATGGGGCAGGGAATGGRATGGGCAAAAGCACGAATGACTTGTGGGTTAGAAGATGAACTAGGCATTTCTAGGTTCATATAGAAAATATTCCTGGAAATATTTCAGGCTGAAGGCCCCCAAAAGCCCAGGGCATGCCCCTTGCCCCTCTGTGCCTTCCTGCTCRGCTCTGTCCCTGCTTCCCCTGAGACCCCACAACTCTCCCAGGGCTGAGATTGCTCATCCTGCCCCTGAAAGCCTGAAATCCCCCAAGGAGCTGGGACATGACTTTGCTTTTTCCTTTCACTCACTCTGAAGCCAGAGCCCACTGCAGGGAGCAGAGTGGGGGCAGAACTGCCAGTGGGGAGGACAGGGGGCCTGGGGTCGTTTCTGGTGGGTTTTGCTCACCTTTCCATTCTCCTCCAGCACCACAATATTATTTCCTCCTGKCTGAATTAATGGGATTTGCTTCTCAATTTGTGACAGGGACTTGAGTAATGCACTCCCCAGAGAGAAATCAACTTCCCTTGCCCCAGCAGCACTGGGSAGGCCAGACCAGGGCCCACATGATAGGCTGCACTGGCCTTCCCCTGTCCTTCAAGGCTCCACACACATTAAGCCCGTCCTCCTGGCAAAAATCTTGCAAAATGTTTATTTGTAACTATGTTAACAAACATGCTTGGGGAACATGTTGTATTCAGACGTGAGCATGCCACCTTCTCCCTGCCTCCCTGGGGCCAGGACTGTGGGCAGCGAGGGGCCAGGGCTCAGAGCTGCCAAAATCCAGCTGACGCTGCACTCGGAGCACCGCCGGGACCAGCAACCCCGAGCACGAGGCCACCTCGCCTGCTGTTCCCACCAACCACCAAACCTGCCAGCAACATCCCACCAGTGCCTTTTTCCTGGAGGTTCCCAGCTCATGGCTTTTTCTTGGAGGTCCCCAGCTCACGGATGTAGCTGRGGGAAGGGTCTGACCCCGACCTCACAGAACCCTGCGGCCACAGGGACGTGGACACAAAGGCTCCAGGGATCCTGTCCAGCTCTGTAAACACCCGTCATAGGGGAGGGCACTGCTGTCAGGCCACACCATGGGCAGAGAMCAGTGGAGCTGAGCCTGCACACCCCACGACCACCCTCAGCAGGTCTGAGCCCACCCCCATCCCTCACCTGCCCACTCCTCCTGGGCTGGTGGGTGCCAGTGATGATCCTGGGGTGGAAGAAATGGTGCTGCTCTTCTCCCAGAACAGGCTCAGCCTGAATACAGACTACCATTTTAAACTCTAACTTGCCAGATTGGGGGTGAACTTGTCTTGGCTGTGTCTGGGTCCAATACCCCATTGCCCAGAATCTATGTTCAGCATCTCCAGATAGCCAGAGCTGGGGCTGGGTCTGTTTTCCTGAGAGCCAGGGGAGGGAGATGAGCAGTAATCACTAAAGGACTGTAGTTCAGGTACTGTGTGAGAGCTCTTGGGGGTTGATGGAGACATAACCAAGCCCCTGTGTGCCCATGGCATTTCTCCTTTGTCCCATCCCAGTGTGAACTCCAGCTGCACAGCACCTGTGCTGCCTTCACATCCCTCTGCTGAGTCACCCAACAGCTCCTGGGGRTGACTTCAAAACACCAGAGAGCTCAGGGAAACTCCCAAAAGTGCTGAGAGAAGCACTGGCAGCAGCAGTGGAGGCTGGGAGTTGGCTTCTGTTTAGTAAAAGTGAGGCAAGAGGGCCCCGTTTTGAGTGCCAGGGGATGTGTGAGGACGAGGAGCAGCTCCTGCTGCTTGGGCTGAGCCCTTCCCAGGAGAAGGGATGGGAAAGGCAGGGACCTGCTGCACTTGGTGCTGCAAAGCCCCTGTACACAGCACTGGTGCCACTCAGGCAAGGCTCGGGGTTGTCACCAGAGTTGGAACTGAATGATCCTTAAGGTCCCAACCCAGTCCATTCCATGATATCACTGCTGAAGGCACCAGCTGGGAGCAGGGCAGCAGCCAGTCCCAGCCCTCAGCCAGCTCCCCATTTCAGTGGAACTGGAATCCCCTCTGAAGCCTGTGCTCCCCTCTTTGTGCCCTCCTGCACGAGGCTTTTGGCCGGGCACCATCTGGGAACCCCCTGGCTCAAGGCCCCAGCCCTGYTCCCTTCCCCTCCCAGTCACAGCCGTGCCAGGTAATGATTCCACCAGCCCTGAGGAACCTTCTCTGAAGCTTTCCAGGTGTTACCAYCCCTCCTCTTGCAGGCATCTCCTTTGCTCTCAGTCCCAGACCCTCCGGCTCCCGCAGCCTCTGGAAAAGCAAACTCCTGCTTTGGGTGCCTGTTTTATAATAGATTTTCCTTTTCCAGTCAGAACTGTGTTTCCTGCTCATGCACCTTGTGCACATCCTTTTTTATCCCAGGGAAAGAGCTCCTGGGGACAGGCACTGGTGGCAGTGRCAGCCTCAGCCATGCAGGCAGGTCTCCTCAGTGCATCTTGGARCACAGGGGATGTGTTTTGGGACTGATGCCCTGCACTGGGGCCAGTTTATTCTCTGCAGGGAAATGTCTGACTATAAACATCATTGGCATGTCCCAAACTGATCCCTGGGTTAGCCACGACTTTCCAGGTTATGGAAATGGAGGCACAGATTATGTTCTCATTCACTCCCCGTAGTGGGGTTGGGACTGCCCACACCKATGGGAGACAGGCAAATAGGGAGCTGAGTGTCCCACCCTGCCTGGCATGGGCAGAGCCATCTCTGTGATGGGAATTCATAAAAAAACCACAAAGAGTCCACAAAAAAAGGCAAAGCTTCATTTCTACCCCTCCTGTTGTGGCCTCAGGGCAGAGACGACCAAGCATGGGGCTTTTGCCACAGATTTTTTAGCAAAATGGGTTTCAGAAGTGCCCAGAGCTTTAGGGTTGTGTTCCCAAGAAGCCATAAACCCTCCTGCACCTGTGCTCCCAAATTTACAGCACTGCAGCCCCAGCCCTGACCCAGAACCCACCCAGCCCTAGAAACCCAGCTGTTTTCYACCCCTGCTTTGCAACGTGCCTGTGGAACATGTCGAACGTGCCTGGAGGAGCGTTTGTGCCCCAGCAGCTGCTTTCACCATGCAGCACTGTTTCCCCAAAGCCCRGGAGAGCTGCAGCAGCCCCACGCAGCCCGACTCCCGTCAGACCCAGCCGGCTCCGTCCTGCTCCGAGGTGGTTGTTTCATCCCAAACTAGCTAATTCTTGCTGCTTTTTTTGTTCTTGCGTTTGAAGGAGGGAGGGGAGAACAAAACAGCCCTTGGGGTGAAGTTACCTTCTTAATTAACAAGGCTGAGAGCTTTGCAGAGATTGTGCAGGAGAGAAAAAATAAAGAAAACTGGGCAAAACCGGAAAGGATTGGGTTCAGTTGTCAGACCAATTAACCTAGATCCACACTCTCCCCCTGGATGAATTGCTTGTTACTACGTAATTGCTCGGGCCCAGCTTCTGATTGAGGGAAATTAAAATCAGACACTTAACAAGGCAACCTGGTGTGGAGATGGGATGCAGGAGCTGCCTGGGGATGCCATCCACAAGACAAAACTGAGAGAGAGCCTGAGTTTGGAGGATTTTGCTGAAATCAGCGTTATCTGCACCATTTGCACCATCTTGGACTGAAAACATGGCTGGGCTGGGGGATGATTTGGAAAGGCCCTGGGAGATGGTGAGAGGAGGAAGGCCCTGATTTAGCCAAGCACTTCAGCACAATTGCAATGTAGCTGCAGGTCCAGCTCAGCTCAGTGCAGAATTTAGGTGAAATACGAGGTGTTCTCAGTCAGGGACAAAGTGATTCAGGAGCTCTTTTGTCTAAAGAAAAAACAAAATTCTTTGCAAACCTTTCTCGGCTCTATGTTAGGCCCCATCTGCCCAGAGAAGAGGGAAAATTCCATCATTATAGACTTTTAAATCTATACCTAGTGAAAAAAAGCCACTGATCCTAATAAATCAGCCTAGGAAAAGCAGCCTGTGCTGCAGCTGAGCACGTTCTTCCATGTGTAGGGCTGGTGAGTTCACGTGCAGTGGGAAATTCAGACACGGTGTTTGGGAAAGGACAGYGGTTTCAATATTAGCTTAAGAGTAGGCAAACATGTTTTCCTGCTGCTGAAGGAGAAGGGGATCTCCTTGTGGGAGCATTGGCCTTTCCCATTCCCTGTGGCTCCATCTGCCTCTTTTCCTGCCTCGGAATTATCCRTGGAGCAAGGGAGGGCTGCAGACAGCCCMRGSSKKGSYKSMMCCCCAGTGCTGCTGCTGAGGTGTGATCACAGCCCTGCTTCCAGCTGCTCACCCTCGCTGCTCACCCTCCTGCAATATCTGCCTTTCCCCCACGTTGGGGGGAATTTTTGGAGTGCTACTCCTGTGTCTGGCTCGTGCTGGGGTTCAATTTGCTTCCAGCCCCATGACCAAGCCCCAAGTGCTGACCCCATCGTTGGCCAAACCCCGCTGCAGTGTGTGCTTGCTGTGCACAAGAAAAAAATACATCCCTGGATACCCTATGTGCACCAGTTTTAGTTTATCCTGGTGTTTGGTGCCTGCAGTCTCAGTTGCAAATGCCCCTGGAGCTGGGACAGAAACCCCAAAGGGCTGAACCCCAATTACAGCTTTAACCCAYCTGACTCATCCCGGTCATTCTTAGCATCTGCTTTAATTTTTGTTAATGAACTAACTGTGCTAACCGGTCATAAAAACTGCCCTAGGTAAACCAGCAAATGATGAGAATAGCCCAAACCAACTCTACATCTCCAACTGGAAAATCCCAAAGACTCCAGCAACACGTGCCCAAAGGAAAACCACCGGTGCTCTGGCTGTGGCTACACCACGTGTGTTTATTGACAAAGAAAACATCCACCGTGTGTTTTCCAGCTCCAGGCTCAACCCCSAGCCACCAGCACCCTTCAAACATCCCTTGGTGGCATCCAGGAGAGCCTGAAGGGTCCATCCATTCCCAGGCGGTTCCATCTGAGGCTGAAACGGGCTCAGGATTTTCCTAGGAAGGCCCCGGGATTAAATTAAAGAGGATTTAAGCAGATGGTCGGTTCTGTGCTCGTGGTAGTTGGCAAAATGGGAGCCATATCGCTGAATTGTCTGCCTGCACTAATTAATGTTTGTACAGTGCCCTGCGCTGCAAACCGCTGCCGACGTGCTAACTGCTATCATTAGTATTATTACTAAGCTGTTTATGCCTGTTCCAGTGCTTTCTCTCCTCATCCCCAAGGGCTTTGCCTCTTTCCCGTGCAGATGTATGGGAAGAGGAATCAGCCCTCTCAGGCTCAGGCTGGCTCTACCCCAGGCTCAGATCCCCGGTCTGCAGCCCAAACACCCCAGCTGAGGGCAGGAGCAGCCAAGGATCAGGAGGTTCTGCCCAGGGATGTGTTTTAGCATCATTTTGGCCAGCCCTGGGAGAGGTGGTTGTGTCAGTGCCCCTCCTGATTGCACAATGGATGGGATGTTGCTTCCCCACCTCCTTCGTGCTCCCACAGGGAAAAGCTTTTTTGTGCACTCAGGGGCTCTTCGCATCCTTCTCTGTCACTGCATGGCAAAGGGTTTGGTAGGGGAAGGGAGGGATCACTCATCCTTCTTAATGACCTGAGAGGAGGCTGAGGAGCAGAGGAGCTCGGTGATGGATGAGCTCAGCCATGCTCCCCGACAGGCCCTTGTCCCTGTGCAATAACCRAGCAGAGACGTCTGCTGCCACTGGCAGAAGGGACCATGCATTCCCTACAAATAACCATCCTGCAGGACAGCACTCTGCAAAGATGCACAATGGCTTCTGCCTTCCCCACTCAGTGAAGCTTTTAGCGGAAAAATATTCTGCTGTTTCTCACCAGAAATCATGGATGCTGCCTCCAGAAAGCAGTGAAAGAGCAACCGTCTGCTCATGGGTGCAGGAAGCAGCAAACAATCCCCACAGACACACTGAAACCTCAAGCACAAGATCATGGAATTGTGGAATGGCCTGGGTTAGAAAGGACATTGCAGGTCATGGGGTTCCAATCCTCTTACATGGGCAGGGATGCCTTCCACTATCCCAGGTTGCTCCAAGCCCCATCCAGCCTGGCTTGGACACTTTCAGGGATGGGGCAGCCACGGTTTCTCTGGGCTGTTCCTGTCCCAGTCCCCCAGCCCCCCAGGCACAGATCTTTGACCTCATCAATGTTCCCAAGACCCTGCTTTGAGATCATTTGCTCAATTAACCCGACCAGGTTAATTGAGGTCAATTAACCCGACCAGGCAGAACATTCCTGACCATCCCCACTGGCATCTTTTGGATATCAGAGTGTTTTTGTGTGACTTAGTCAGGGAAGAAACTGCCCAAAGCAAGAAACTGAGGCAATCCCTGAGAAGAACCAAATGAAACACCGAGCTCAGGGAGCCAGGTATCCAAGCTGCTACAGGGACCTGGCAGGCAGCATTCCCAACCCTGCTCCCTCAGGGTGTAGAAGGCACCCTCACTGCCCAAACAGTGAGATGACTTGGCTGAGGACTGATGTGATGCTTCCAACTGGAAGTTTAGGGTGTGAATCATCCTTATTTTTCCCCCATAGCAAATGCAGGAGATTAAATGAGACTCAGAAAGCTGGATGTGGGACGCAGGCAGAACAGACAGCTCCTGGAATGGGAACAGAGATCATTCCAGCCAGGACAGGCCCTGCTCTTGCCCTGGGCCAGGCTGCATTTGCTTTGCGGAGGTTGTTTAGCCCAAACAAAGAATCGTCGAGAAAACAGCTCCAGCAAGCAGGCGATCAACATTTTCTGCGTGGTTTGAATTATCCATGACTTTTGACCCAAGATTAAATCTAGTGTGTAACTGGTGGTTATAGATTGAGTCATATGAGCAGCCTAATCGCAGAAACCCCATGTTCTCCAAACAGCTTGAGCCCCGCCAGGGCCAACTGCGAGCCGCTCACGTTTCTCAGCCCAAGCACCCTGCAGCTTTTGCATCATCCTTTTAATTCAACTCTTACAAAGCATTTTTTTTTCATCCCACCGGTATCTCAAGTCCGGAACAAAACAAACCCAGCGACACCGTGAGCGGCCAGCCCAAGGAAGCCAGATTTCCCAGGAAGTTTGGCCTCSGGGCGGCTGCTCTGGTGTCTGGTAGAGGGCTGGGCTCACGCTGCAGCGTTTTTCTCAGCGGGAGCTGTCTCTCCTCTCTATCCTCCATCAGCAATTCTCCTGATGCGCATAGAAATTGCCTTTTGACTTCTACCTCCAGTGTAATTTGGGTGAAAATGAGCACAGGAGTTGGGAAGCGTTAGTGGGGGGTATGTGGCACCAAAAAGGGCTCTCCTGGGGTGCGATGCCTGCTTTGATACYCACTGTGAAGACAACAGGGCTTGGCACAGCACGGCCCTGGCTCTCCCYAAACTAACTTTTAGCTGTTTGCACCTGCCTTGCCTCTCCTTAGGGCTGTGGGAGGCWGAACTGCTTCACCTCTCCCGGAGAGCCTGGCTGAGAGCCCTGAAAGGCTGTTATCAGCCACAGGGATCCGGTGTTATTCCCAGTACAGTCCTGCGGGCGCACAGGGTATTTCCCAGAACCAGTGACCAGCACGGGGCTGGCACAGCCCGTGTGTGCTGGAACACCTCGCCATTCCTCTGCCCAGCAAGGCCAATGTGGGGACCTGGGGAGGACCCAAAAGGGGGATAATCTGGGGTCTGCCCAAACTTTGGTAGTGGGAAGTGTGTTGGAAGATGTCTGCATGGTGCAGGAGGCTCCCATGAGCTCACACACTGGGTTGGCAGTGGGCACCTGGCAGTGAGGAATGCCCAGGGTGCATGGAGAGACCAGGGTGAGTGTCTCACAGACTCAGATCCATGCTCAGGGCCGGGGGGAGACACCTGGCTTTTTGCAGCATGGATAAACTAAGGTTAAATCCTCTCTTTCCTCCAGCAACAACTCACTGGCTGGTGGAAACTCAGCTGGAAGAGTGAGACCTCAGCACAGGCTGGTTGTGAGTCTGGTATGGAGCTGCTCAAGAGGCRTTTCATCACCAGAGGCTCTTTGTCAGCCACTCTCAAACTGTCCCGTGAGGGATGCTGGTGATGTCCCAGGTTTAGAAGGGGGTCAGCCCCATCCTGAGACAGCCCCAGAACCCACGTGAGGTCCCAGAGGAAAGGGATCCCCAGCAGCCCCCCAGGGCAGTGCTGGCTTTGGTGTGACCCCACATTTCCCAGCAATTCATTGTCCCCCAGCTCATGGCAGCCCCCAAATTTGCACACCTGATCCYGCTGCAGAGACCTGTCCATGTCCCCTCCTGTTGATCTCACGCCCCAGGAGAATGCCCAGCTCCCTGCTGGTCTGAACTGGTGCAGACATCAGTGTTGGGCTTTCACCTGCTCTCAGTCAAGGTGATTCTGCATCGCTTTGCAGTGAAAATAAAGAAACAGCCGGAGGGGAAAAATTCCTGGTTAGTAAACAGAGCTGAGCAACCACAGACCTCTCACCCAGGAGAGGAGGAGGAGGGCAGGGACAGCCTGGGAGCACCCAGGGCAGAATTTCAACACTCTGCAGAAGACAAGATACTTGTATTGAATGAATTAAATAGTCTTGGTCACAGCTCATGTGCGGTGGGAGCAGCTGTTTGGTCTGGCTGCAGAACCCTGTATGGATAAGGAGGAGCTGGATGGGGAGGGAGCAGAGACAGTCGAGGGATAAGAAGTGGTTGGGATATAGGGCTGGCACTTGGAGCTGGGTTTGCYCTCTCCTCTCCCTGCCTCCCTGCAGAGAAGGGTGGTGGGATAAGGTGAAGAGGTGCCTGGAGTGATGGGGTGTCCCAGATCCCAGTTATTCAGGAGCCCTGTATTCCCACAGMCCCTCTGCTTTGTGTTATTGCTCAGCGACTTCCCTGAGTCCCACACCACATCTGCTGTCACTTGTCATGATTTGCTTCTTCTTTGGGTCACCTGCTATGTGCCCTGGCAGTGCCAGCTCCCACCATGTCCCTCCTGGATGTGGCAGATGAGCAAACCCCTGAACTGGAGGCAAAAATTTGTGCTTTAAAATCTTACATCTGTTTTTTTCCACAAGGGGAACTGGTGACTGAACACGTGCACACTGTCACCCATCTTGTGGATGCCACCACTGTCCTCAGGGGACACTTCTGTGACCTCAGTGCTTTGTTCTGCATGGCCAGGTAAGGTCATGCTGGGACAGTCCCAATGCCGGGGCTCCTTCGCTGCTGGCTGTGACGGCTCTGTGCTGCTCCACCTCCACCATAAATCATGGCAGGCTGTAAATCCCTGCCAGCACTCAGGGACCCGTCCCTGGGGAGGGCAACAGTTCAGCCCTGAGGCAGCAAAAACAAGGATCATGTTTTTCACAGGGACAATATCACCCAGAGACACAAACAAGACCCTGGAGCAGGGGATGCTGGCACCGCGGCACTGATCCAGCCAGACCCGTGCAGGGACAACTCGGGGCACAAACCTTTGGCAGAGCAGATAGTCCCAGCTGATTTTGGTCCCTGACCTGACTTCTGCATGAATCCTCATGTCAGCACAAGGAAAAGGGGCTGAGCAGGGCAATGGGGACACAGGGCAGGAATACGWAGTGTTTGGGGGTTCAAGGAAATGTTGGGTATTCCTGCCTTGCAGAGGGACTGTGGCCAAAGGGGACAGGGATGGAGGTGCCCTGGGTGTCCCTGTTCCTTCTTTATCCCCTTTCTCAGCCTGGTGCTTCACAAACCCCACTGTTCCCAGCCCCAAAGCAGCTCCTGGCCTGTGCGGACCTATCCTTTTCCAGCCTTGGCTGAGTTCAGTCAGGAGAAGGATTTGTGGAGATCTGAGGAGATTTTGGAGAAAACACCACAGGACACACAAACAGCATCACCCTGGCTTTCCATGGTACAGGGAGTTGAGATCAAGTTCAATTTTCCTAGTAACCTCCTGAGGTCCCCACAGCAGAAATTACCTGGGAATCCTGACTTTCTTTTTTTTTAAAAAAAACCCTATTTTCTTGCTGTGACAGCTACCACGGGAAGCMCAAGACTGCAAAAGGTGATATGAATTTGTCACTGAAGAGATTATATGGGATCTCAGCACACAAAATGGGCAGAAAACCATGGAGGACAAGCATGAGTGGCTCCCGGGAGTTCCCGGCACAATCCCAGGATTTGCCGGGAAATGCAGCGGGAGCTCTGAGCGCCTGCACGTGCACCAGGGTGGCAGGACCCGTGCGATTTCTCATCACTGGCCGCTCACAATCTCTTCCACAGAAGCCGGGCAGATTATTTCTCCACTTGTGGGTGTGGGAGGTTGATAAGAAGCAGGGGCCAGGAAGCAGAGAGGSTGAGTGTTTTGTCCTTGGGGTTGCCCTGGGGCAGGCGGTGGGTGATAACAAGGTGCCAGATCCCCACCTGCCATCGGGACTTGTGGTGATTCACTATTTCTTCTAGAAATACCCGCTTTCCACATTGGAGGAACAAAATATCCTTCTCATCTGCTGCCTCATGGCTGATATTTTGAGCAGTGAACYACTGCCAGCCCTGAGCAGGGAGAGACTGCCCAGAGGCACCTTCTTAATTGTGGTGAAGTGTCACATTGTCCCTAATTTCTGTGCCTCAGAAGTCCCCTGTAAGGACCAGCCAACCCTGCTCGTGGCTGGATGTGGGACTGAACCCCATTCCCCCCATTTTGTGAGCATAAKCAAGGCCTTGCTGCAAGCTCCATCTGCTCCCTGCCCTCCTGTCCCCAGCCTTGTCCCCACAGCACGGTCCAGGGTCGCTGCCAGCARCTCCTTGGTGGCCAAGAGCTGGGTTCCAGAGGTGAGACAAGGCACAGGCACCTGAATTCCTTGTATGCTGGTTTTCTAGTTCAGTGCCTTGTGCWACCCAGGGCAACAGTCACATTTTTCATGGAGCAGCACCACAAACTCGCTGACCTCCCTGGGTTCCCCAGCACGTGAGCYGTGGTGAGAGCCAGGGGGGTTTCCAGCTGAGGGCTGAGTGAGAGCCTCTCATCCCTGCTGGTACCCCCAGGGGAGCATCCCCAGCCAGCCTGGCTGCAGGAGAGGATGGGAAGAGCTTTGGGATCTGCTGACGAAGGACAAAATGGGAAGGATGCAAAGGAGCAGCCAGGCTGCCYGGGGTGTCCGAGCGCAGTCCCACCCCCACTGCAGCCGGGAGGCCGTAACATCCCAGGAACAGCCTGAAGGTCCCGTTCCAGCTCCCAAACTGAAAACAAAAGTGCGTCTTGTTCCCATCCTGTTTTCAAAGCCAGAAAGGTCGGGGCCGCAAGAGCCCTGCCAGGCTGGGCAGCACTTCCAGCTCCCATCGCCTGCCCCGACCTCGGCTCCGGCAGGGACAGACGTGTCCCACTGTTCCTCCTGGACACGGCTCCTTGCTGGCAGCAGTGGGATAGAAACAGCTAGAGGTCTCCCCAAAAGTCTGAGTCTCCCCAAAAGATTCTGGTTGGAGATTCTTGCGCCAAAGTTCATGTTGTTGTTCCTGCTCTGTGCACTGAGTGAGGAGAGGGAAGGAAAGGAAGATTTGGAGCTGTTGGAGCAGCTCTGCTSTGGGSACAKGCKGAGAGAGRTGAGGGTGTTCAGCCTGGAGAAGAGRAGCCTCCAGGAAAAGGGGTTAAARGGGCCTAGATCTGCCTAAAGGGACTCCAAGAGAGATGGAGAGGGACTTTGGACAAGGGCCTGGAGCGCCAGGACAAGGGGAAATGGCTTTCCACTGCCAGAGGGCAGGGTGAGATGGGATATTAGGAAGAAGTTCCTCCCTGTGAGGGTGGTGAAGGGATTTCCTAATTCACCTCCAAATTCCCCCAGTCCTGAGCAGGCTTTGTTCTCATTAGATGAGGCCATCATTAGAGGAGCACTGTGGGCTGCCCTCCTGCTGGGATGGGCTGGGGAGGAATGGAAAGGGTCCATATGTCAGGAAGAGCAGCATGGAGCTGCCATTGCCACGTCAAGCTCTGAATGACCCCTCTCATCCCCGTGCCCTGTGTCTGCACYGCTGCTGCCTGCTCAGCAGAGATTATTAGCAGCAAAAATCATTAGGCACAGGGCTGAGAGCTCAAGGGACACACGAGTGCCTCTGTCACTTGGAAATCAATCCCAGCCATCCGCCCAAGCTGAGCTTCCTCCAGCCCAGCTAAAATGACAGCAGTTTCTATCCATCTGGGAAGAGGAGGAGGGGTGGTTTCTCCCAGCCCGRTGCTCTGTGGGACTTGCTGCCTTCYGGATACCAGCACAAACAGCTGTGTTTTGCCYATGGAGCTCAACCAGCATCCACAGCTGAACCCTGGGAAGAAAATTCCAGCTCAGACCCCTGTGGAAGAAGCAGAGTTTTGGGCTTTAGAGCCAGAAACTGGAGGATGTTGTGGAGGGGCATCGCGACCTCCTCATCTCCTCACTTTCCAGGGGTGGAAAGAGGATACAGGAACCTGTGGGCTGAGCAGRCAAAGATGTTTGCACACCATGGAATTTTTATTAGGGACGGCTGCCCTGTCTGACCCTTCATCAAGCTGAGGGTTTTCGGGCACCCCATGTCTGTTGTTAGGGAGCAGCACACACGACAGCCGGGTCCCTCCAAGCACCCCGTGTCCCCAAGGCGGCTTTGGCATTCTTGCTCACAGCGTATTGACATTCATTTTGACCTTTTGAATCACAAGGATGTTCTGTCCTTCCCAGCCAAGAACAGGCTGGATACCCCGTGGGTGGATTATACTGTATATACAGTGCTGCAAACAGGGAGCTGGCAGAAGAGAAGYGTGTTTGTGTGCTCACAGGGGTGCRGCGGTGCTGGGACAAGGACAGGGAGCTGCTGCCGGTGCCCATTTTCCTCACAGGATGCCCGAGCAGATGTGGCATCGCAGRAGGAGGACAGTGATGGTGGCAGGAGAAATGTCAGCAGCTGGTTCRGTGGGGAAGAAGGGATCCTGCAAAAGCCAGAGCTGCCCCCTCACCAGCAGCTCTCAACTGCTGCCGGATCCCTGTGCTTCCTGTCTTCCAGCTAATTACGCTTTTGCTTTGAGGGAACATAAAGAACTGCAATTAGGAGACAACATGCAAAATCAACCACGAGCACCCAGCTGGCACCTGAGGACAGTGCTTGGGTGCACTTGGCCACCCAGATCCCTCTCTGGGCAGCAGTAGAGGCTGTTTCAGTACAAAACCTACCCCAGCCCCAAAAGCTTAAGCTRGTATGACAGGCAGTGTGTTCCCAAAGCTGAAAAATTAGCACCTAACTCGTGCCCTGGCACAGATCACATCCTGTGCTCTGGGTTGGCACCACTGGCAGGGAATGGAGCAGAGAGTGGGGTGCAGGTGCATGAATTTGGGGGGGATTCATCCCCATCACCCCTTSCCTGCAYGSCCCTTAGGAGCTGGAGCASRYCCCTGGCTGGGGCTGCCTCCTCCCTGCCCTCTGCAGTTTTGGCAGAGGGTTCCCAAGGCTGGCCAGTAAGAAGGCTTTGCCACAGGGCTGGCTCCATCCAAGGCTGTCACAGCCCGGATCCAACCACCCTGCAGCCCCGTGGCGCCAGGAAAGCTCTTGGCTTCATGCTCCCAGCCCAGATGCGTCACTTATCTCTCCCCTTTCCTGCTCTGACACATTTTTTCCTCTATCTCCTTTCTCAGCCAGATCGTAGGACTCTTATCTCAAACYCCAAACCACCCTTTCCCAAGGCAAACTCTGCACCATCTTTTGCAAACCCATTTCTTGGAGCTTGTGTATTACATGCAGGGTACAAGTGACAAAGTGASAAATGACTTGACTGGCAGCCAAACCCTTTTGCCTGACATCTTTATGCCACATGGATGTTCTCAAAGCCACCAAGGCAGGAGGGTTAATTCAAGGGGTGCTGCTCTGAGAACATGGGTTACACTTGACACCCAACTGCAGCCAGTTTGTGGAGAAGAAGGGAAAAGGAAGTGAGGCACAGAGCACGGAGTTGAGCTGGGAGCTATGGGATGGGATGGATGGGATGCACAGCCTCTGCTGATGCCACCCCAAGCCCTCATGTTTGTGAGCATGAGCAGAGCAGGAATGYCCCAGCTGGCTACTCAATACATCCTGCAGCACTGAGCAATCRCCAGCAGCCATTCCATGTGCCAGATGGGGTGTGCAGGGAGAGAAGCACGATGCTCCTGCCTTGTTCAARTGCTGTCCCTGCTCCCAAGCCAGCCTCGTGCACTGGAGCAGCCCTGACCAGAGGTGGTGGATCCTCAGATCTTGCAGAGTGCTTGTCGGTGGAGGAGAAATCAATGCCCAGTCAGGGGTTCCTGCCACGTGGCTGCTTCATCCAGTCCATCGTGTGGGGCAAGAGGGTGACGTTTGCTGTGGTCCCGGCCGGCCGCGTGTCTTGGCAGCATGGAGATCTGCCTGATGATGGAACAGCATGGAGAGGCTGTGCTAAAGCAGCCTCAGCCCCTGGCATTGCCCCAGGGGCACCACCAGAACACACACAGCTCATCACACTGAGCTGAAAATTCACAGTGATTCCTTGGATTCTGAGGGGAAGAGGTTTTTGTCTGCTCATCTTCCCCCTCCATCCTGTGACTGCCCGGCTTGTGAGCTTGTTACAGAGCTTAAAACTTTACAAAACTGAGCAAATTGAATGAAAGAGGGACTTCACAGATCCCCCCTTGTCTGGAGCACACAGGAGTGCTAAGGAGTGGTTCAAACCTCTCTGGATCCCCCTCTCTGGGTGAAGGCTGGAGCAGGAATGCACCAGGTTGGACAGGAAATGGGCCTGTGGGTTTCCAGCATTGAAATAGCTCTGTACACACACACACACACACACACACACACACACACACACACACACATTCACGTGGATGTGCATGCCTGCATGTGTGTAAATTTGTGTGCATCCATGTGCATGCACATCCATAAATGTGTATACACATACATGCATGTGCACACACATTTCTGGCTCTCTGCATCCACAGGGACAATGGCATGTCCAGCTGGAAGAAGCCCATTTGGAGAYGCAGCTCCCTGGGGATTTGCCTGTTTCATCTGCACATTGAAAATCCCTTGTTTTCATGTCTATATATCCAGCTGCCTCTTGGGAATAGTCCCTGTGCCATGCCCTTTCCCAAAGCAGGCTGGCAAACTGACACAGTGATCAGCRGAGCCTCTGTGTGGGGATTTTGCTTCAGGTGCCCAGATCCAGCCTGATTTGGCCTTTCCTGGCTCAGAGGAGCCGCTATCCGGCCCTGAAATAGCAACTCAGATGATGTTCTCGGCARCTGGGGATGATGATGCAAAATACTCATTATCCAGCAGGAACAATTAGACTTATGGCAATTATCTCTGCAGTTGCTGAGAGATGCCGGAACGGCCCGGCCGGCAGCCAGGTCCTGGGCGTAATCCCTGGGTGASAGAGATGCGGTGCCCAGCCTTGCCAGGAGCTGCCATTGCCATGGAGGGCAGTGGGAGCATCTCAAGAGCTTCCTGTAGGGCCAGGAGAGCTGGTTTTGCTCTCCTGGGATGTGAGGGTGAGGATGGGTCAGTGTTTACCTGAACAAATTCCCTCTCTAATGACTTTTGTTTACACTCAGATCAGTGATGAATGGGCTGAGCCACACTGGGGTTAGAGGATGGTGTTAGGGAATTAAATGCTTTGAGTGGTTCTCTGGCCTCCGTCTCTGTTGGATGCCCTCACAGGAGAAGCCAGGTCAGGCTCACCTAATCCACAAAGATAAAATGGGCAAAAGCTGGCTCCAGGCTGGACTGAGCCATGGGCACCTGGTGGTCACTGAGCTGAGCAGCAGCTGCTGAGCTGGGCTTTAGGGCATATTGCTTTKGGGGAGAAAAGTCAGGATTTTGGCTGAGAAATGCCCATGGGGCAAAGGCAGGAAGGACAAGTTCATTCATTTCTCAAGTCGGAACAACAAGGAGGGTTTTTCTTTTACCCCTTGACATTGTTTGAAAACCTTATTTTGATTCCCCTGCAGCTGCTTGGAGCCAAGCCCCCAAACCAATCCGATCCCGATAAACAACTCTTCCTTTGATAAATCAGTGTGCAGCCAGGATGGAGAGAAAGCTTTTGGTCAGGATGGGACATGGCTGAGCATTGGATCATCAACTCAAGGAATGCCCAGAAAGAAGGGAGTAGGAGCTGGAGYAATGCTTAATGCTGGAAGCCTGCTTTGGGAAACCTCTAATGAGAACTTTATCTGAGATAAAAATGTCACCACATCCTGGCCYTGTTTGTGCCRCAAAAGCCAGCAAATTTCCCRGGAAAGTTTTGCTACCTGGTCATCAAAACCTCCCTGATACGCCTTGTTTATTAGCAGCTAAACATTAAGCCCTTGGCAAACAGGGATCCTTGGGGCCAGGAACACGTGACTGTGACAAGCCACTTATGGGTGCCAGTGCCAGAACCARGCGGGAACTGCTGGTGTGGCTGAGGAGGGGGACAGGGGACCCCAGGTGGGGGATGGCAGCATCCTGAGAATGCCCAGGGTCAGGAGGAGGAAGGMTCACCAAAACACTGCTTTTGCCATGGCCCTGCAGAGATGATGCACCAATCCCCAGGTCAGGAGAAGGATTAAATGGTTTCTCACTGGAGCTGCATGGAAACTTCTCCACCTCCCAAGATGTGTCTCCCACAATGCCAGTACTGCCCTAGAAACCCACTGTTCTGCCATGTAAAATTATTCTATAAGGACACCTGACTGATCTTGCAAAGCCCACACAAATTTTGTCTCATTTCAGTAATTAGGCCAATTATAGCAAAATGGTGTTTGCAATTCAAGTGAAGGATGGGCTAAAATTTTAACCAGATGCTTTTTCTGTGGTGCCAAAATAAAGCCTGAACAAAGCTCCTTTCCTCTCCCCCTGTGTTAAGTAACCCAAGAGAAACATTTTGAAGTGCTCCAGCATCAGGTAATGGCTTTTTCTGACACACTTGAAGAGACACAGACAAACACACAGACAAAGCCTGACCCTCTTCAGGAGAAAAAGGACTGACTCCAAGAGAGGAAGCTGGGATTTCATTGATGTCCTTAATGTGGCCCCATTAGTGAGYGTCTGCTATGTGCATCCAGGTAAATTTATCTTGACAAGTCTGTCCTCTGTGACACCCACACTGTGTCCGTGTGCAGGACGTGGATGCACAAGCCCAGGGATATAAGAGCACAGGGATGCACCCAGGAATGTACAAACACACAGGGATGTGTGTGCACAGGGATGCACACAGATGTGCTGTCCCACTCCTCCACCTTCCCAACATGCTGGGTGTGCATCCAGGAAAGAAATCCTTGCCTGGGCTGAGCCCTGGCCTCCAGCACAGGCTCTTGCAGCATTGCTTCAAGGCCACGATTGCATATTGAGAGAGAAAGAGCTGCTGCCTCATGTTTTTGGCAGCACGTGTTCAGAGCCTCGCTCATTATTTGTAAATAATGGCAGGGACGTTGCTGACTCACCACACTGCTGCGGGAGCCAGCAGGGATCCAGGGCTGCGTTTGCCCAGTGGTAACAAGGGCACTTCCCACTGCAGGCGTAGGTTTCCTCAGGGACACCCCAAATTCACACTCTGAGTTCCTCTCTTGCTCCTGCAAGGTGACTTTTTCCCCTTTGCCCTGCTGGGTAGAAAACAGCCTGGAGTGTTCAAGCCTGGCTGTGGGATGATCTTGTGGGATTCTGAAAGGATTGGTGGCTCCCAGAACTCACCATTCCGGGATGCCCCACAGGCACAGAGMTGCCCAACAGAGACAGTGAGCTCCAGAGCCACCTGCACCTGGAGCTGGGCCAGGCTGGGGGCTGYGGCTGCTCCGGCTGTGTGTTTTCCTGGATCCATGCTTCTGCGTAGCTGATCTTGTGCAAGAAGCCCTCGGTGCTCCCTTTGCCCACGCAATGGCCAGGGGTGCCTCCCCCGGGGGGCCTGGGCCAGCCTCCGTGTTTGCTCAGCAGTGGGGTGGCATTGGAGAACATGGTGAGATCACTGGACACTCCCTGTGCCCTCCAATCATCCTCACTCACCTCCCTGGGCTCAGGCACCAAAGCACTGGCYTTCATGGCCAGGCCAATGCCCTGCAGTGACACCCAACCTGGTGCTGCAGGCAGCCTGGCCAAGCCTCCTGTGYCACCTCTTGTCCCAGGCTCTGTCCTGCACGCTGGGCTCTCTTTGAGGGTGGCATCACCCAGGCCATGGGATGAYGGCCGTCCTTCCATGGCAGCCCAGTTTCCCCAGCAGCCAGCACCTTCAGGAGGCACTGGGTGCTGAGGATCTTTTTGGTGCTGCTTGTTTGAATCTTAAATCTCAATGGAACCTGGGGCACCAGCAGCTCTGGGTGTGTGTGGGGGTGCAGGGCTGAGTGTTTGGGATAGACAGACCTCCAGGACCTAAATCCCTCTGGTAAAACACARTTTCAAGGGATGAAGCTTGGCCTGTGACCCCTCTCCACTCCCATCAGCACTCCCATGAGAAGACTGAGACACYGGGGCCTGAAATGGTCCCAGGAGTCAAAACAGGGCAGAGCCTGAGACTGAATTCCCATCTGGTCAAAATTAGGGAGATCTTGGCCAGGAACCTGAGCAGTTGCAGGATTGTAGCCATGACTTAACAATAATGTCCAATATTTCTGTGCCCTGACTGCAGCCAAGGGCTGGAGCTGTAACTTCTCATTCCTATCACCCCCTCCCAGGTGGTCACAACCCTGACAACACCTCCCTGACTGAGCAACACAGATTTATCCCACCACAGCAGCTTAGTGAGACTTAAATAGAAAATTCAGCTGATGATGYAGTGCAGGAGCAGGAGGAAGAGATAAAGTTCAACCTGGTGATAGCCACATAGTAAAAAACGATAACAGAGCTGGTGGCAACAGCATAACAAGCTCCAGATGGCCCAGCAGCAAGAAGTGGAGCCCACTGAAATGTCAGACCATCAACATAAAAACATCGAGTCATTGTAAGGAAATAGTGAAAGGCACGGAGTCACCTGGTGTTGAATTAAATAACTGGTGGTAAATACCTCAGAAGTTCCCTTTGAAAGAGGACAAGAGGTACAATCTGTGCAGAAATGACAGGAGAAGAAAGAATAACATTGGTATCATAAAAAAACAGGCAATAACAATAGATACTCTGGATACGGRTTATTTGATCAGCTGGGTTTTAGGATAATGGGTTAATGAAATGTCTGGGTGAGCAATGAATGTACACAGAARATCAGATGGTTTGGAAACATTCACACATTTCAGAAACTGCCTGTCCAGCAAGTGAATTGTACAAACAGCCACAATTAAATTGAGGAACAGGTCGATCATTTGCACTTCAGATTTATTACCAAATCCAGGGGGAAATTATTCATTTCATTCATCACTAAGTGTCTTTGTTCATGCTTTAGTTGCCTCACATGGAGTTTTCACAGGTTGYTCATTCAAACCCTTCTGCTGAGGAACTGATAGCAGGTGAAAAAATCTAGAATGAAAATTAGAGAGAACTGCAACACACCACCAGCTCCTCCTGAAAACAGCGGATGGGCAGACACAGCCCTCCCACCCRAGATGGAGACCCCAACACAGCTGCAAAGGGATTTGGAAAGAACTGCACTACCAGGACATAACAAAGGTCACCAAAGTCACCCCCTTGAGACAAAAATCTCACAGCTTGGAGCTCCATAAGGACAAGTGAAGATTTGGGCACACTCATCTGAGGTCAACACTCTCTGCACACCCGAAAATCTTCTCTTCCCTCCCAGATCTCTCTGCTGGCTCTCACCTCTCCCCACAGCCCTCACCAGGGATATGAACACACTGCCATGCTACAGACCACAGATCTACTGTGCCCTAGTRCAGGCTGACATTCACATGGTGACCACACAGCCTCATCTGACCCATTCACCAGCATCTCCAGTGGTGGAGGAGCCTGTTGAACCTCATCCAGACTGTGAAACACCTTCGCTCTTCCCTGGACTTGCCATGAGACGTGACAAGCCCCAGACGATGAGGTGGATCACCTGAGGGGGCTGGACGAGCTGTTCCTCACAAGGAAGAAAAGGTGAGAGGCAGGGACAGGCCAACTCGTGTTCCAGTGCTTTGGGAACACGAGATTCCAAATGAGAATGGAAAGGCGAAAATAAATGATTGGCAGCACTTTAGGTACTGAATGGTATCTGCATGTTGTCACCTGCTGGAATGACTGCTTGACTCAACCATCAGAGGCAGGCATCCTGCAGCCCAGCAATTATTGCTGCCCTCCCCCAGAAAGCCAAGGGGACAATTAAAACCAGCACAGTACTGAGAAAAGTGTCCCCCATGGAGTGTGAATCAACTCCTGCTTTAGAAACTGCCTGTAAAAAGAGGCAGAAATGAACYTCTTGGCTCAGCCCCATCTGAAGGACACAGCATCCTGTACCTCCTGCTTGGCTCAGTCAAGGGCTGTAAATACCACCAGCCTTCCCACAGGGATCTGCTCAACAGAACCTGGGCTCCCCCAGGCTCCTTTGCACATTCCAGCATCAGTTCTTGAACCAGGATCTATTCCTGACAGCAGGAACAAAGAGAGCGATTGCATCTGCTATATTTAGAGCCAA
>NW_026623347.1:0-8811 GCF_030028575.1 Malurus melanocephalus | reverse complement strand
GGGAGCAGTGGAAATTGTAGGAGGGATCACGAAAACGGTCTCAGGGGGATCAGTGGAGGTTTCAGGAGGGATCACTGGAGGGTCTCAGGGGGATGAGTAGAGGTTTCAGGAGGGATCACTGGAGGGTTTCAGGGGGATCAGTGGCGTTTTCAGGAGGGATCACTGGTGAGGGTCTCAGGGGGATCAGTGGCGTTTTCAGGAGGGATCACTGGTGAGGGTCTCAGGGGGAGCAGTGGAAATTGTAGGAGGGATCATGAAGACGGTCTCAGGGGGACGAGTAGAGGTTTCAGGAAGGATCACTGGTGAGGGTCTCAGGGGGAGCAGCGGGGGTTTCAGGAGGGATCACTGGAGGGTCTCAGGGGGACGAGTAGAGGTTTCAGAAGGGATCACTGGAGGCTCTCAGGGCGAGCAGCAGAGGTTTCAGCAGGGATCACTGGAGAGGGTCTCAGGGGCATGAGTAGAGGTTTCAGGAGGTATCAGTGGAGGTTTCAGGAGGGATCACTGGTGAGGTGCAGGAGGATCACTGGGGGCACAGGCAGGATCACTGTGGAAGCATGTGGGGGGCCTCACTGGGAGTTTCGGGAGCGATCCCTGGAGGTCTCAGCGGGACCCCAATGCGGACGCACAGCACACCCCACTCCCCCTAACCTATCGCTGCCCACACCGGCCCCCATATCCACCCCGGCCGGCGCCGCGGGCTCGGGGGCCGTGAGGCGGGGCCATGGCGGGCCCGCCCCGCTCCGTCACTGCCGGGCCCGCCATGGCGTCGGGGCCCGCGGGCCGCGCCGCTGAGGAACCGCCGCCGCCGGAGCCGCCCGCCGAGCAGAAACCGCCGCCGCTGCCGCCCGCGCAGGAGGAGTTCTCCTTCCTGCCGCTCGTCCACGACATCATCAAATGGTAACGGCGGGCACGGCCACCGCCATCCCCCGCCCCGCCGGGCACCGCGGCACTGCCGCAGCCGCCCCGCTCGGACGGTGCTGCCTCACAGCACAGAGAGCCCTCGTGGGGCCTGAGTGAGGAGCAGGGCTAAGGGGTGCCCTCCCCGGTGCTGTTCTCCCATCACAGCATCCCCAGGGATGCCCTGGGTAGGGAATGAGGCAGTGGGATGCCCCCTCGAGTGATGCTTASCCAGCTCCCAGCGTCCCCAGCATGYTCTGCATGGGGAGCAGGGCAGTGGGGTTCCCCCTCGAGTGATGTTCTGCCAACCACAGCATCCTGGGATGCCCTGGACAGRGAGCAGAGTTGTGGGGCTCTCTCTTTAACGTTGCTTTCTCATACTTAGCATCCTCAGCATCCTTAGCATACTCATAATGCCTTGAACAGGGAGCTGGGCTATTGGATCCTCCCTCAAGTGATGCTCTCCGAGGAGATGCTCTCCACATCCCCAGGATGCCCTGAACAGGTAGCAGGGCAATGGGGTCACCCCTCTAGGGTTGCACTTCAGTCTCTTATCATCTCTTTTGCCCTTTTTGTTCCAGCTGGAGTTCCTGGGAAATGTGTCAGAGGSAGCTAGCATAGTCCCAAGTGCATCTCTACTCTGGGTCATGCCAGTATCGGGGTGGTGTCGGGGTCACCCGAGCAGTGCAGGTGCTGCCATGGCACAGGTACACTGCCCCACCACTAACCCCGGAGCAGAAACACCGTGTGTCCGCCAGGTTATTGCTCTAGAGAACTGTACTCTTTGGCTGATAACAGCCTCAGAAAGTACAGGCAGTACGTCAGGAATGCAGCCCAGTTCGGGGCAGTTGTAAAAAGGAGGATGGCTTCCCCAGTGGAACATACACTGTTCTCTTGCCAGCTCAAGATAAGCCCTGTACAGGTGAAAGGTGCTGGTYCTGAGAACTGATGAGTTTCTGGACCAGGATAACCCCTCCAGAGATGCTTGTCTGACTTCCCAGACAGGGAATGGCTCTGCCATGGAAATCCATGAAGGCAGGCTCCATGCTCTCACATGGGCACACTGCAGGGTGAGTCAGTGGGCATGGGAAGCATGAATTGCCTTCCTCCTGCCCTCTCCCTGTGTRCTCCTTGAGRAGCTGAWTTGTGTCCTGCTGATGTTRYGCTTGGACCAAGGTGAGSRGGGTTCATCCTTAATGGCTCTGCAKCCCAAGCAGCCCAATCCATGGCAATGAATACCTTTGACACACCAGTCCAGAATGGGCATGAGAACACAAACCCTCTGATTTMAGTGTCCCCATTGTGCTAGGTGTGGGCCATCAAGTTGCCCACTGACCTTGATTCTGATCTGTCCAGACCACAGGAGTGAGGCTAAATCCCCTGCCAGGTGCRTGCGTGAGCAGTAGCCATGGGCTGAGACCTCCCAGATTCTGATTTGTCGCTGATCAGGTTATAATGACACACAAATGACAGTCCTGGGGATATCTTGTGCCCTGTCCCACCGAGCCACCCACTCCTGCTGCCCAGCTACCTCCCTTGGCTTTGCCCATGGCATTTCCCAGGTGGCTCGAGCCAGCGTGGGTCCTGAACGGTGTGTCAGAAAGCTGGCACCACAGCGGCCAGCGGTGGGATGTTGTGCCTCTGTCCCTGACAGATGGCAAACGGGCTGTCCTCTAACACTGCCTYGAGTGGCAGAGCCCAGCCCTGCTGTTCTGACACTGACTCAGCCATGAAGACACATCTCCRAGGTGACTCTGTGCTCCGGAGCGAGGATGTATCACGTAAATTTGCAAACATTCAAGGACGGGTGCTGYTTCCTGTTTGGGTTTGGAGAAAGTTTCCCTAAACAGGATCTGCTGATATTTTCAGCCTTGTACAGTCCAGTGGCATCACTGCTGAGGTCCCACTGTGTGGCTCCACAGATGGTGGGTTGTGCTGGTGTGGTGAAGAACGCCTTGCCTTGAGGCAGGTTTTGTGTCCAGTCCATCAGCACAGGCTATGGTTGGATGTTGTGTTGAATGMTGTGTTAGTTCAGGCTCTTCCCACACCTCCTCACTCCCACCTGTCCATGCATCCAAAACGGGGAATCACTTCAATGGCTTGATCCAGCAGGAAAAAAAAAAACCATCAGGAACAAAAAAAMCCCACAAGCSTGAAATATTTATCCCTTTGGATCAAACAGGCAACAGGCAGCTGTCAATTCTCTTTGTGTGGGGAAGGGAAGGAGATGTGGGGATGACACCGCTGTCAAAGCCAGCCTGCAGCTGTGCTGGATTTAAGGCAGTGTCACCCCATCCTTCCCCASATGTGCCATGGGGTTGGTTGTGCATGTGCCTGTATTTTTCCACTGCCGACCTGGCCCTGAGTGCCTGCAAAATGGGGAGACATTACAGTACCAGCTGCAGTTTTATTTAGAAGGAAATAATGAATATTTTGTTCCAACAGGCTTTTGAAACAAGCAGTGGCCATCTGCTTAAAAGTTTTGCTCTCAGCCATGTCACGATTCCCCAAAGTTCTAATCGAGCACCTCTCTGCCCTGGTCATGCCAAGCACATTTATTTTTAGGTCTGGCTATTGAACAGGCTCCCAGTTTTTCAAAGACCATTAGAATCCYGCTCTCCCTATTAACTGGAAGCGGGGCTTGCTTTTGCCTGGAATCAGTAAAACTTCTTGCTGGTGCTAACAAAGCTGAGTCAGATACTAATGAGGGTTCAAGGGCAGACGCTGCCTCAGACAACACTGAGCCTTGAAAAGCACAGAGCTGGCTGCAGAGCCAATTCTGCTGCTCTTAAAAAAACCCCAAGCCAACCCAAAAAAAAAAAACCCCTCTGCTTCTTTTTTATTAGGTATAAATCCCCAGAGACTCCTTTTAAAGCTCCAAAGCACCATTTTCTCTGCTTTTGGACACTCTCTGACACTTTGGGGAACAGTTTCTGTTTTCTGCTGTCAAGCTGTTTGAYTGCATTGATTTTTTTGTATTACAGCCGCAACAGGTCATGAGTGAGACTGGGMTCTTTTTTTTCCAGGTGATTACACACAACACATATGCAATCCTACCTTCCCCAAAGAGAGGTACAGGAGTTCAGAGGGAGAWTTTAGCCTGCTCCAGGGTGATGTTTGAAAGCTGCAGAGCAGCTCCTAACCTGATTAATGCGTCCTGAGGTGGCTGGATTGTGTGCTGGAAATTTGCAGGAAACCAGTTTGCCCCTAAGCTTCTCAGTCTGTATATCCATCTCTGTTMTTTTATTGGGATAAATGGAACAGGTGTGTGTAGCTAGATACCAAGAGCAATTTTCCCAGTGAATTCCAGTTTAAACCCTAGTTGTATTGGAAATTACAGTGTTTTCAACAGGAGAATTCACAGTGTCTCAATTTTCTCTCCTCTGCAGYATGGACAAGGACAGCCAGGATGTTCACCAGGTACTGAATGAGCTCAAGAACAAGTTCCAGGAGATGAGGAAGCTGATCAGCTCCATGCCTGGCATCGGGGTGAGCCCAGAGCAGCAGCAGCAGCAGCTGCAGAACCTGCGGGAGCAGGTCCGGACCAAAAAYGAGCTGCTGCAGAAGTACAAGAGCCTTTGCATGTTTGAAATCCCCAAGGAGTAGGAAAGGCACAGCTCCACTCTCTGGGTCTGAGACACCTCCTCTCCAAGCTGAACGGGGTGGCAGGAGTTGGCTTTTCTTCAGGTTTTGTGGTTCCACTGCTGCAGAGTTGTGGCTGTGTGGACTGTGGGTGTGTGACACAGAGCCAGGACACCRTGTGCTCTCCCGGGACGATGGCAGCGGCACGTTCCCTTGATCAGCTGCAGAACTGTGCACTTACATATCCCATCTCCTGTTTTCTCTCAGGGTGGGGTTCTTCTTTTTTGTTTTCAAACAAGCAAGAGACATTYTGCTTTCTCCTCACTAAGGATCAAAGTACCTTCTGGCGAAAAAGGGGGCATTTTCTGCAATTTGTTTTACTTAAAAATGGCCAAACATCAAAAGRGAACATAAGAGAGAAGCATGAACTGTTTGGCTCTGCTCCTGGAAAGAATCTCTGGTACACTTTCCATTCCCTGTGCATTGGAAAAGGAATGATTGCTTTCAATTGCTTCTGTATTTCCCTTTTTAAACAATTGGTGGTTGTGTCTGGGATGAGTCAAATAAAGATTTATAAATTCCAAATTGCCTCTCTTGTGYGTTTGCTGAGTGGATGTGGGCAGARCAGGGGCAGGATGTTGGCAGCACATGGGATCCTGGGCCCTCTTAAAACAGAAGAAGGGCAAGAACCAGTTAAAGGGCATAAACAATAAAAGCTTTTAGTTATTCCATGCTAAAAGTCAGGCTCAACAGAACAGGTAACTTCCGCATTCAGGGRCTTTCCACAACCACAAACATCTGAGGAGCTTGAACAGGTAATTCTGCTCAGTGGGACGGTTGGAACTCACCTGTAGCTTAGGGATTAACTCTGTTCTCACTGGGATACTGTACTAGTACTTTCTTTGGGAAGGTGCCAGTGTGTAGACTCTGAGTAAAGCAGAACACTGAGATAAACAAAGCACAATGTACACATTCTTTATTACTGAAATTGCCTTTCCACCAGCAATTGCCTGTCCCAGCTCAATAAATTCCTGTGTCTCATGCCTGGACGATGTTTTCCATTCTTTTGCCAGTTGCYGTTCCTGTGAAATCAGGCATAGGCAGAGCTGGAAGAAACAACACRTTGCCAAAGAAATGTCTGGCACTTAGTTCAGGAACAAGTTAACTCTGTCAACTTGAATCCAAGTTTCAAGCGAAACTGAAGTGGTTTGCTTTGCAGTCTCACTCCCTCACTGTTGTTATGTGGCTTCAATATGATTTTTTTTTGCCACTAATACGTACTAAACACAGATTGGTGCTGCTGCTTGAGAGGGGTGCGGGGGTTGAAAATGAGTTGGAAGAGAAGCTGGAGTCGGGAGAAGCTTTCTTTGAAGAGTTATCCCCTTTCCCTTTCACTTCTAGCWCTGATTACTGTGACTCGTTATTGGGAAGAGATTAAAAACCATCAGATGTAAAGGTGACCTTTTGAGCAAAGTACTTCCTTTACTCATATTGCAAAGTAAAAACAATATCCYAGCTGGGGTGCCAATGAATCAGTCTGTGTTGACATCATTAAACAGTGCTTAGTTAATCGGCAAAGAGCATGAAACACAATCAGCTCTTTATAACGAAGTGATGTCAGTTTGCTGGGTGACTGCAGGCGGTGACATGCCACTGCCCGGCGTGTCATGGGGYTGGCAGCACCGTCACTCGGCGTAGTGGAGTGAGGAAAGAGTGCTGGCTCAGTGACCCGTTGGAGTGAGTAACTCCCTGCGTGGCCCCTCGTTACCCTGTGTGGCAAAAACCCAGCGGCTTGCAGAGGCGGGAACCTTTGCACTGGGAGTCGGAGAAAATGGGGCAATTCAGGGCTTGAGTGAGAGGCTGCTTTTGCCACCTCGGAGCTCTGGCCTTTATATTTAGCAGGCTTTGCCATGGGGTAGGGTGAGGAAGCCAAGACAAAACTCRCAGGTGTAATTTTTTAAAAGATTTTATTAATTTGTAGAAAAAATAAAACATCAAGTTTCACCCACGGTAGAAACACTTGAAGATTTTTTTTTGTTCATGTCAATGACAAACAATACCTACATAAAGTGCCTATTATTTTGTTTTGTAAAACCCTTCCCGCTCCCCCCACCCTCCCCAAATCTTGCAAATCAAACAAGACAAATGTAAACAAGAGTCAGTTTTTTGGTCCATCGGGGCTGTAACTCTTCAATGTCTTTGCAACAGCTTAGGAGTGTCTTCTGCATGTGTTTTGCAGACACAGACGAACACACAACACAGAGCCAGAGTCYTTGCACAGCTTCTCAAGTTGAAAAAAACAAACAAAAACCAACCCCAAAGCCCCAGCAGGTGCTGGCAGGCCCCTGCCCTCCCTCCCAAGGGCCGTGCCCGAGGCTGGGTGGTTTGGGAGGGAAAGAAACACCAAAGTTTGTGCCCTCCACACTCATCCTGGCTGCCCAGCAGCTCACCCTTTCCCTGTCTCTTTACTCAGAGGAGGAGACTGTTCTCAGTGACATCTCCTCCTGCCCTCCAAAGCCTCCCCCTTTGCATCCCTCGCTCCCAAAATGCACCCCCAGGGAGRGAGATGATGAAAGCGGGAGGAGGGAGGCTGGGGGAAAGGCGACCCCCTCTCTGCTCGGGTGGCCACCTGCCCAAAGACAATTCGRAAATGAACATCTTTCCCCCCTCCTTTCTTTCTTTCTTTCCTCCTTCCTTCTTTCCCATGGCGAGGAGGGCTCCTAGCTGATCACGCAGCGATCCTTCTCCTTGCTGTGCCCRCCGCCGATGGCCTTCTCCCGGATGTACATGAGGTCGCTGTGCACGCTGGGCCGCCGGGCGAAGGGGGCCACGATGCCGTACGCCTCCTCCGTGCCACCCCGACCCCCGTCCTTCAGCAGCTTTTTGCCTTTCAGCGCCTTCTTGTGCAGGATGTCGCAGTACTGGACCGAGACCTTGCGGTGCAGGTCGGGGCTCATCTCGCTGGGCAGCTTGGCCATGGTGAAGAGCGCCTGGAACATCTGGTCCAGGCTGCTGTTCCTCTTGGCTGAGATCTCGAAGTAGGCGCAYTTTTTGGGGTCCCCTCCCACCAGCTGCTCGATCTCCCGGGGTTGCACCTCCCGGTAAAAGTCCCGGTCRCCCTTGTTGCCACAGATGACCAGTGGCACCTCTATGTTCTCCTTGGTTTTGTTCTTCAGGCACGACTTGGTCTCCAGGATTTGCTGCTTCAGGCGCTGCACCTCCTCAAAGGAGTCTCGATTGTCCAGGCTGAACACGAGGATGAACACATCTCCTGGGGGAAAAGAGGGAACGTGAGAGGTTTGCAAGGACAGGGACACACTGAGACCCACTCCTAAGCCAAATGGAGACTTGGAGAAGGAAGGACCAGGCAGGACCTGGGTCCTGCATCCTTCTGTTCACCAAGAAGAGCTGCACATCCACTTGAACACACAAAATCCTACCTCCCTCCTCCCAGGACTGGAAAAACATCCCCAAACCGAGCAGGAATCTGGCAGAGGGACCCTTGACAAGTACCTGTGAGGATGGAGAGGCGGCGCATGGCTGGGAAGGGGTGGTTGCCCGAYGTGTCCAGGATGTCGAGCTGATAGACCTCGCCGCGGATGCTGTAGAACTTGCGGTGGAAGTCCTCGATGGTGGGCGTGTACTGCTCCTCGAAGCGGCCGGTGAGGAAGCGGGAGACGATGGCCGTCTTGCCCACCTTGGAGGAGCCCAGGATGACCATGCGGTAGCAGTTCTTGGCGGGGATGCTCAGCTCGGCCTCGCTGGGACACATCTTCTTGATCATCGCTGCCAGTTTCATTGACGCCGGCAAAAGTGCAGCTTGCGCCGAGAAGTAGAGGAGGAGGAGGAGGAAGAGGAGGAGGAAGGCGCTGCCTGCCCGGCTGCTCAGCCCCTCTCCCCTCTCAGGAAGGGTCGGTGTGAGCTCTGCACGGCGGCCGCCGCGTTATATGGAGCCGGCAGCGACCGCCCCTCGGCGCGTCACGGCCCGGGGCGGCGGCGGCTGAGTCAGCGCCCGGCTCCGCTCCCGGCCCGGCCCGCGCCCCCCGCCGGGCTCCGGGCTGCTCGCACCGCTCCGTTCCGCGGCCCCGTTCGCACTCCCGGGGCTCGCTTGCCTGGCCCCGTTCACAGCCCGGTTGGGGCTCCGGGTTCTTCTCAGCCCTGTCCCGTTCGCAGTCCCGTTCGTACTCTCGGTGCTGCCCAGCGCAGTCCCGTTTCCACCCCGGTTTGCACTCTCGGTGCTGCCCAGCGCAGTCCCGTTTCCACCCCAGTTCGCTCTCCCGGAGGTGCCCAGCCCGGTCCCGTTCCCATCCCGGTTCGCTCTCCCGGAGGTGC